>NC_092499.1:4041000-4358000 GCF_047511675.1 Marmota flaviventris
GCAAGGCCCTGTCTCAAAGTAAAAAATAAAAAAGGGCTGGGGATGTAATTCAGTGGTTAAGTGCCTTTGGGTTCAATCCCTGGTACCAAAAAATAAAAACAAGGTAGAAGTTGGGCACAGTGGTACATACCTATAATCCCAGCTACTTGGGAGGTTAAGGCAGAAGAGTCACAAATTTGAGGCCAGCTAGGCAATCTAAGCAAGATCCTGTCTCAAAAATAAAAGGGCTGGGGATGTAGTTCAATTATCAGTAACACACACACACACACACACACACACATGCAAAAAAAAAAAAAAATTAGGCATTGAAGGAACTAACATAGGAGGTAAAGTAGTGGGTGGCCAGAGAGATGTGGGCCAGAAAGGTAGAAAAAGAAAAAATCGGGATATAGAATGTCAAGACAAGAAATGTTTCAATAAAGACAAAATGATTGATGGTATTAAATGTTGCTGAGAGGTGGAGAAAATTATGAACCAAATAGTTTCCAATGAACCTGGTGGCATGAAGTTGAGTAACTAGTTTCCTGGACAATGAGAATTGGGCTGGCAGGAGGGGGGTGTCACATTGAAGTAGAAGGATAACTATAAATTTGGATTCTAGATTTGAAACTGTTTCAGATGATGACAAGACCCTGAGTGTTACTGTGGAAGAGAGTGACAGAGATGGTCTAGAGGAGACCCTCAGGGAGCCTTGGAAGCCACTGAAACCAAGTGGTCAAGGTGCTTAAGGGTCATGCAGTGGAAATGAAATCACCCAAGACGATGGCAGAACTAGAGTGGAAGGAAAGGCTATAGGCAGGTATTGGCATCTGCAATGAGCAGAGGTGGCCAGGAAGTCAGTGTATGACTATGAGGAAGACAGAGAAAGTGGTATGACTCTGAGGGAAGGGGCTCCAAAGGGATGCTGGAGAGGCAAAGTGACACTGAAGCCTAGTCCATCACTGCACAGACAATGTAGCAGTCATCTCTCTGCAAGGCCTCCACAGTTCCACCTGAGTTTTCTCACAGAAACTTAAAAGTGCTGGTGCATCAAGGAAAACCCTGAGGACAACATGCATCATTTTTTAATAAACTTGAGTTAATGCTGCCCTCAGTCTTGCTAACTACAAGTACACCTATTCCACAATCCAGGGGAAAAAAAGAGCCACAAGGAGTTGTACAATTCCTATAATGAGAAAAGACGTGACAACAGCTTTTTTCTGAAGGGAGAATGAGCATTTTTCACCAGTTCTCCAGGACAAGGAACACATGTTCCAAAAAAGCTGCTCCAGGCATTCAAGACACTAGACACAGCTTCCTCCCTGGTTAACGCAAAAGAATTCTAGGGCTAGGATTGTAGCTCAGTGGTACAGCACTTGCTAAGCATGTCTGAGGCACTGGGTTTGAGTCTCAGCACCTCATATAAATAAATAAATTAAATAAAGATCCATTAACAACGAAAAAAAAATTTTTTAAAAACAGAGAATTCTAAAAGCATCTCAAACAATGCAAAAGGGCCCAGCAAGCCTAACTGTGTATGTTTCAGTACTAATGTGCACTGGGTTTGATTCATGAAAGGGATTTTGAAAAATCACTTCATTTATTCAATTCAGTTCTTAGAAGATGATAATTCTGAACAATTTATTCATTTAAAAAATATATAACATGCCTACTATGTACAGGCACTGTGATGGACATGGATGAGTAAGATATGGATTCTGCCCTCAAGATTCAGTGTAGGGCTGGGGATGTGGCTCAAGCGGTAGCACGCTCACCTGGCATGTGTGCGGCCCGGGTTCGATCCTCAGCACCACATACAAAGATGTTGTGTCTGCCGAAAACTAAATAAATAAATATTAAAAAAAAAAAGATTCAGTGTAGAGGGGGAAACAGAAATTCAAACATGCAAGATCCAACACTGTATGAAGAGGTGGGAGGACCTTCATGGCAGCCTATCAGCAAGAACACAAGAGAGACAGGTCTGAAAGCAGGGCAGGAGCACAGCGATCCCAATGCTTTGCTTGCTGTGATGCAAGCCCTGCTGTACTGAGTACCCCCTCACTGGACTGTTCCCAAGGAAGAACAGGGTTTCTTACTTCTGGGTCCCCTTGTAAGATCCTCAGCAGTTCACATCTCCTGGTTGACTGCCCAGTGTCTATCTGTAGACCATTCTCCTCTCTAGTGTTGCATATCCTCGTTCCAGAGTGGTCTCCAGGGCAACAAGGGTATCAGATAATCCAGTCCCTTTGCTAAAGGTGTGGGTTAGTCAAGACCAGGTCAACCAGTGCATATTTCCTTGACCACAGGAATGGGCTGGTAATTCATTTTGGAGCTATGAGTCAAGGAGGTTTGCTGGAGATTTTACAAAATTCCTTATTCTGAGGGACTCACTGAAGAGATGTTCATTCTTATACTGGCTCTCATTTCTGGTCTACGTGGTCCAGCGATAAGAAGCCTAACACCTCTACCACTGTTTGGCCACCTAAGCCAGACTGACAGAACACAGAAAGCAGAACAAAGAGAATCTCAGCAAAACACAGCTGGCACCCAGTCATGCTGAAGCCCACCCCACCTCTGAAATTTTCAGCAACATAAACTCAAGCATCCCTTTAAAAATTAAACCGCTTTGAGTAGGTTTCCTATTCCTTGCAAACTAAAACATTGCTAACATTATGATACCCAGAATATGCTAAATCCTATAACACACTAGTGAATCAGTCAACCAACCCCCTTTATATCATATTTCAATGTTCATCTCATTTCCAAAAAAGTATGTTAAACTTAATTCCAAAATATTAATATGTAAATCTTTTCTCTCTTATTTAAACCTTTGAGAGTGACAACTGTTAAATTACAAACTATAAAAAATTCATAATAGAAAATTTATAATTTCAACTATGAAAATTCTTCATAGCAAGAACACAACACATATACACAGAACACAAAGGAAGAAGACAAACAGCAAACTAGGAAGAAAACAAAATCTTTAAAAAGCTCCAATACAGAAAGAGCTCCTTTAAAAAAAAGGAAAAAAAAAAACATTCAGGCATTCCACAACACAACTTAAAAAAAAAAAAGCACACAAAATTGCCAGGGTGCGGGGCTGGGGATGTGGCTCAAGCGGTAGCGCGCTCGCCTGGCATGCGTGCGGCCCGGGTTCGATCCTCAGCACCACATACAAACAAAGATGTGGTGTCCGCCGAGAAATAAAAAATAAATATTAAAAAAAAAAAAATTGCCAGGGTGATAACCCCAGTGACTTAACCAGCTAAGATAAAAGGATCACAAATTCAAGCAACTTAGTGAGACCCTGTCCCTCCCCCCCCAAAAAAAAGGGCTGGGGGTGTCACTCAGTGGTAGAGTACCTCTAGTGTCAAAACTCCAGCACTGGGGAAAAATATAAAAACTCTACAAGGGCAAAGGATATCAGACAGTTCAAAAAGAAAAGAAACATATGTTGCTCTTAAATATACAGAAAGATGCTCAACCTCACTCATCACAAGGGAAAGACAAGCAAACAAAAATTCACTAATTTCTCAAATGCAAAAGCCTGACAACACTCTGAGTGAGGCTGTAGTAAAACAAGTGCTCTCGGACATGGGAGTAAAACTAGTACAACCCACCACAGGACAACTTGGTAATATCTATCAGAAATATACATGTGAGGGCTGGGGTTGTGGCTCAGAGTAGAGCGCTCACCTCGCACGTGTGAGACCCTGGGTTCGATCCTCAGCACCACACAAAAATAAATACATGAAATAAAGGTACTGTGCCCAACTACAACTAAAAAAATAAATGTTTAAAAAAAAAAAAAAGAGGGGCTGGGGATGTGGCTCAAGTGGTAGCCGCTCGCCTGGCATGCGTGCGGCCCGGGTTCGATCCTCAGCACCACATACAAACAAAGATGTTGTGTCCGCCGATAACTGAAAAATAAAAAAATTTAAAAAAAAAAAAAGAAATATACATGTGAGAGACAGGGATGTAGCTCAGTTGGTAGAGTGTTTACCTTGCATGCACAAGGCCCTGGGTTCAATCCCTAGCACTGCAAAAAAAAAAAAAAAAAAAAAAAACACACACACACACACATATACACACACATGTGGTACCCTTTAACCCAGGAGTACCTTCTCTGGAAATTTAAAATTTCCAGTGCCTAAGAAATTATGTGCCGCCATGTGAAATAAAATACAGGTGAAGTTATTTGCTACAGTTAATACAGGTGAAGTTATTTGCTACAGTATTATTCATAATTTCTTCTTTTTTTGGTACTGGGATTGAACCTAGGGACACTCAACCACTGAGTCACATCCCCAGGCCTTTTGGGCATCTTATTTACAGACAGGGTCTCACTGAGTTGTTTAGTTGCTGAGGCTGGCTCTGAACTTGCAATCCTCCTGCCTCAGCCTCCCAAGCCGCTGGAAATATAGGTGTATACCACAACACTAGCTTGTAATTTCTCTTTAAAGGGATTAACAATCAAGAGTTACCTGGCAGGGGCTAGGGTTGTAGCTCAGTGGCAGAGCAGTTGCTTTGCACATGTGAGGCACTGGGTTCAATCCTCAGCACCACACAAAAATATAAACAAACAAAATAAAGATATTATGTCCATCTATAACTAAAAAAAAAAAAAAGAGTTACCTAGGTGACTGGAGCTATAGCTAGCTCAGCGGCAGAACGCTTGCCTAGCATGTGTGAGGCACTGGTTTTGATCCTTAGAATCACATAAAAATAAACAAATAAAATAAAAGCATTCTGTCCATTTACAACTACAAAAAAAATAGAGGGGGAAAAAAAAAAAAAGACTTACCTGGGATTCACTAAACTATGACACATCCTCAGCATGGAGAAGAAAGTTATTTATCAAGAATTAAAGATGCAGGTCTGGGGCTGTGGCTCAGTGGTAGAGCGCTTGCCTAGCATGTGTGAGGCCCTGGGTTCAAGTCTCAGCAACACATATAAATACGTAAAATAAAGGTCCATTTACAACTAAAATAAATATATATTAAAAAAAAAGAATTGAAGACACTCTTTTACTAACATGAAAAGATTCCTTCTACACATCATTTTTTAAAAATATTTTTATTAATTGTTCATGGCATGTGCCACCACGCCTGGTGGTGGTTTTTAATTTTAATTAAAATGTAAAATGTAAAAATGTAAAACATTTTTTTGGTTCTAATATTCTAAATATGTTTTTGGTTCTTTATTTTCCTATTTATTTTTTTTTATTTTATTTTTAAATATTTAGCTTTTAGTTGAACACAATATCTTTATTTTATTTATTTATTTTTATGTGGTGCTAAGGATCGAGCCGAGGCCTCGCACATGCTAGGTGAGCACTCTGCCACTGAGTCACAACCCTAGCCCGATTATTTACTTATTTATATGCAGTGCTGAGAATCAAACCCAGTGCTGTGCACATGTTAGACAAGCGCTCTACCACTGAGCCACAACCCCAGCCCTCTAGACATCATTAAACAGAAAAAGCAAGATGCAAAATTCCATACCTACTACAATCCCTCAATCCCTTCAAATCTCTACTCAAATATCATCTTACTCTTCTATCAAGATGAATCAAAAACAAATTTTGGAGTACATTTCCAGAGCCTCGTGTATATTTCCAAAGACCATTTTTGCAAGCACCATTAGAACCATATGTATATATTAACAAACCTGTGTAGGCTTATGCCTGTGCAACTATTTTGCTTAACTCCAGTGTAGATAGTCTCTAATAATGTGTGATTTTTATTTTGAAAATTAAAGAACTTTGGAATAAAACTAAAACAAATAAAATGATCATCTATAGGGAAATGAAGGAACTGTGAGAGGGGAGGAAGACAGAAATAAAATATAACTTTATTCTATGTTTCTGATATTAGAACCAAAAAAATGTTTTACGTAATTAAAATTAAAAACCAATTCCTTACCAGGCATGGTGGCACATGCCTGTAACCCCAGTGGCTTGAGAGGCTGAGGCAAGAGGATTGCAAATTCAAAGCCAGCCTCAGCAAAAAGCAAGGCGCTAAGCAACTCAGTGAGACCCTGTCTCTAAATAAAGCCCAAAATAATAGGCTGGGGATGTGGCTCAAATGGTAGCGCGCTCGCCTGGCATGCGTGCGGCCCGGGTTCGATCCTCGGCACCACATACAAAGATGCTGTGTTCACAGAAATCTAAAAAATAAATATTAAAAAAAAAAATTCTCTCTCTCTCTCAAAATAAATAAATAAAGTACAAAATAAGGCTAGGGATGTGGCTCAGCGGTCAAGAGCCTCTGAATTCAATCCCTGGTACCACCCCCCCCCCAAAAAAAGAACTGGATTCAAGCCCCAGAATGATTGCTTCCTAGGTTTTATAACCTATGCAAACTTTTAATTCTCTCTAAATCTCAGTTTTCTCACCTGTAAAATGGAAAAAAAATTTAATTATTTTTTGTAGTTGTAGATGGACAGAATGTCTTTATTTATTTTTTTGTGGTGCTGAGGATTGAACCCAGTGCCTCACACATGCTAGGCAAGTGCTCTACCATTGAGCTACAGCCCCAGCCCCAAAATGGAGAAATTAATGACCTATTTTATAAGATTATTTGTGAGGATTAAATAAATCATGCATAATCACTCAGCAGAATGTCCATAATATGCATTATTAATAAGAAGTATTAATAGCCAAGCATGGTTGTAATCCCATGCCTGTAATCCCAGAAGTTTGGGAGGCTGAGGCAGGAGGATTGCTAGTTCAAAACTAGTCCCAGCAACTTAGCAAGACCCTGACTCTAAATAAAACATAAAATGGGCTGGGAATGTAGCTCAGTGGTTCAGTGCCCATGAGTTCAATCCCCAGTACCAAAAATAAATAAACAGACAGACAGACCGATAGATAAAAAGGGCTGGCGATCTGGCTCAGTGGTAAAGCATCCCTGAGTTCATTCCCTGGTGTCCCACATCCCCACACACATACACAAAATAATAAGTATTAGCTATTAGTATTTTAACATGATCTCTCTCTTGTTTTTAAACAAATACCTTTATTTTATTTATTTTTATGTAGTGCTGAGGGTTGAAACTAGTGCCTCATACACGCAAGGTAAGCACTCAATTGCTGAGCCACAACCCTAGCCCTAACATGATCTCTTATACCTTGCTGTCTCCCACTATAGAATTTCCAGGGACATCCAGCTCACTTCTTTATGTCTGGGGAGAATAAGAAAGGTACTCACTACACATGTCTTCTAAAACATAATTCCTAGCTACTTCCTAGCCTACCATCTCCCTCTCAGGAACAACATCAGCATCTCAACAAGCAGGCCCTGCTGCCTTGTAACATTTCATCTTTGACAGAAAATCTGTATGGAAGGCCTACTCAGACAGAGGCTCTACCACATTCCTTGAGTAACTGTGGACAGGTCATGATTGCTCCAAAAGCCATTTTCCCCCACAGGTAATACTTGGTTGTGAATGCTTTGCAGGAGCTGTCCTATCACCACAGGTTTACTTGTCCCTTTCACGTTAGACTGCAGGGACTTTTAGGCTAGGGACTGCGTCTTTTTTGTCTTCAGGTTCACAGGTTCAGTAAATGTTAGTTGAGTGAACAAGCCTTTTATTATTCCACTGGACTGTGAACTCCTTGAAGGTAGAAATTCTTTCCAAACAACAATGTAGAGCAGGCACTCTTTACAGTGCACATGTAATCCTTAGTTAGATGATAAGCCTCTTAAAGTCAGGCCCATGTTTCATATTTCTTTGATTCCTCATAGTCTGGCATGATGCTTTTCATAGAAAAACCACTCAGTTATTTATTAAATGAAATACTAAGGCAAGACGGCCTCTGAAGTAGAGATCAAAGTAAAGAGAATGAGAACCTGCACAAATTTTGCTACAGCGAGGAGAGGAAGGGCAAAGAAGAAGGAACGGGTTTTTAATCAATTAAAGGCTGGGTTGTGGCTCAGTGGTAGAGCTCTTGCCTAGCACGTGTGAGGCACAGGGTTCAATCCTCAGTACCGCATAAAAATAAATAAATAAAGGTGTTGCATTCGTCTACAACTAAAAAATTTTAAAAAAAAAAAAGGAAAAATACTTTCAGGTATATAAGGTAACTGAGAATGCTAAAATAGTCCCTCCTACTGAATGACTCAATATTTTTTGTCAGGGCTTTTGTTTTTTTTTATTTTTTAGTAGTAGGGATTGAACTCAGGGCCTCACATAGCTAGGCAAGTGCTCTACCACTGAGCTATATCCCTAGCCCAACACTTATACACATAAAAACTATGTAAAATTCTTTCCTTATGCCAGGCACAATGCTACACACATGTAATCTCAGCTACTAAGGAGGCTGAGGCAGGAGGATCACAAGTTTGAAGTCATCCTCAGCAACATAACAAGGTCCTGCCTCAAAATTTTATTGAAAGAAAATAAAAAGGACTGGGAATGAAATTCAGTGTTGGGCTGGGGATATAGCTCAGTTGGTAGAGTACTTGCCTCACATACACAAGGCCCTGGGTTCAATCCCCAGTACAAAAAAAAAAAATCCTGCCTTATGAATAATTTTTGCATCTTTCTTATAAAAACTATAGATTCAAACACATTTTCCTACTGCTACAAAACAAGATAAAGTGTAACAGACTAATTTGGCTTGTTTTTTGTTTTGTTTTATTTATTTTTTTAATATTTATTTTTTAGATTCGGTGGACACAACATCTTTTTTTTTTTTAAGGGAAAGAGAGAGAATTTTTTAATATTTATTTTTTAGTATTTGGCGGACACAACATCTTTGTATGTGGTGCTGAGGATCGAACCCGGGCCGCACGTATGCCAGGCGAGCGCGCTACCACTTGAGCCACATCC
Source organism: Marmota flaviventris (assembly GCF_047511675.1). Taxonomy (NCBI): domain Eukaryota; kingdom Metazoa; phylum Chordata; class Mammalia; order Rodentia; family Sciuridae; genus Marmota; species Marmota flaviventris. The sequence goes on from NC_092499.1 coordinate 4,049,818, forward strand.
CCAGCCCTGGACACAACATCTTTATTTTATTTTTATGTGGTGCTGAGGATCAAACCCAGTGCCCCGCGCATGCCAGGCAAGCACACTACTGCTTGAGCTACATCCCCAGCCCCTTGGCTTGTTTTTGTATATTATACCTACTTTTCAAAACTCCATGTTATTAAAAAAAAATAATAATAATTGACAGTACAAAATATCACTTAATTTACAAATTACCAATTGGCAGAGGTGTGAAGCTGAGAAAAATGCTACAACTCAACCAGAAATGAAGATAAAGCATTTCTGAAATTAAAAAAACAAGTTTAAACTTTTATAAAAATATGACCTATACACAACATTTCAGGACAGATCATGATCATCTTATTTGAAACCCAACCCAATATTATTCTAATAGAGAAATACTTTTCTGCTTCACCTTTATTCCTTAAATCCACTTGATAAACTGTTTGCCACATGTAGAATGTATATCTTCTACTTTATATTATAATCAGTTCAAAAAAATTTTTTTCAAAAATAGCATGTTCCCCAACCCTCATACTGGGGAATGACCCAGGGGCACTCTACCACTGAGCTGCCTCCCCACCCCTTTTTATTTTTTATTTTGAAATAGGGCCTTGCCAAGTTGCTGAGGCTGGCCTCAACTTTGTGATTCCCCTGCCTCAAGTCTCCTGAATCAGGCATGGGCAACCACTCCTGGATAGGAATTATGTCTTAAATCACCTTGAAGTCATCCTCAATGAACAGCTGTACCTTGTATAATACATTTTTTTTTTCCTTAAGCATGACATGCCTTATACTCCATTATAAAAACAGATGTCAAGGGCTGGGGTTGTGGCTCAGCGGTAGAGCACTCGCCTTGCACGAGCGGGACCCTAGGTTCGACCCTCAGCATCACATAAAAATAAATAAGTGAAATAAAGGAATTAAAAAAAAGATATCAAATGTTCAAAGGACAAGATAACTTTTCACTAATATTCTGAGATAATTGAAAATGTTCTGAATATTAAAACTGAGAATGTCTATCAATTAAACTTATTTATTCTCTAAATGACTTCTCTTAAATAAGCAAACAGAACCACATTTATATTTCTGCACAAACTAACCTCATTGGAAAACAAATGAAATTACTAAGACATAAAATGCAGTCTACAAAAATCTTCATATTTAATTTAAAATAAGTTTCTTTAGCCATATGTTCAGACAAATCAGTGAGTGACAAAGTCACTGTTGGAGGAGGGGCTGTTTTTGTTTTTAGTGCTGGAGATAGAACTATGTTTTGATTCTTGCTCAAGTTTTCTACCAAGTGTAATACCTCTTAAGTCACTAGATTAACTCAATGATAATAAACACAGTGATGAGTTTCTTGCAGGCAAAGACAATGTCTACACCCAACATCAGGAACAGTACTATCTGGTAGACATGATCCATAAACACTTGGAAGAGTGATATTCATTACTATCTCTTGGATTTCACTGATGCAGTCTGCATATTCTACATGCTCATATGCTCCCAGGGAGACTTTAAAAATCTCATCACTACCCTTCTCTTCAAGGTCGAGAGGCAAGATATAGTATAAAAGTATTTCCTGCTTTCAGTGACAATTAAGATGTTTTCCCCTCAGGATGTGATCCTAAAGTCAAATAACTAGATCTTATCAATATTTCACAAGTCAGGTAAGAATCTCTTAATGGAAAAGAAACACAGGCTCTCAGTCCTTCCAAACTCCATGTGTAGCCACTAAAATTAAGTACAAGATTTTTAAAAGTCTATCTAATATAAGAAGTTTCAGACTTTTAAACCTCTTTCTAAATTATAAATGGGGAGTGGGGAGGTGTGAAAAATTAACCAATGGGGAGAAGGATGTGAACATGACTTTCTTTGAAGCAATCCAGTATTTAAAAACATTTTGTGGAAACAACCTTTAAAAGGCATCTAGTTCATCCTGCCACACAAAGCATGAATTCCTGCAACTCCACCAACAGGTAGTGCTGTAGTTTTTGACAGAGGCAAAACACTTCTCATAACAGAATGCTCATTCTCTCCCAAATCAACCCATTATGCACGTTCCTCTAAAACTTGGCTCTAAAAATATTTTAGATGCTGTTAATTCACTCTTCAGGTCCCAACTTCATCTCAGCACGGGGAATATAAAACTTTTCTAGCAAAAAGACCTAGGAAACATGTTTTCACCTTGCTTTCTCAAACACCTCACTCCTCCCAATTCAAATTCAAGAAGCAGGAAATAAATCTACATGAAAACCTCTCCCCAAAAGAAAATAAATTTATTTTCATACACAAAAATTATTGAGCACAGAATCATACAATCTTTAGATAAGACCTTAAAACCATTTAAAGATACTTCCTACCTACTGTAGGAACTGCTTCAGTAACACTCTGAGCAGTACATTTGTGGCGTGGAATCTTAATGAGGTAAAGGAAGGGAGCAAGATTCTTTGATTTGAATAAGTAATTCTTTTTAAAAATTTATTTATTCTAATTTGTTATATATATATGATAGCAGAATGCATTTCGATTCATAGTACACAGAGCACAATTCTTCAGGTCTCTGGTTGTACACAAAGTAGAGTCACACATGGTAATTATATCCATCTCATTGAATAAGTAATTCTGAGTACAGTTTTAAAAAGCTGTTAGTAGATAGTACATGGATTTTTTTTTCTAAAGAAATTTTTTTTTAGTTGTAGATGGACACAATACCTTTACTTTGTTTATTTATTTTTTTATGTGGTGCTGAGGATGGAACCCAGTGCTTCATACATGTTAAGAGAACACTCTACCACTTTGCCACAACCCCAGCCCCAGCACATGGATCTTATTGGTAACATAATTTGATAGAAATGGATCAAAAGTAACCCATACCATTCAATTACTTTCCATTTCTTCACTATCTCTTGCAATACAATTTCCCAGTTTTAAGAAGGCTACATTTGTTACCTACTAACAACATTTTAAATTTTAAATGTTGAGGCGCTAAGCAACTTAGTGAGACCCTGTCTCTAAATAAAACAGGGCTGGGGATGTGGCTCAGTGGTGAAGTACCCCAGAGTTCAATCCCCAGTACCTACTCCCACACCCCAAAAAAGATACAGATTATCAAAGAAAAATACAAATTGAGAAAAAGAAAAGTACAGGAAACTTTGAGAATATATTAACAGGGGGAAACTGATCTAGACTGGGAATTCCAGAAGGATTTGCTTAGGAAGTAATGGTTAAACTAAGATCTGAATGAAGACATTCACATTTATATAAAAACAGATCTCCATTAAATGTGAGAACTGGTCCAATAAGCCCAAATATGTCTGGCATCTTTAACCTAAAACAACCACTTTAGAAAAACAAAAGGATTACAAAATTTGCTATAAAAAATATATGAAAGCTAGTATGGAGGAGGGGGCAGTGTCTTTCTCATCTTTGAATACCCCATATCATCTTGCCTAGTATCATTAGTATTCATCAAATTTTTGTGAAATGATTAGTGTCAGTATTAAATCAATGCTCATACTATACTTTTTATTATTAATACATATTAGTTGTACAAATCAATAGGTTTCACTGTGAATACCACCCCCACACACACACACACACCCTCTCCTAAAACCCAGGGCCGTACAAGCTAGGCAAGTGCTCTACTCAGCTACCTTCTCAGCACTTTTTATTAAACCCATGGGTGCATTACCCTGAACTCTATCCCCAGCACCACCACCCTCCCCCCCCCTTTTTTTTTTTTTTTGAGATAGAGTCTCACTAAGTTGCTTAGTGTCCATTAAGTTACTGAGTCTGGCCTGCCTCAGCTTCCTAGGTCACTGTGATTACAGGTATGCTCCACCAAGCCTGGCTTCAGGTTATTATTTAAATTCGTTAGAAGACATATTTTCCACCCATTTTACATATATATTTAAGCTAAACTTAAATTTCATCCAAATTAGAGCTTCTAAATGATTCAATTGTAAAACTTTATATGCCTTAAAAAAAACATGAAAAATGGAACAACAACAATAAAAAAAAAATCAAATTCGCCAACTGTCAAGAATTCTATCTACTGATTCCAACAATTAAACATTGGTTTTCTAATTAAAAATAAGTGTTTAGGGCCAGGTGCAGTTTCACAAGCGAGTAACCCCAGCAGCTCAGGAGGCTGAGGCAGGAAGATGGTGAGTTCAAAGTCAGCTTCTGCAAAAGAAAGGTGCTAAGCAACTCAGTGACAGCCTGACTCTAAATAAAATGCAAAATAGGCCTCAGTGGTTGAATGTCAGGGAGTTCAATCCTGGGTACCAAAAAAAAAAAAAAATTGTCGGGGTTGGGGTTGTGGCTCAGTGGTGGAGCATTTGCCTGGCACATGTGAGGAATTGGGTTTCATCCTCAGCACCACATAAAAATAAACAAACAAAATGAAGGCATTGTGTCCATCTACAACTAAAAAATATTTCAAATATAGAAAAAAAATTTTTAAATTATCTTTGTTTTGTTTTTTTTTATAAGTGCTGAGGATTGAACTCAGGGGTCCCTGCATGCCAGGAAATTAATCACTCCACCACTGAACTGTCCCCAGCTCCATTTAAGATCAGAAAATACGGTCACAAAACCAGTCACTTATACTAAGAAGTGACAATAAATAAATGCAAACTCACAGAAAAAAAATTTTAAGTTACACTGGCTAGAAGAGTTTAAATTTAAATGTCTGCCACATAGCATGACTTTATCTAGCACCCATGAAATTTTTTTCAAAAGTAAAGTGTAAATCTGATGTGACCAGTGCCAGGACTCAAAGTTACTTGGAAAGCTGAGCAGGAAGGATCATTTGAGCCCAGGAGTTAGCAACACACAGACTCCCAACCCCATCTCAAATAGGGACAGATAAAAAAATATCAAGAAAAGTTAAAATGCTCAAATATGCAAGTAAAGGCAATTTATATTATTTCAGGGTATTTTTGCTTAAAATAAATTTTGTGTAATTTTTTTTTAGGTGCTGGGGTTACATTTTTAGTGTAGTTTAGAATAGTTCTCTTGATTTTACCCTTCAATGTGCCCCGTTATTACAACAGTATTTCCAGGCAAGTGACCTGTTTTTATGGGCTATCAGATCCAGATGAGGCTGGGGATGTGGATCAGTGGTAAAGTGCTTGTCTGGCATGCATGAGGCCCTGGGTTCAAATCCTCCAGAACCAAATAAAAAAATAAAATAAAAATTCATGCAGCAAGAAAATTTCAGAAATAACCTTTCAGGCCTGGAGGGGCAATTCAGAGGGAAAGCACTTGACTAGCATGCAAGAGGCTATGGGTCCGTTGCCCAGCATCATGATTAAAAAGAAAGCAAACTTTTGGGCTGGGGTTCTGGCTCAATGGCAGAGCACTTGCCTACCATGTGTGAGGCACTGGGTTCAATTCTCTGCACCACATATAAATAAACAGTCTATTGACAACTTAAAATTTTTTTTTTTTAAAAAGTAATGCCTGCACTACTGATCATCAATATTAGTTAATTTAGCTTTTAAACACATTGTATTTAAATAATTTATAATTCTAAACTTATTTCCAGATGAATGTCAAGATCACAGCTTCCTGCTTGACAGGTTTTTTTTTTTTTTTTTTTGAGGGGGGGTTCCAGGGGTGCTTTATCACTTTATCACTATATCCCCACCCCTTTTTGTTTTTTATTCAAGGCAGGGTCTCACTATATTGCTTAGGGCCTCACAACATTGCTGAGTCTGGTCTTGAACTTGTGATCCTCCTCAGCTACTGGGATTACAGGTGTGTGCCACCATGTCTGGCTTAACAGTTGCTTTTTTTTGACAGTTACTCTTAATGCTTGTTTTTTATTATATTTTACATTTACTGAGTGTTTCAAGGCTTTAGGATTCATTAGTTATTATACTATTAATTACAATACGTGCACTGCAATATTCCCTTTTTAAGGAGTGCAAATAAAAGTTAAATAACTTATCCAAGGTCACCCAACAAGTCAGTGACAAAATTGGAAGTAGTATTAAAATTTCATTTTCCAGACTACTACCTTCACACTTAGCCAATTCAAAAAAAAAAAGAAAGAAAGAAAAACTCAAAAGAGATTTATTTTCAGAAACTTCTAACAGCATACCCCCAATACATTAGTACACTCAAACACTAATAAAAAGTATCACCTTGAACGAAGAAAAAACTTGCAACATTTAGATACTGTCTTCACCTCCCTAGTTTTTGCAACCAAGCAAAAACACTGAACTGGATCGGTATATATTAAATCTTAGGGAACGTTCACTCTTCAATATGTCCAATTTTCACACTAACTGAACATTTATAAATTAATCTTTCATTATCTTGTCCCATAGGGTACATTAATTTTCGCACTCTCCCCACAGTCCAGTTAAGACCACCACCTCAAAAGTAAGCAGTTCTCAAAACATAGTTATATAGCCAATGAAAGAAAAACTCAATAAATTGCTGCTTTTAAAGAGATATTTTTAAATATGATTATATGCTTCACGGAATTATTTTTAAGTCACCCGCCAAGAAGGATGGTTCCTTTAAAGTAGCTTTCAAGGCGCGTCCCTCCCTGCTTGGGACACAGCCTGACTTGTCGGACAAGATTAATCCAGGCACGCTGACACAGAAACCCTCTGGAGCAGCTTAGTTCACTGAAAACACAATTTCAACTTCCAACTGTAGTATTCAGTACTTCCTACACTACAGGGACAGGATGACCCTCTTTAACTGTGCTTCAAAAGGTTCCCTCGACGGAGACAATGACAGTCATCCTCCCGCGGAGGTTTTGGGACTTAGGAAGCGTCAACGCCAGGAGTCAAGGCTCCTAGGAAGTGTCAGTGCGGCAGCAGGTGGAGTAGCCCTGCGTGCCGAGCAGGTCCTTTCTGACCTAATCCTAGTCCTCCTCCACCTACCCCGGTTCCGCCTTACGGACCTTTCCAGGCCGCCCAGCGCCCCGGTCCTCGCGGGGAGCGCGGCGCCCCAGACAGCCCAGACTGCCACCCTCTTCCGGGGACTCGCAGGCCCGCTCCTGGCCGCTCCGGAGCCCGGCAGACCTGCCGGGGTAGGCGGCCGGCCGCTCCCGGGGCCTGCCTGCCGGCCGGAGCCCCACACGCCGCGGCCCGCCGCCACAGCCGGCCGCCACCCGCTCGCCCGGCGCCGCGTCCCTCGGAGTACCCCGGCGGAGTTCCCGGCCCACTCAAAAGTAAGGGCGGCCGCCGCCCCCCGCTGCCCTGCCCTGCTGTCACCGCCCTGCCCTCGGCCGCTGCCCGCGCGGCTGGCGGACCCCGGCGACGCCCGGGTCGGTACCTTGCGGACCCCCTTGTAGATATAGAAGTAGAGCTCCCGGCCCACATTGAAGCAGAGGCGGTCGCCGTTGCCAGACTGGTCGTTGAGGTTGACGAAGGAGACGCGGACAGGGTTGGATCCCTGCGAGTTGAAGGGCACCCGGTTGGGCCGGCTGTACTCCGAGTGTGGTAGCAGCTTGTACAGACCTTCCCGGGTGGTGAATTGGGTCTTAATCTCGTTCATCTCCTTCCCTCCTCCCTCCGTCGCCATCTTGGAAAGCAGCGTTCATCCTGCCCTAAGTGCCCGGATCACGCCCACCGCGCAGGCGCCGTCCCCGGCGCTCGCTCTTCCCCCCCCCCGCCCCTTTCTCCCGGCTCCGCCCACCAGCGAGCCTGCTTCGGGAAGGCGTACCGAGTGGAAGGGGCGGGCTTGTTTACGGCCGGACTGCGCACGCGTGCTTACCTGCACTGCCGGGGCGCCGCAGGCTCCTCCCCTTCCTCGTGCGCGGCTCGCTACAGTTCGTGTGGGGCCGGCTCCCGGTAGCCCGCGCTCCCGCGGTGGGTGGCGGGGTTCGGAGAACTAGTTGCGGCCTGCCGCTGCGCCAGCCCTGTCGGAGGGTCCCGTTAGGGTTCCGTGAGTGTGGTTCCCTCGGGCTCCTAGGCCTCGGCTGCAGTCCAGGCCTCGCGCCCGAGCGCTGAGGGCGGCCGCCCCGCGCTGCCGGGAGCCGGTCGCCGAGAAGGTACGGTAGGATGGAGTTTTACGCTTCCCTTTAAGGGGGGTGGGGAGAGAGTACGGCTCCGGTGCCGGCAGCGCACATGTCGAGTCCCGTCTACAGCTGGCGTTGCTGACAGCGAGGAAGTATCGTGCTGGCACCACGGACTCCCGCGGGCGTCTCTGCCAGGTGTCTGGCGCAGCGGCGCGCTGGGCGGCGCTCAGCAACCTGACGCCGAATCTGTGCTGCACTCACTTGTTCAATAGCTTATTAAGATCTCAATAAAATTAAAGGTTCTGGAAGGTTACTAAGAATTTAACCCAGCGGCGCTTTGCCACCGAGACTTTTCTATTTTTTATTTTAAGACGGTCTAAATTGTGAGGTTGTCCTCGAACTCGGGCGTGCTCCTGGTTCAGTCTCTGGAATGGCTGGGATTACCTGCGCCACCGCTCCCCGCAGTAATTGACTTTGTCCAAAAGGCTCCAGTGGAATCTGGCACTGTTTGCTACGAGACCCCGTGAGCATAGTTATTTGTGTATACTATAGATAGGCAAGGACAGGCGCACGCTCAGGTAAGGTTAAACCACCACCGTTTTGTACTTAGTTTCTTGGCATGTTGCACTAAAATAATAACTCTTGAGGAGTAAACGCCCTCATAGAATTCAAGGGGAAAAAACATTTGTCACACCAGGTAAAAACTATTACTGAAAATTCAGGTCTTATCCAGGGGATACCAAAAAAGTGAGAGGAGGAGGACACCGTGCTGTGCGCCTGTAGTCCCAGCTACTCCAAGGCTGAGGGGGAGGATTTGGAAGCCAGCCTGCCAACACAGCGCAAAACAGTAAAAATTTGCCTGGCGCTGCGGTGCAGGCCTGTAATCCCAGTTACTCAGGGAGGGAGGCAGAAATGTTGCAAATTTGATGCTAGCCTGGACAATTTAGCCAGACCCTATCTGAAAATACTAAAGAGGACAGTAGTTTGGGGCTGAGATTGTGGCTCAGTGGCAGAGCCTTGCCTTGCACTTGTGAGGCACTGGGTTGGATCCTCAGCACCACATAAGAATAAATAAATAAGGTATTGTGTCCAACTACAACTTTAAAGTGGGGGTTACTAGGGCTCAGTAGTAAAATGCCCTTGGTTTAATCGCCAGAACAAGAAAAAGAAAGGGGGAGAAAAGGGAGGAAGGAAGGAGACCAAGAGGATGAGGGGAAAAGGAGAGTTACTCACTTTAGGCTATATTTATCACTGTCATTCAGATTCAGAGATTAATTATGCATTAAGATACTTAAAAATTTTTTTTTGATGGACCTTTATTTTATTTATCTATATGTGATGCTGAGAATTGAACCCAGTGTCTCAAACAGGCACTTTACTACTGAGCTACAACCCAGTCCCTTAAAAATATATTTAAAATTTTGATGGTAATGTTTGGGCTGTAGTGACCTTACAGAGATAAATAGACACAGCTAAGTGTCCTTAGGAGCTGCATTTGAAATCTTTACTGACTCAGCCATGTGAAGCAACCAATCTCTCAGATTTATCTAGTTGACCAGGCTTATTCTCTTATTACAACATGACTCAGTACTTCCTTGCTTGAAAACAAAATTTGGAAAACATCCCATACTATACTGTCCTTAATACAACACTTCTACTTTATACTTCATCATTGCATATATTAAAAGTTACACACCAGCCAGGCATAGTGGCACACACCTATTAAGCCAGCTACTTGGGAGACTGAGGCAGGAGTATCGCAAGTTCAAGGCCAGCCTCTGCAACTTAATGAGCTCTGTCTCAAAATTTAAGAAGGGGGAGAGCTGGAGAAAGCATACCTGGGTTCAATCCCCAGTACCACTAAAAATAAATAAATAAAGCCTAACACACCATTGAAATTATTATGATGTTTTTAAATAAAAATTGAACTTCGGGCTGAGGATATAGCTCAGTTGGTAGAGTGCTTGCCTCACATACACTAGGCCCTGGGTTTAATCCCTAGCACCACAAAAAAATAAATAAATAAATTCTATGATCTTTATTAAGTCGATGCAACCCTTAATGCCAGTGGAGCATCCTAATTAGAAATTCAAAAATCCAAAACTCTGAGTACCTTCTGACACTCTAAGTGGAAAATTCCACACTTTAACTTAATGTGATGAGTCACAGCAAAAATAACAAGTACACTAGGCGTGGTGCACACCTGTAATTCCAGCAGCTCAGGAGGCTAAGACAGGAGGATTGTGAGTTCAAAGTCAGCCTCAGAAAAAGCAAGGTACTAAGTGACTCAGCAAGACCCTGACTCTAAATAAAATACAAAATAGGGCTGGGGATGTGGCTTAGTAGTTGAGTGCCCTTGAGTTCAATCCCTGGTACCCCCCCGCCCCCCCCCCAAAAAAAAAATAAATAAGTGCACTAAAAATACTACATAAAATTGCTTCAGGATATATATGAGGTGTATATGAAACAAATGAGTTATGTGTTTACACTTAAGTCCCATCTCCCAAGGTATCGCCCTTTATGTATTCATATATAGCTGGTGGGAGTGAAAAACAGTACAGCCAGGGCTGGGGTTGTGGCTCAGTGGTAGAGTGCTCGCCTTGCATGTGCGAGACCCTGGGTTCGATCCTCAGCACCACATAAAAAGAAATAAAGGTATTGTGTCCAACTACAAACTAAAAAATAAATATTTAAAAAAAAAAAAAAAAAACAGTACAGCCACCTTGGGAAAAAATCCTGGAGTTCCTCAAAAGTTTAAACATAGTTACCATATGACCCAACAGTAAGACTCCTAGGTGTATTATCCAAGAGAAATTGAAATGTGTCCATACAAAACAAAACCTTGTAGCATGTTCACAGCACCATCAAATAATAATAGCCCCAAAGTGGAAACAGACAAAATGTCCATCAACTGATGAGTGGGTAAATAAATGAGGCACATCAATACAGTGGAATATTATTCAGTCATGGTAGAAGTGTAAAGGCAGAAAATAGTGGTTCCCCTGGGATGATGGAGAAGTGACATGATTTCTGGGTTTCTTTTGGGGGTGGTAGTTGCACAATTCTGAATATGCTAAAAACCACAGAATTGTAGTCTCATAGGCAACTTATATGTGCCAGGTGTGGTGGCAGACCCCTGTAATCCCAGTGGTTTAGAGGTTAAAGTAGCAGGATTGCAAGTTCAAAGCCAGTCTTGGCAATTTAGCAAGGCCCTAAGGAACTTAGGAGGACCCTTTCTCAAAAAGGGCCTGGGAATGTGGCTCAGTGGCAAAGTACCCATAGGTTTAATACCCAGTAGTGTACACAAATGGAAAACTGATGCTTGCTGTATGAAAGAAAAAAATTTACTCATATAATTAAAAGTACTCTCAATTACTCTCTGGAGAGCCTCATCAATATTGTTGGCTGCTGAGAAGTGACCAATGATAAGAGTGACTTCTAGCAATAGGTTGCTGAAAAGTTGTACTTGGGGGCTTTGTTAATTTATAATACATTGTAAGGGTGAGTAGCTCAGTGACAGAGCATTTGCTCAATATAATCAATCCCCAGCACCCCAAAGAGATTCTTTTTAAATTTTTTTTTTTCATTGTAGAAGTTACTGTTTGGGAAAACAAAAACAGTAATTCCTACAATATAGTATTCCAATATTCTGATTATTTTATAACATTAAAAGGGTCTACTCTGGACTGGGCACTATGGTGCACGCCTATAATCTCAGCGGCTCTGGAGGCTAAGACAGGAGGATTTCAAATTCAAAGCCAGCCTCGGCACTAAGCAACTCAGTGAAATCTTGTCTCTAAATAAAAATACAAAATAGGGCTGGGGATGTGGCTCAGTGGTTGAGTGCCCCTGAGTTGTACTAAATTAAATTCCTAGTACCAAAAAAAAAAAAAAAAGCCGGGGAGGAGTTTACTCTGGGATGGAATCAAGGATATTCTCTTAAAGATTCTTAGAGAATCCTTCTATTCTCTACCCAATATAACTCAGAGTTTAATTTTTTTCCTTTAGAGTAATAATCCCCTCGTATATCCCTCTTCCTCATATTTTGTCTTCCCCCCTTCTTTCTCTCCCTGGAGTTTCCCTTTCCACATCCTCTCTCAGTTAGCTGCAATGCATTGTTTCTCATGTCACACCTGGGCTTTTGTGTCTGTGCATGATTGATATTCTCTATCCATCAGAGGGGACAGAATGCTGCTCATCCTTGCAGACCTAACTCCAAGAAACTCCAGTACTTGGGCTCTTTAGTGTGCTTGTCCATCCCTCGGGTTTAGAAAGCTGTCTTCTCAGGAGGCTTTCCCTGACACCCCAACTCTAAGTTACATCACCTCATTTTCTCACACTCATGTTTGCATGAGTGACATCCACTTCCCCAAAATGTCCTAAATTCTTAGAAAACAGGAGTCCTGGCTTTTTGTTCAGCAGCTTATGAGTGGATTGGGCCTGCCATCTGTGCATAACAGCCAGAGGAGTGCCTTGCCACCTTTGAAAAACATTCTCAAACTATCAGCACCTCCTGTTAATACATTTATTACACTACTGTCTCATCAACCTGGATTGTTAGCTACAGATGGTTGTTACATGTCACATACATGAAAACATGCTCTTTCATGCTTTCATCTCTTTTACCTTGTCCCCTAGATAACATGTCTTAGGGTCACATTACTTGGCCTTTCAGATAGCTCTGCATCTAGCTTGAGGAGGTCCAGCCCCCTGTATATTGTATGGATTTATATTAGAGTCAATATTTCGCATGAACACTGTTCACTTAGTTCCTTAGTCCAGCTCTTTGCATTTTCCCACAGCAAACAAAAACAAAACACTATTCTGTCTATGGAAAATCATCTTGATTTACATCACATTTCAGTTTAGTAGGGGAGAATACTGAATTAGCTAGAGAGGTTCTAACAGCAAAATTACCAGCTGGATATTGATTATGGTTTTAAAGTTTTTCGAATCTGGAGCCAGGCGCGGTAAGCAAATGCCTGTAATTCCCAGCAGCTCAGGGGGCTGAGGCAGGAGGATCACAAGTTCAAAACCAGCCTCAGCAATGGTGAGGCGTTAAGCAACTCAGGAAGACCCTGTCTCTAAATAAAATTCAAAAGAGGGCTGGGGATGTGGCTCAGTGGTTGAGTGCCCCTGAGTTCAAACCCTAATACCAAAAAAAAAAGACCATGGGTGGTGGCATGCACCCACAGTCCCAGTGTTGTGCCAGCCTATAGGAGGAAAGACCAGACTCACAGAACGTTGTTTATTTAGAAGAAAGCAATGCTAATGATCTATGCAACTTCCAGAATTTGTGTTTTCTCACAGAAACCTTATAAGTTCAGTAATTCCAGTTTTTTTACCAAGATAATGTAATATGTTTGATTTTATAAGGTGTACAAGTCTCCTGTTTTGGTGCTTTTTAATAAAGTTTTGATTGTGGACCAAAAAAAAAAAAAAAAAAGATGGTGTTGGAAGTGAAAGAGAAATGTGAAGAAGAAATACTAGGAAATGATGTTGACCAAATTATATTAATATATTGTGTTCATGTATGAATATATAACATTGTGTATAATTGTAATGCCTCAGTTAAAAAACATACAGGGGAAAAAAAGACCAGGTATGGTGGCATGTGCCTGTAATACCAGTGACAAGTTCATTTTATAAAAGCTCTTTGATTAAAACAGGTCAGTGGAATTGTACAGAATTAGAATTAGACCCAGTGAAAATGAATATATGCTGGAAATGGCAGGATTAATTCAATAAAAGGTATTGGTACAACCGAATAGTCATTTATAATAAAATATAGATTTCTGCTTCCCTCATTCGAAAATAAACTCCAGATGATTCAGAAATTTAAATATAAAAATTAACCACAGAGGTCTAAAAAAAAAGTAGTCGAATAAATACATTTCTAGTCTTAAATGGGAAAGGCTTTTCTATACATAGCCCTAGCTCAGGAGCCACATTTTTATTTAATATGTCCCATAGCAAACAAAAAAAAACAAAAAAAACACATTTGAAAAAACAACAAACTTGGAAAGATATTTTTAATATGCATGGCAAGAGAAAAACATCTCTAATAATAAAAACACTTAATCAGGAAAACTAACCCACTAGAAAGTAAATAGGCAAAGGATCAGAGCAGACAACTCACAATAGTTGCATTCAGTAACTGCACAATAGACTTTGCTTATGACTTCTGGTTTCCTGTCATGCCTAGAAAGAACTTCCCACTCCAAGATGCTTAGTGTTTCTGATGATAAAAGAAATGCAGTTGGGCATGCATCCTGTAATCCCATCGACTCAAGAGGCTGAGGCAGGAGGATCACAAGTTCAAAGCCAGCCTCAGCAATTTAGGAAGACCCTGTCTCAAAATTTAAAAAAAGGACTGTACTTCAGTGGAAGAGCACTTGCCTAGAATAAGAAAGACTCTAAATTCAATTCCCAGTAATGGAAGTAATGAGGGAAGACTTCGCCACCGCCCCCAGTAGTGGGGATGGAACCCAGAGGTACTATACCAGTGAGCCACATTCCCAACCCTTTTCCCTCTTTATGAATTGTCTAGGCTGGCCTGGAACTTGCAGTTCTTCTGAGTATGACACAAAACTTAAAAGCTAGTTTGTTTGTTTTTTTTTTAATTGTTGTTTTTGGGTTTTGGTGCAGGGGATTTAACCCAAGTCCTCAAACATGCTAGGCAAATGCTCTACTACTGAGCTACATCCCCAGCCTAAAGAAGAATTTTGTTGTTGTTTTGGTTTTGGTATTGAGGATTGAACCCAGGGGTGCTCAACTACTGAGCCCCCTTTATTTCTTTTTCTTTTCTTTCTTTTTTTTTTTTTTTTTTTTGGTACTGGGGATTGAACTCAAGGGCACTTGATCACTTAGCTACATCCCCAGCCACATCCCCATGTTTTATTTAGAGACAGGGTCTTGTTGAGTTGCTAAATGCCTCGATAAATTGCTGAGGCTGGGGCTGGGGATGTGGCTCAAGCGGTAGTGCACTCGCCTGGCATGCGTGCGGCCCTGGTTCGATCCTCAGCAACACATACAAATGAAGATGTTGTGTCCGCCGAAAACTAAAAAATAAATATTAAAATTCTCTCCCTCTCTCTCTCCTCTCTCCTCCCTCCACCCCCCTCTCTCTCTCTTAAAAAAAAAAAAAAAAAATGCTGAGGCTGGCTTTAAACTTAATCCTCCTGCCTCTGCCTCCCGATCCTCTGGGATTACAAGCATGCACCACCGTGCTGGCTAACAGAAGAAATTTAATCACATTCAGAAAGGTTTTTAAACTGGGCATGGTGGTGCAGGCCTGTAATCCCTAGCTACTAGGGAAGCTGAGGCAGGAGGATTCACTTGACCCCAGGAGTTCCAGGCCAGCTTAGGCAACATAGTGAGAGCTTGTCTCAACCAACAACAAAATGGAAAAAGAATAAAGCTCTGTAGGTATCAATTAAAGACTAGGATCTAATTGGCAAAGAATCTGAACACACAAGAGGAAAAAAAAAAAAATGTCTCTCTGCCATGAAAAGATGCTTAATCTCAACAAAAATATAAATTAAAATAACAAAATATTTTTAAAAACTGGTAACTGTTTACAAAGTATGAAGAAAGAAATACTCTCATTGCATCTGGTGGTGCAAATTGGTACATGCTTAATAGAGGACAATTTGGCAATAACTAATAAAAATCTAAAATGTATGCACTCTAATCCAGCAACCCTTCTTTATGTTTATTCTACATCCTTGTGAATATAGTTTCCTAGATTCTTCTATCCTAGCAGAATCTGAAGGCTCATTCTCCAAAAAAGCAAAACAAAGAATTTCTGTTCAGGAAGCCACATCTTTATTTAATATCTAGGCCAAATTAAGACATGAATAGTCTTTTGAAAATGGGGATTAAGTGGGCATGTGATTACTGAATGCTGGGATCCCCAGCCTTTTCTCCTCACTGGTCTCCTACCACTCTGGCACCCAAACTTTTACTCACCAACCTGAAATTCTAGAAGATTATTTTCTGAAGCATCTGATCTTTCCCAAGAAATAGGCATAAGTTATTTAACAAATTGCCTATGCAGATTATCGTAAATTGAATCCCAAAGTCTAAAATCTTCCGAGCCATGTGTGGTGCTAGAGATAGAACCCAGGACCTCACACCTGCCAGGTGAGCCATCTGGTAGTCCTGAGCCACACATCCAACCAGACCCCATCCTGATCATAAGCAGACCTCCAGTGGCTTTCCTGCATCTGAGAAAAGCCTCTGAACGTGGTTTTATACATCAAAACAAACACAAAACCCAACACTTAATGGACTTTACAAGAATATGAAATTTTAAAACAAGTGCTAATAGATTAAGTAGATACTGCATCCATGAAGCAACAACACACATCCTCATAATAAACTTCAGAAAATAAACCTCTTCAATATTAAAAACATGATAGCAGAAATAAAGAGAAGGGTTGGAAAAGAAAATTGAGGAGATCTCAAATCACAGAAGAAAAGAAAAATAGGGAAATGGAGAATCATCCTAAGAGGTTCAGGATCCAAACCCTGGAGAAGGGAGTCATCCACAAAGTATTTAAGAAAAATTCCCAGAACTGAGGCATATTGATTTACAAAGTGAGCACACCCAAATACCCAGCAAAAGGGATCAAAACAGATCCATCCCAGATTGAAACTAAAAAGCTTCTTCTCAGCAAAACAAACAATCAATGAGGTGAGTAGAGAGCCTACATCTCAGGAGCAAATTTTTACCACTCGCACATCAGATAGAGCACTAATCTCTAGGGTATATAAAGAACTCAAAAAAACAAATAGCCCAATCAATAAATGGGCCAAGGAACTGAACAGACACCTCTAAGAAGATGATATGCAATCAATCAACAAATATATGAAAAAATGTTGAACATTTCTAGCAATCAGAGAAATGCAAATCAAGTCAAAACCAAGATTTCATCTCACTCCATTCAGAATGGCAGCTATTAAGAACACAACAATAAGTGTAGGCAAGGGGGCTGGGGATATGGCTCAAGCGGTAGCATACTCGCCTGGCATGCGTGCGGCCCGGGTTCGATCCTCAGCACCACATACAAACAAAGATGTTGTGTCCGCCGAAAACTAAAAAATAAATATTAAAATTCTCTCTCTCTTTAAAAAAAAAAGTGTCGGCGAGGATGTGGAGGAAAGAGCATACTCATACATTGTGGTGGGACTGCAAATTGGTGCAGCCAATATGAAAAGCAGTAAGGAGATTCCTTGGGAAGCTGGGAATAGAACCACCATTTGACCCGGCTATCCCTCTCCTAGGTCTATACCCAAAGGACTTAAAAACAGCATACTACAGGGACACAGCCACATCAATGTTTTTAGCAGCACAATTCACAATAGCTAAACTGGAACCTACCTAGATGCCCTTCAGTAGATGAATGGATAAAGAAAATGTGGCATATATACACAATGGAATATTACTCAGCAATAAAAGAGAATAAAATCATGGCATTTGCAGGTTAATGGATGGCCTTGGAGAAGATAATGCTAAGTGAAGTTAGCCAATCCCAAAAAACTAAATGCCGAATGTTTTCTCTGATATAAGGAGGCTGATTCATAAAGGGGTTGGGAGGGGGAAATTCTAGATAGGGCAGGGGGTGAGAGGGGAAGGGAGCGGGCATGGGGTTAGAAATGATAGTGGAATGAGGGAATATTGCTCAGTTGGTAGAGTGCTTGCCTTGCATGCATAAGGCCCTGGGTTCTAATCCCTAGCACCACAAAAAAGTGGAATGAGATGGATATCATTACCCTGAGTAAATGTATGAAGACACGAATTGTGTGGATATACTTTGTAGGGGCTGGGGTTGTAGCTCAATGTTTGAGCACTTGCCTCGGGTGCTTGAGGCACTGGGTTCAATCCTCAGCACCACATTAAAAAATAAATAGGGGCTGGGGATGTGGCTCAAGCGGTGGCGCGCTCGCCTGGCATGCGTGCAACCCGGGTTTGATCCTCAGCACCACATACAAAGATGTTGTGTCCACCGAAAACTAAAAAATAAATATTAAAAAATTTTTTAAAAATAATAATAAATAAATAAAGATATTGTGTCCATCTACAACTAAAAAAATATGAAATGTGTGTGTATATATATATACACACACACAAACACATACATACTTTGTATACAACCAAAGATATAAAAAATTTGTGCTCTGTATGTATAATATGAATTGTAATGCATTCTGCTGTCATATATAGCTAATTAGAATTTTTAAAAATAAAAGAATGACCTAAGCTGAGAAGCCTCTGTGTAAGTCCACCCACCAAAAAAAATCCATCCCAAGGCACACTATCATGAAATTTAGTAGTCTCGGATCAAAGACCATCCTGTGAGCATCCATAGGGAGGACAAATCATATAAAAAGCTTCAGACTTCAACACCTCCAAAACCACAACACAACCTAGAATATAAACTCAGACCTGGTCTCTTTGTTTCTGTTCATTCAAGAATCCGAAGTGGCGTGATGCACAACTGTAACCCCAGAGGCTTAGGAAGCTGAGGCAGGAGATTTGTGAGTTCAAACCCAGCCTCAGCAAAAGTGAGGCACTAAGCAACTCAGTGAGACTCTGTCTCTAAATAAAATGCAAAAAAAGGCTGGGGATGTGGCTCAGTAGTCGAGTGCCCCTTCAATCCCCGGTACCAAAAAGTAAAAAGAGCTAGGAATGTTCAGTGGTAAAGCACCCCTGGGTTCATTCTAGGGTGCCACCAAAAAAAAAGAAAAAAAAATTATTGGATGCAAAAGAACAGAAAAATGGTTTTTCCAAATTCTGAGGAAATTTTTCTGCCAGCCTATAACTAGACCCATGCAAAATATCATTCAAGTATAGGGGCAGAAGTAAAGACATCTTTGGACATGCAAGATCTCAAAACAGGGGGCTGGGGATGTGGCTCAAGCTCTAGCACACTCGCCTGGCATGCAGGTGGCCCGGGTTCGATCCTTAGCACCACATACAAACAAAGATGTTGTGCCTGCCGAAAACTAAAAAATACATAATAAAAAATTCTCTCTCTCTCTCTCTCTCTCTCTCTCTCTCTCTCTCTCTCTCTCTCTCTAAAAAAAAAAAAAAAAAAAAAAAAAAATCTCAAAACAGTTTACCCTCTGGATACCTTTCTCAGGAAGCTATGAGTGAGCCTAATGAGGGCACCTGCCTGTAGTGTCAGCAACTTAGCAAGATGCTGTCTCAAAAAGGGCTGAGGACATAGCTCAGTGGTAGAGCACCCTAGGTTCAGTCCTCAGTACCACACACAAAAAAAGTTGCTCTGAAAATACAGAAAGCTTCCAGAAACAAATGCATAGTTTTATGGGCAGATGCTTTAGAGGTCAAGAATGAGAGCTAGATGTCTGAACAAGAACTAGAGAAACCAGGCTCTACCAATGCCCATGTCCCAATATACAGAGAATGCCAGACACCAGCAATCACAGAACTCTCCCCTCTGCCTGGATCATTGCAACAAGTGTCTCCCTTGTGGCCTTCAAATCCAAAATTACCCACCCCCAAGATCCATCTAAAGCACGTATCTCAGAGTGAACTGCCCTCCTACAGGCTGGAGACCAGGCTGCCCACTGGCGATCTTCAGATGGTACCCTGCCTCCCTGCAGGCCTCTTTCCACACTGCCCCTGGCCTCCCAGCTGCCTCTGGCCACACCAGCTTCTCACCTTGACACCTTTGCACTTGCAGTCCCCTCCATCCAGTATGCCCTTCTTCGGAGCCCCCCGGTATACTGCACAACTGTCTCAGGTGTCATGTGCCATCAGGAAGCCTTCTCTGGGCCTCACTGTGCCCTCATAACACCTTGAGCCTATTTTTGTCATTGCACTTAAGTCAGAGTTACCTATTCCTAGGTCTGTCTTCCCAACAGTGAGCTCCCAAACTGAGAGAGCAAGAGCTGGGCCTTGTGGATCTTTGAATCCCCAGACCTAGCAAAGCCCCCGGCACCTTGTAAACTGGGTTGGTGTTGCTGAATACAGGTTGAACAAAACGTCTTGCCTTTGAGAGGGAACATCAGGCATTAGCGATGCCTACTCTCTTCTTTCAAATTATTTTTACCTCATAAGTTATTTTGGAATGTTTGAAATCTTATTTTTATAAAGAAAAAAATTAGACATTTTTATAATAAAAATCCATTATTGACCAGACGTGGTGGCGCACGCCCGTAATCCTAGCAACTCAGGAGACTGAGACAGGAGGCTTGCAAGTCCAAAGCCAGACTCAGCAACAGGCGCTAAGCAACTCAGTGAGGCCCTATCTCTACAATAAAATACAAAAAAAAACAGGGCTGAGGATGTGGCTCAGTGACCCTGAATTCAATCCTTAGTACCCAAAAATAAAATAAAACATAAGTACTAGGAATGTGACTCAGTGATTAAGTGCCCCTGAGTTCAATCCCTGGTACCAAAAAAAAAAAAAAAAAAATCTATTAGTAGAGCTGGCTTAGTGGTATAGCACTTGTAGTATGCACAAGACCCTGGGTTGAATGTCCCAGTACTAAAATAAAAAAGAAAAGAAAAGATTATTTTTTTCCCATTCATCTTATACGTCCACCAACTATTGAGGCAACCTAGAAAGAAAAATAGTAAACTATAGCCAGATATAGTAGCACCCACCTGTAATCCCAGCTACTTGGGAGGCTGAGGCAGGCAGATGGACAATTTGAAGTAAGCCTGGTCAATTTCCTGACAACCTGTCTTGAAAAAAAAAAAAAAAAATTATTAAACCACTCCCCGCCATTGCCATTCGCTCAAGTAACAGTCCTGCTGTGTCTTATTTTCCAGACTGAGTCAGGTGGCTCCCTCTGCTGGCTTTCAAGGCTAGGAAGGCCAGTGTTCCCCTTTCCATCTCCTGGTGGGAAGTGTCAAGGGAGAGGCTTTTGGAAATGACTGATTCAATAGTGTCTTTCCTGAATGGCAAGAGCATTTAATGCTCGTTAACTAGAAGTCCTGTCTCACTAGAAACAAGGTTCTATCTCTTCAGTTCCTAAGACACTGAGCTGTATTTATGTCTTCTTTTGAGATTCATGCCCCCAACTACAAATCTCCAGGGATGTGCCATTCAGAAATCCTTTGATTCAAGTACTGGGAACCCACCACCATTAGCCTGAATAAAAAAGGGATTATAGGCTCCCACAGCCAGACCCTGGGTTGAATTTCCCAGTACTGCCAAAAAAAAAAATATAAATTATATATATATATATATATATTTTCGTCTTACACCTCCACCAACTTCCAGAAATTGAGACAACCAAAAATAATAAGTAAATAAATAAACTATAGCCAGATATAGTAGCATCAGCCCCTCCTAAAAGGGTGGTTGTAACCCTGCTGTGATGAAACTAGGAGGAATCACAGACCACACCTAGTGCAACAGAGAATTCAGACCAGCTTGAGCACTGTGTACCAGGCATTTCCCATATTTCACCTAAATTAACCTCCCAAAGACCCACAGGTGGTAAATGCTGTGGTCCTCATGTAACTGACAGGAGAGACAAGGCCAGGGCAGTGCCTGGGTGTGCGCCGAGGCTTTTCAGTTCTGGGCCCTTTGATACAGGGTGATACAGACTATAGAAGTAAGTATGAGCCAGACACGATGATCCCAGCCACTCAGAGGCTGAGGCAGAAGAGTCGCAAATTCCATCCAGCCTCACAATTTGTAAGACCCTACCTCAAAATAACAAGTAAAGGGCTGGGGAAGTGGCTCAGTGATAGAGTGCTTCCCTAGCAATGTACTAGGCCCTGGGTTTAACTCCCAGCACCACAAAAGATAAAATCATAAATAACTAGAAGTTTGTTTTTGAGACACAGTCTCACTGTGCAGCTCACACTGGTCTCAAATTCACAAGCTTGAACAATCCTCCTCCCTCAGCCTCCTGAGTAGCTGCGACTGCAGGTGCTCACCACTTCACCCAGCAGCAGAAGTTGGTGACTTATAGGGCACTGACACTATTGATATATTTGGCTTACTGGTGTCTCCACATGCACACAGCCCTTCAGTGCAGGAATGTACCCAGGTGCCTGGGCGGGCAGGCAAGAGGAGCAGTTGTCACTAGCTGTGCCCTCATATGATCCAGTGAGTTGTTTTTCATACAACTTGGTCCCAAATCCAGTTGACCAGCCCACCTGGTGCTTGGAGAAGAACAAACACCAGTACCAGCTCATACCTGCAAAGAGGCCTCCTGTCGGCCCCAGTGAGACACCTCCCTAAGGGGCTTTCCCCCTTGTTTCAAGTTTCCCTGAGCCACTGTCTTTGGAGCCCAGCCAGAACTTTAGTCCCCCCATACAGCTGTGCTGCAGTTGGCTGCATCATCAAAATAGGTCTGTATGGAGGCTGGAAAAATAAAGACTCCGTTCCAGTTTTTGTTGTGGGTCCATCCAAGAGTCTCAGATGACAGCAAAAATACCACTGGGTTGGAGGGTTAGGCCATAGAACATCCTTAAAGAAATCCAGCTCCATGCCAGGCGTGATGGCTCCTGTAATCCTAGTGACTAGAGAAGCTGAGACAGGAGGATCACAAGTTCAAGGCCAGTCTCAGCAATTTAGCAAGACCCTTTGACAAAATAAAAAAGACTGTGGATGTGACTCAGTGGTATAGCATCTCTGGGTTCAATCCCTAATGCTAAATAAATAATAAATTAAAATTAAATAAATAATTAAAATTTTTAAATATATATCCAGCCCCCTTTTCTCAGTCTGCCTTTCAGAGCCTTGTTCAGTTTCCCAAGTCGGCTTTCCAAGCAGCAGGAGAGCAGACCATATTTTACCCCATTCCACAGCCATAGGGATGCATTTGATAGCCAGGGCTTCTGCAATCCATCACCCACTAGCTCTCCTCAGGTTTCACCTACAGATTATTCCCCACCTGTGTGTTAGGCTTGGAAGTCCAGAAGGCCCTGTTCCCAGCCGAGCGAGCACTTGTTCACTGGGCCACAGGAGGCCCGAGCGTCTGTGTCTGAACCCACCACTGCACTCTTCTCTGGAAACTGCTCTCCCAGACAGTGACTGTTGCCAAACAAAGGGACAGAGCTCTATGTGGATCTGCAAGTGTTCATGTTGTTTAGGCTGACTAATGGTGAATGGACAAGACTTAAAACTGCTAGTCTAAACATTTCTTTGTTTTTTGTTTTTGTTTGGTATTGGGGATTGAATCCAGGGGCACTTACCATTGAGCCACATCCCCAAATCTTTTTTTTTTTTTTTTTTTTTTTTAAGAGACAGGGGTCTCACTTAGTTGCTCAGGGCCTCACTAAATTGCTGAGGCTAGCTCTGAACTCTCAATCCTCCTGCCTCAGCCTCCCGAGCTTCTGGGGTTATAGATGTGCACCACAGTGCCTGGCTAATCTAAACATTTCTAGTTCAAGCTGACCATCCCTCCGACCAACCCTTGGTGAAGGTCACAGTACACTGAGAAAGTGTCATTATCTTTTTGTGTATTCTCTGCTTGTTTATTGCACTGACATCCCACTAGTGCCCACACAGTGCCCAAGAGGGTCCTGGATCCCTGCCTGGAGTGCATTTGGCAAATCACCACAACATGGGACAACAGCCCACCTATGAAAGGTGTCAAGGGGGCCACAGTGGAAAGACAGTACGTTCCCTGAGCCTCCAGAAAGGTGGCTTGTGGCTACACCTTGACCACCCACTCATGGAGGGGATCTAAGAAAAGGAGAAAAAGGTGGGCAGGGATTGGAGTGACCAGCTCTTAGGAGGAGAGTGGTGGTAGCAGATGAGTGGGGAAATGTGGGAGCAGTCCAGGCAGTAGGCAGATGCTAGAATTATCATTCCCCCACCCATACTGGGGGTTGACCAAGGGCGCTCTACCACTGATAGACCCAACCTGATCTTTTCTTAAAATTGGAAGCCATCTCACCATAAAGCCATGAAAAGATAATTTCGGCTTTACTATAAATTACTGCAAATTCTGAACCTGCTTGGAATGCCTGCCCATGCCTTGAACTCACCCATGCCTGGCTCTCTGACCAGATAGCAGCTCTCTCTGAAACTTTAGTGACGCCTCACAAATCTTGGCCTTCCCTGGCCAGATAACGACCCTCTCTGAGGCTCTAATGACCTTCATAAATTCTGATGTTGGGGCCTGCAAAAATGTAAACTACCATTTGTGTTATGCTCCTCAGAGTTTTGTTATCTGTAACCCCCCTTTGTGTAACTTTCTGGGCTACAAAGCTGGGCTGCAGGAAAGCTGGGGTGCTGTCTTGTTCCCGTGGTTTTGGGTGGGAGAGGCAGCCCTGCCAGTTGAAATAATAAGCTTGCTTTAATTTGATTTTAATTGGAGTCAGTGGTCTTTTCTTCCATCCTGGTCTAACACCACTACGCTATAACTCTAGACCTTTTATTTTGTATTTTGACATAGGGTCTTGATGAGCTACTGAGGCTGGCCTTGAACTTTTGATCCTCCTCCCTCAGCCTCCAGAGCTGCTGGTTTACAGGTGTGTACCACCACACCCAGCACATTATTATTTTTACAATTTTTTTTTTTTTTTTTTTTTTAGTGAGAGAGAGAGAGAGAATTTTTTAATATTTATTTTTTAGTTTTCGGCGGACACAACATCTTTTGTTTGTATGTGGTGCTGAGGATCGAACCCGGGCTGCACGCATGCCAGGTGAGCGCGCTATGGCTTGAGCCACATCCCTAGCTCAACACATTATTATTCTTTATGACTTATATACAGACATCTTTACTACAATTGAGATCCTCAGTGTCCACAGAGGCCTGTATGTTTAAAGGCTAGTCCCTAGCTAAGTGCTTTTGGGAGGGGGTAGAGATTTTGAGAGGCGGGGCCTAGTGGGAGGGCTGCTGGTCATTGGGGACATGCCCTGGAAGAGTATAGTAAGGCCCTAGCTTTCCCTTTTTCTCTTTTGACTTCTAGCCATGAGGTGAAAGGTTTGCCTCACCATGAAATGCTGCATGGAGTGCTGCCTTGCCACAGGCCCAACCGACCATACACAGAAACCCCTGAAACTGTGAGCCAAATAAACCATTTGTTCTCTTTACAAGTTGCTAATTTGTCCCAGTAATGGGAAGCTAACACAATATTCTTTTGTATGCATAGAATATCCACTACTGAGCTACCCCCAGCCCTAAACAGTACTGTTGAATGTTGACTGAAATGGAGATTGGGTTGATTTCATTTCTAAATGAAATAGTTGTTGACAACTATTGGATTTGGATTCAGAGGCAGCATGCTGCTTGCTATTTAGTGCTGCTCAGAATACTACACTGCAAAGTAGCTTGGGAAGTGTTAGATTGGCTCTTGCTACGTGTCCCTAGCCTCCTGAAGGGTGGATGTAGTATTTCGATTTGCCACATCATATTAACTGGGACACAGTCAGTTCAGTGAAATGCTCACATCATGCATATCTACTCTGACTTCAGAGAAGGAACAAGGGGCTTGCGATGTGTAGAAGTTCCCAGTAACTTATTCTTGCTCAGGTCAACTTATGGCACTTCTACCCAGCCAATCTGTCCTCAGGTGAAAGAATTTGGAGTCCCATTAAGACAGAGATGAAACCTTAGCCAACCGCCCTATCCCTACCCGCATTTTACAGATGAGGAAACCAATGCTTCCAGAGAAGCCCCAAAGTCAGTAGAGGAAAAAGCAGGGACAAAAAAGCAAACCCCTACCACCTCCCCCAAGGTGGCAGGAAGGCAGCAGAAGAGACAGCTGTCCTGGATCTTCAAGGAGGGATGGTTTCCAAGCAAGAGGTATGAGCCAGCAGAAGACTGGGCAGGGGAACCCTTTATTGGAGGGTGAGGAGGTGAGGGCAGAGGCTCACAGAACTAGTCATGGAAGACCCACCAGGGCCAACCTGGAGGATTGTCAGATTCATGACAAGGCAGCCAGACCAAGGTGCCCACCATCTGGTCCATTGGCCACAAGGCAGATTCCTGACTGCCAAGGTGACCCTTGCCTCATGTAAACAGAAAAAAACTATCAGCTGGGCTAGCCAGGGACATCAGACCTGCTCACACTCTGCAGTTTCACTTGCTGACCACTCCCACCACTACCCTGGGTTATCTGAGGATAAACACCCGCTGCCCCTGCCTGCGCACACCCCCCTCCCCCAGACACTTATCAGGGCAGCTGGACCTGTTCTTCCACTGGCTGACATGGAGACTGTCCTGGGGTGGGTCTCAGCACAGAGGCCTCTGCCCTGTGGTTGGCCAAGACAACAAAGGGAGTCCCACACAAGCAGAGCCAGCTGATGAGTGGCCACCACCATTCTGAGGTCCTAAGAGATCTAGGGAGGCCAGTAGAGGTGGGAGTTGAGGAAGGTGCCTAGCTAGCTCTCTCCAGCTTAAGACTGCTTGATGTAAATTATACTTTTTTTTTTTTTTACCCTCCAGGCTTTCTTCTTTCAAAAAAACTGCTTCTAGGCAGAAGGACTGCTGGAGACCAGCCTGGGCAACATGGTGAGACCCCCATCTCAAATAAATAATTAAAATTAAAAATAGGAGGTTTGGGGTGTAGCTCAGAAGTAGTATACTTGCCTCCAAGCTTAAGGTCCTGGGTTAATTCCCAGCACTAAAAGCAAACAAGCTTAGCTGGGCACACACCTGTACTCCCAGCCACTCCGCTTGCCTTGGGAGGCTGAGGCAGGAGGATCACGAGTTCAAAGCCAGGCTCAGCAACTTCGTGAGGCCCTAAGAAACTCTGTGAGACCCTATCTCTTAAATATTTCAGAAGGTCTGGGGATGCGGCCAAGTGGTTAAGTGCCCCTAGGGTCAATCCCTGGTACCAAAATAAATACATAAATAGAAGCTGGGGTCAGACCTGTAATCTCAGAACTCAGGAGGCCAAGGCAGAGGATCCCAAATTCAAGGCCAGCCTCAGCAACTTGTCGAGACCAGGTCTCCAAAAGTAAAAAGAGCTGGAACGTGTCTGTGGTAGAGCATCCCGGTTCAATCCCCAGGACCCCAAATCAAATAACAGAAAGTCGTTTTCTTCTCTTACAAGTGCAGACAGCTACCCAGGGGAATGCTGGAAGATTTGAGGTGGATTCTCAGACGGCAGCCGCCCCGACGGCCCAGTCCTGCCGTTGGAACGGGAGGAAGTTCGCAGTCGGAGGCTACAAACCCCCAGTTAACGGACCTGCAGGCGGCGCCCGGCGCCTCTGCGCGGAAGGGTTCCTCCCGCGGCGGGCGGGCGGGGCGCGCTCCTTCCGCTGGCGGCGACGGCCGTGGGCGAGCGCAGGGAGGGGAGGGTCCACAGACCGGCGGGAGGAGGGCACCTCCTTTCCGCGCGCCCCGGGGTGGGAGCGCCGAGGAGCTGCTCTGAGCGGTGGGCGCGGGCCGTCAGAGCCCAGGGTGTGGCCCCGCCGGGCTTGCGCCGTCCTTCCTCTGTCATGCCCATTTCTTTTACACACTATTTTTGTGCCGGGGACTGGGGACGAAACCCGGCATCAGACATGCGAAGCAGGCTGCTACCACTGAGCTCCAGCCGCCCCTGTATTCCTCATAAATGGCCTCTCCGCGGGAGGGAGGGCAGGGCCAGCATGGCTTCCTAGGTCTGAAGCAGCCAGGTCCGGCGTGGAGATGGGCACAGGGTGGGCTGGAGCTGTGGTTATTGGGAACATGGGGCTCAAGCTGATGAAGGCAGGTGACCAGTTTAATGACCCCAGTGTTGGGTAAACAAATCTGTGGAGCATCCCGGTGGATGGGCTTCAGTAAACAGGATGCTGGGAGTGAGGGCAGGAACACACTTACAAGGGATGCTTAGGAACGGAAGGGAACCGGGCGATGTGGTAGAGTCAAAGAGCCCAGGAACTGGGAGGGCAAGAGACCTGTGAGCGGTGGCAGGACCCTTCTCCTGTGGCCCTCTCAACCCCTTGGCTTCTGGTGGAAGCCCATCTGTGTTGGGGCCTGCCTTCAGTCAGACAGCAGAGCGGGCACAAGCCCCTGGCCTGGGCAAACCATGAAACTGAACAAGGACATTCAATGGGAGTTCCCAGGCAAGGAGCATGTGGGTAGATACCCCAGCAGAGAGAAGGGAGAGGTGGAATGAGCTGGGTGGCAGCCCCCTGTGGTCTGCACACCTGAAGAGGGACCTCTGTTGTGTGTCCCAGTGATACTGCCGGTTATGGGTAAGGAATTCTGGTTTCCCACCTGTTGAAGTTTGAACATAAGAGAAGCACAGGGAGGCCAGCTTATAACGCAGAGTTTGTTTAAAAAGGAGTAACATAGACTCCCGCAAAGGAGAAGGGGCCATAGCTGGTATCCGAAGAAGCGAGGTTTTCTGCCCTTTTTATATGTCCCAGGCTTCCTTGGTTCTCCTGCCCTCTTCCCCTTCTCTTTCTCCCTCCAGCGACTAGGCCCAGGAATGTTGGGTGGGAGGGCCAAAGGGGGGAAACCCGTGGGCTGAAGGGGGAAGGGCAGGATGTGCTGTGCAGCCCAGGACACGTGAACAACCTTAGAGCTCCCTGTAGAGAGGGGCAATGCCTGGGACAGGTTACCTTGGCAACAGGTGGGAGCAGGGGCAGGTTCTTGATGAGGGTGGAGGAAGGGCTCTGAGGGAATTAACATTTCAGTCCCTCTGGGGACTGTCTCCAACTTCTGGGACTCACTCACAATTGGCCTCCTTGATCTGACCTGACTCAATTTACCTGTCTATACTGACTGCCTTTCTAATTCTGGCTTCACCAGAAGTCTGGGACTTTCTACAACAGGAGATGGGCAGTTGAGAAAGGAATGTGGAACAGACTCAGTTCAGCAAGAATCAGCAGAAGATTGCCACAGTACAGGGCCTCAGGGCCTAAGATGGCAGGTGGACCCCTGAGCATGAAGAGAAAGAGCATTTCCAAGGAAAATTCTACTTGTCTTGGCAGCCATCAGACTATGGGGGCTGAGGGTGAGGGGTGAGCCAAGGATGACTCAGAAGGTTTGGAAGGGTCAAGGGTAAATGGCAGTATTCTGGAACAGTTTAGTGGTTGCCAGCAGTTTACTTCAGGTATAGGTCACCTTCTCCCATTCTGTTAGGAGAACCTCAGTGCCTCTAACCTCTGAGTACCCTCTGCATGCCAGGTACTGAGGGCTTCCCTGGGATGAGCTTATGACCTCTCTCCACATGCCTGCCATCAGCACAGACAGGCTGAGCAGTTTGTTCAAAGCTGCATAGTCACAAGTTGACTCCAGACCTTGTTTCCCCCACACCCCCATGGTTCCTTTTGAAATCAGGGCCTTGCACATGGGAGGCACACTTCTTTCTGAAGTATAAGCCATGAATCACTGCTCTTCCTATATGTGGTAATTACAACTTGATTCTAAACATTTCTCCAAAGCTTTTGATAAACATCAACTTTTTTTTTTTTTTTCTTACAGTGCCAGAGGTGGAACTCAAGGACTTGTGCATGCTAGGCAAATCTCTACCAGTGATCTACATTCCCAGCTCTCAACCTGAATTTTTTTCTTTTTTTTTTTTTTTTTTGTGTGTGTATGTGGTGCTGGGGATTGAACCCATGGCCTTGTGCATGTGAAGCAAGCACTCTACCAACTGAGCTATATCCCCAGTCCCCTGAATTTTTTTTTCCCCCTCGTTTTCAGTACTGGAGATTGAACCCAGGGGCACTTTACCACTGAGCCACATCCCCAGTCCTATTTATTTGTTTATCTGTGGTGCTGGGGATTGAACCCAGGGCCTTGTGCATGAAAGGCAGACACTGTACAACCGAGCTATATCCCCAGCCCTCCCAGTCCTTTTTATTTTTAAATTTTATTTACTTATTTACTTACTTAAAATACTTTTTAGTTGTCAATGTGAAGCCAGATTTAAAGATAGGTAGTCAGTGTAGATAGATAAATTGAGTCAAAAGAACTAGGAGGACAATTTTAAGTTACTCTGGGAAGTTGGACACTGTCCCCTGAGGGATCTTATGTAGAACCTGCCCCTGCTCCAACCTGTTGCCAGGGTAACCTGTCCCAGGAATTGCCCCTCCCTCCAGGGAACTCTAGGGTTGTTAAAGTGTCCTTGTCTACTCCACCTGCCCTTCCCCCTTCAGCCCACCTGGTTCCCACCTTTTGGCCATCCCACCCAGCACTCCTGGGCCTAGTCACCACCTCCACAAGAAGGAGAAAGATAAAAGGGAAAAAGGCAGGAGAACAAAGGAATCCTAGGATATATAAAAAGGGCAGAACACCTCGGTTCTTGGGATACCAGCTATGGCCCCTTCTCCCTTGCAGGAGAAGTCTATGTTACCCCTTTTTAAATAAACCCTGCTTCATATGCTTTCCTAGGTGTGCTTCTTTAATGTTCAAACTTCAACATGTGGGGAAGCAGGACTCCTCACCCTCACCAATAACCAGTGGTATCAAATGAACCTTTATTTTGTTTATATACAGTGCTGAGAACCAAACCCAGTGCCTCACACATGCTAGGCAAGTGCTCTACCACTGAGCCACAACCCCAGCTCAGTCCATTTTATTTTGAGACAGGGTCTTAAGTTGCTTAGGGCCTCCCTAAATTGCTGAAGCTGGCTTTGAACTTATGATCCTCCTACCCTAGCCTCCAAAGTCCCTGGGATTACAGGGATGTACCATCACAATGGGCTCCTAAGCATCAATTTTTAATTTTTATTGTACCAGGAATTGAGAGACACTTTGGTACCAGAGGTCATTAACCACATCTCCAGTCCTTTTTATTTATTTTAGAGTCTTACTACATGCTTAGGGTCTCCCTAAATTGCTGAGGCTGGCTTTGAACTTGTGATCCTCCTGCCTCAGCCTCCCAAGCCATTAGAATTACAGGTGTGTGCCACCACACCTGGTAACATCAATTTTTAGAAAACTGTTTTGTGAGGTACAGTTGACAAGCAATAAACTGCGTATGTTTAAAGCATAGTTTTTTTTGTTTTGTTTTGTTTTTAGTACCAGGGATTGAACTCAGGGGCACTTGACCACTGAGCCACATCCTCAGCCCTTTTTTATATTTTATTTGGAGACAGGGTCTTACTGAGTTGCTTAGCACCTTGCTTTTTGCTAAGGCTGGCTTTGAACGCATGATCCTCCTGCCTCAGCTTCCTGAGCCGCTGGGATTATAGGCGTGCTCCACCATGCCCAGCTTCCAGGTGTTTTTTTTGTTTGTTTGTTTGTTTGCTTGTTTTTTGTAGTTTTAGATGGACAGAATGCCTTCATTTTATTTGTTTATATTATTATTTTTTTTTAGTTGTAGATGGATATAATACCTTTATTTGTTTTTATTTTTATGTGGTGCTTTGGATCCAACCCAATGCCTCATGCATGCTAGGCAAGTGCTCTGCCACTGAGCTATAGCCCCAGCCCTCCAGGTGTCTTTTGTTATTGATTACGAATATTAAATTTCATTGTGGTCAGAGAATATATTTTGTATGATTGAGTCCTTTTAAATTTATTCAGCCTTTAAAAAATATTTTTAGTTATAATGAATAGGCGTTATATTTTTGTATAGGCCTTTATTTATGTATTTTTATGTGGTGCTGAGAATCGAACCCAGTGCCTCACATGTGCTAGGCAAGTGCTCTACACTGAGCCCCTATTCAGACTTGTTTTATGGCCCAGAATATAGTCTATCTTGATAAATGTCCTATATGCAGCATAATTATTCAGAGAGAAAGATGATGATCGCATATATAAAATTCTAGAAAATGCATACTAGTCTAAGGTGGCCACAGATCACTGGTTTCCTGAACTTCACTGTCTCTAAAATACAAAATAGAGCCGGGGATGTGGTTCAGAGGTTGAGTGCCCCTGGGTTCAATCCCCAGTACCAAAAAAAAAAAAAAAAAAAAAAATTTAAAAGACACCTGAAAAACCTCCAAATATTTGTAAACTACATAACACATTTATAAATAACTCTGAGTCAAAGTAGAAATCAAAAGGGAAATCAGTATTTTGAACTGAATGATGATGAAAATACAATGCATAAAAATTTGTGGGGGGGGGCTGGGGTTGTGGCTCAGTGGTAGCTCAGTGGTAGCTTGCTCAACTAGCATGTATGAGGCACTGGGTTCGATCCTCCTCAGCACCACATACATGTAAAATAAAGATATTGTTTCCACCTAAAACTAAGAAATAAAATAAATATTAAAAAAAAATTTTGTGTGAGGGGGCTGGGGTTGTGGCTCAGTGGTAGAGCACTCACCTAGCATGTGTGAAGCCCTGGGTTCAATCCTCAGCACCACATAAAGATAAATATATTGTGTTCATCTACAATTAAAATATATTTTTTTAAAAAATTTGTGTGAGGGCTGGGGATGTGGCTCAAGCGGTAGCGTGCTCGCCTGGCATGCACGTGGCGCTGGGTTCAATCCTCAGCACCACATAAAAATAAAATAAAGATGTTGTGTCCACCGAAAACTAAAAAATAAATATTAAAAAATTCTCTCTCTCTCTCTCTCTCTCTCTCTCTCTCTCTTTAAAAAAAAAAATTGTGTGAATCAGAACTGGATGTCTGTCCTGTTCAGGGTGACCCCAGAGTTGAGGACTTACCTCCCCTGAGCCTTGATGCTGTCATCTGTACAATGGACTAAAGCCACCTATTTCAGTAGCAGCTGAGAGCTGCTACTCTACCTGGCCACCCTGGGGGTGAAAGACCCCAGCCCAATAACTTTAGGCCCAGTAATAAATCACCAGGGCTTGCTTCCACACCTGCACAGACGTCAGATGTATTTTTCAGAAAATCAGTTAAGTGTAACCGATTAAGAAAGGACAGGATGGTTGGGAAAGGAACCAGCACGATTGGGCAAACAGGATCATACAATGAAAAACCATACAATGAATAACAAATGGTTTTTATATGGTTTTTCCAGGAACCTATAGTGAAAAACAAGTTTACCCTTTAAGTGACCTATATGCTGGATTCAAAAGAGCCAATGAGATACCTGTTACTGTGCTAGGAGGGAAACTGACCACTGTACCCTATAAAAGATCTGTACCCCAAAGCCCGGTGTGCCAGTTCACCGAAGCTCCGGCTGAGGTTTCGCTGGGCACCCGCAGGCGCCTGTGTATCAATAAATCACCTCTTGCGTTTGCAGCCAGTGCCTCGTGCGTCTTTCTTGGACAGGGAATCTGTGGGTTTTTCAGGGGTAGGTGAGGGCAGGTTCCAGCAGGGTTTGTTTACTTTAGCAAACATATACAACAGTTACTAGCAGTTACTGTGTGCCAGGCCCTGGTCTGGGCCACTTGCCAAAACAGAAGTAGTTCATTAAGACTCATAAACACTCTGTAAGGAAGACATTCCCATGCTTTTATAGATCCTGAACTGGAGGTACAGAGGGGGTAAGTGCCTTGCCCCAAGTCATACAGGTAGACATGCAATGGCTGAGCCAGGACTTGAATGCAGGCTACCAGGATAGAGTCTGTCCCTTGTGTCCCAGCTTAATGGAGGGACACTGAAAGGTTTCAAATGGAGGAGGAGAATGGTGAGATTCCTGTACAGTAAAATCACTGGGGATGGGAGGGGAACAGACACAGACACTAACAGGACTGGGAGTCCTGTAGAGCTAGTACTTGCCTAGGGAGGGAGAAGCCTGAGTTCAATCCCCAGCAATGAACGGTGCCTTGGGACACACCAAATATTTAGGAAGCTGAAGCTACAGAATGTGGTCGTGTATTAGAAATACACTATTCCTGGAGGAGGTGGCTAAACAGAAAAGTATGTGTAGGGATCCAGGCTGGAGGGTTCAAGGAACAGATGACCTGATGAGCCATCTGAGGGCAGGGTACACAGCATGCTGAGAATCCCTTTTAACAGTGTTCTGACCTGGTAAGAAGGAGAAAGTGTCCCTAAGGGAACATGTGAGCAGAAGGTACACTAGAAATTAACTAAATGAGGAACAGCCTGTGCACTGCCCTGTGGGGGTACATCATGGAGAGAGGGACAGCTTCGATCTGGAGGGGATACAGGGTGACCTGAGGGTACACAGGTGGCAGCAGACATCAATCTGCAGAGCTGTGAAAGCCCCACAATGGAGCTCTTCTCCTGGGAATGATGGGAAGTCACTGAGAGTGTGCAGGAGGAATGATGGGGTCAGAGCTGTGTGTTTTTTCAGTGGTGCTGGTGAGGAGACCCAGGTAGGCAAGCACTCTACCAGGAGCCACCCTGGACTGAGGTGTGTTCTTGAAGTTCACCCTTTTATGGGTTGGGACAGAACAGACCTGATGCTGCAAGCAGTTAGGAGGTCTTGCATGTGAGTGATGGCTGTGTGAGTGAGGGAGGCACATGGAAAAAGTTGGGGGATGAAGATGGAGAGCAGAGGATAATTCAAGGTGTACTTAGGCACTAATTTTGAAAAATATAAAATTAGCTAGGCGCAGTGTTGCACATCTATAATCTCAGCACTCGGAGGCTGAGACTGGAGGATCGTGGATTCAAAGCCAGCCTCAGCAAAAGCGAGATGCTAAGCAACTCAGTGGTTAACTGCCCCTGGGTTCAGTCCCTGGTACCCCCCTCCAAAAAAAAAAACCAACAACCTATAATAGAAGGAAGATCAGTAGAGGAAGAGGAATAGGGGGAGGCAGGAGGGGAGAGAAAGAGAAAGTACTGGGAACTGAAGTGGAGCAAACTATAATCCATGCATGTATGATTATGTCAAAATGAAACCAACAGGGCTGGGGATGTGGCTCAAGTGGTAGCGTGCTCGCCTGGCATGCATGCAGCCAGGGTTCGATCCTCAGCACCACATACAAAGATGTTGTGTCCGCCAAAAACTAAAAAATAAATATTAAAAAAAAAAATGAAACCAATATGATGTATACCTATAATGCACTAATTAAACATTAAAAAAAAAAAAAAAGCCAGGCATGGTAACAGATGCCTGTAATCCCAGTGGCTCAGGAGGTTGAGGCAGAAGGATCACAAGTCCAAAGCCAGCAACAGCAATTTAGTGAGACCCTGCCTCAAAATAAAAAAGGGGCTGTGGATGTGGCTTAGTGGTCAAGCAGCCCCAGGTTCAATCCCTGGTATCAAAAAGAAATACAAAAAGATGTATTTAGGAGGCAGACAAAGCAGGACTTGGTGGGTCAGACCCAGTGCAGAAGGAAGCTGGGGTTCTGGAATATGGTGGGGTGGTCACTGAAGGATATGCAGAATAAGTCCAAGGACATTTCCCCTATCTGTGTCAGTTCTCCACCCGCCTTGTTTGGGATAAAATTGAAGCTTTTGTCATTTAAAAGCCCAGGCCTCAGCCAGAGGGAAGGAACACAAAAGGAACTCACACCTGACAGGCACCTGACCCCTCACCCTAAGGGGCCAGCTGACTCCAATACAATAAGCCCCAGGAAATCCCCTATGCACACTCCCCGCCCACACTAATGGATCAGCTGACTCCAATACAATGAACCCCAGGAACTACCCTCCTGTCCCACCCTATAAATGAAGCCTATGAAACCCTTGCTTTGGCCCACCACCATTTTCCCCCCCAGAAATGAGCCACATCAGTTATTTGGCCGATTGACTCCTTAGCTGAATAAAGAAGAGCTTGCTGATCCAAGGTCTGCTTCCTGCCTC
The DNA here is from genome assembly GCF_047511675.1 of Marmota flaviventris. Classification (NCBI taxonomy): domain Eukaryota; kingdom Metazoa; phylum Chordata; class Mammalia; order Rodentia; family Sciuridae; genus Marmota; species Marmota flaviventris. The sequence continues at coordinate 4,085,328 of NC_092499.1, forward strand.
CCTCATTGTGCTTACAGTCACCTTGGCTCTTAGAGTCCCAGGGGAATTGGTTAGGTAGGGAACCTTAAGCCTGGTATGGAGCCAGCTTCTTGGCCTGGGCGTCTGTGAGTTATATGCACACAGATAATGTTAGAAAGTGAGAGTGCTGGGGGCTCTGGTTGTGAGCACTTGCCTCGAATGTGAGGCCCTGGGTTCGATCCTCAGCATCACATAAAAAATTAATTAAAATAAGTAATAAAAGTATTGTGTCCATCTTCAACTAAAAATTTTTTATTAAAAAAAAAAAAAAGTACTGGAGAGGATCTTCTGGTGGAGGATCTTCTAGAACTCCCCTCCAGGGGCTCCAGCCACAGGCCAGGGAAAGAAATTCCAATCCAGGGAGCAGAGAGAAAGAGCAGCCTTGGGCAGGGAGGAAACCAGACCTCGATGGAGGAAAACAGGCAGAGCTCTCAAGGAAGGGAGTGCTGGGGAACAGTGTGTAATGTTAACCAGAGGGGTAACCCACCAAAAATGTCCAATTACTGAAAGCACATGAAAGAGAATACAAAAAGAAAATGGAGGGAGACCTCAAGGACCAGTGGATGCTTTACTCTGCACTGGAGGGGAACATTTTCAAGGGGGAAATTGTGGCGGGCTACCATGAGGGTCTGGATTAGAGCCAGATCATAAGGAGGAGTGAGAGGAGTTAGTCAGTTTGGGGGGCAAGGCCAGGTCATGGGAGGAGTTTTGGTGGTGGGGTTAATTTAGAGCAGGGCAGGAGGGCATGTAGGGAAACAACAAGGGAAGTTCCCTCCCTGGGCCTCCATATCCTTCAGTCTCTGCTGGGAGAGTTGAAGAACAGGATGATGAGTTGAAGAACAGGATGATGTGGATGGAGCAAGGGATATTAATGCTGCGCAGGAAACAGGGAGTGGCCTTGGGGTAGCCTAGTAGAAAGGAAAGGTAAAGGCCCTAGAAAGAGGGACAAAGAACTTCAAAGCCAGGACACTGGATGCCTCATCTAAAGAAATCTTAAATCTCTTGGGCAATGGTGGAAGCTGGGGTAAAAAAGGAAGGAAGCCACCACATCAGGAAAGAGGGAACAGGTTGAAAAGGCACAAGGTACTGCCTGCCAAGACCTTGCAGGCTGAAAATATCAACTACCCTTCTTCCTTCCCTGACCCCCTCATAACATCCCCAGAGACTTGGAAGTGGAAGGAGTGTTCCTTAAGTTTGTTTATAGTGGTAGTAGCTCTCAGATTGTTCCAGAAGGCCAGGCCCAGAGTCTAGGGAGGAGTGCCAATAGTGGGAGGAGCAAGACAAAAGATCACAGGACTGGGCAGGGACATTGCGCACTAAGACTCCTTTCCTTAAAGATGAAACCACAATGTTGACCTGGCAGGCCCAAGGGACCCACCTTCTCCATTGTTGTTACAGCCATCATCGGAACTGGTGAGAAACGCTTGAATTTCCTGCTTACAAACTAACTTTTGGGCCGGACATGGCGGCACGTGTTAGTTCTTGAGAGGCACTGGAGGCTGAGGCAGGAGAATGGCAAGTTCAAAGCCAGCCTCAGTAATTAAGCAGGATCCTGTCTCAAATAAAAAGGACTGGGGATGTGGCTCGGTGGTTAAGTGCGCCTAGGTTCAATCTCCAGGAACAAAAATAAAAACTGGCTTTTGGAGCAAATTAACCACCCAACTATTAAGTATTTCCTATGGACACCCCAGGTAAAGTCTGAAACAAAATGAGCTTTACAAAATCATGGTGGACGTCAGTAGGTGAGCATGAATTTATTCCAAAATCCCCGAAGCCCCAAGGGGCCCCATAAGTGGGAGGGGTACTGTAGGAGCAGGTTCGGGGACTTGACCTCTTCCGGTGGGTGGGCCTGATGGCGTTTCCTCACGGCCATTCGCCCAGGTGAGAGAGGCCTCGACCGGACAGTGGTCTTTGTCTGCGAAGGCTAGGGCAGTGGAGACGGCTGCTCCGGGCCCCCTGGCCTCAGAACTGGGCGCCCCTTGCACACACATAACCTCTTCCCCCGGGGAACGACCTTCTTGTCAGGGTGGACAGCAGGTCCATGTCCTGCCCGGCGTCCACGTGTCGGGGTCCCCCTCAGACATCGGTCACGAATCCAGTCTCCGCCCCGGCGCCAGGCGCAGGAACCCTGGGACCCCTAATCACTGTCTCCAGCCCCTAACACGGCCTGGGCCCCACAATAGCTGCCCCAGGCCCCTAAACTGCCCCAAACCCCAAACACGCGGCCCCAGGCGGGTAGATGCTGCTGGGACCCCCAAGCCCTCCACTGGCGCCAGGCCACTGAGCCGGCCCCGCAGCGGCGGCGGGGTCCCCCAAAGCTTAAACTATAGGCAGGAGCGCCTTGAAAATTACAACTTTTGCTTTTGCAGAGTGCACGGGGGCCGCGCATGCGCAGAAGCGCGCGAGCCTGCTTGGCGAGGCGGGGCCGCGGGCTCGGAAGACTCCAGAGGCTCCGAGACTCTCCGAGAATTCCGGGCCGCGCAGGCGCGCTGGGGTCGGCGCGGGAGCGCGGGCGCGGCGGCAGTGACGAGGGGCGCGCGGCCGAGCCCCGCGCAGGGTCCGCGCGCGCCGAGCAGAGGGGCGGACGGTGGCCAGGGCGCAGGCGCAGGCGCGCGGCCGTGGCGACGGTTGGGGAGGGTTCTTCCGGAAGGTTCCGGAGCCTTCTGGAAAAGGCGCCGCGCGCTGGGCGGGCCCGCCGCTATATAAGGGCGGCGCGGGGGCGGCGCGCCAGTTGCTTCAGCGTCCTGGTGCTGCTACGCCGCGGATCCCGTGCGGTTGTCCAGCCAAGGTGAGGCCCCGGGCGGGGGACGGGGGCGGGGAACGGGGCTCCGGGGCGCGGCGCGGAGTGGGGTGCGGCCCTGGCCCACGGCGGGGCCGGTGGAGCACGGTGCGGGCCTTCGCGAGGGCCCGGGCGTTCCGCCCGCGCAGGGCCGCGGTGGGGGCCGCCATGGCGGGGCGGGGGCGGCCTTTGAACGGCGTGCGCGGGCCCCGGCGCCCTGCGGCCGCAATGAGGTCATCCTTTGTCGGTCGTCCCCACGCCCGGGCCCGGCCGGGCCGCGCTGTCCGCAGAAAACCATGGGCCCGGGCCGCGGTGCACCGGGGCTCAGCGCGCGCGGTCCTTGTAGATGCCGGAGGAGACACAGACACAAGACCAGCCCATGGAGGAGGAGGAGGTGGAGACCTTCGCCTTCCAGGCGGAGATTGCCCAGTTGATGTCGCTGATCATCAACACTTTCTACTCGAACAAAGAGATCTTCCTGCGGGAGCTGATCTCCAACTCGTCGGACGTAAGTGCCCCGGGAGCCTGGCGCCGGGCGTGGTTGGGCTAGGGCCTCCCCGGGCGCTGTGCGTGACTCCTGAGTGTCTCTCTTCCAGGCCCTGGACAAAATCAGATACGAAAGCCTGACGGATCCCAGTAAGCTAGACTCCGGGAAGGAGCTGCATATTAACCTCATTCCAAACAAACAAGACCGAACCCTCACGATCGTGGATACTGGAATTGGAATGACCAAGGCCGACCTGATCAATAACCTTGGTACTATCGCCAAGTCTGGGACCAAAGCATTCATGGAGGCTTTGCAGGCTGGCGCAGACATCTCCATGATTGGCCAGTTCGGTGTCGGTTTTTATTCTGCGTATTTGGTTGCCGAGAAAGTGACTGTGATCACCAAGCACAACGATGATGAGCAGTATGCCTGGGAGTCCTCGGCTGGGGGCTCCTTCACCGTCAGGACTGATACAGGTGGGCACGGGGTAGAAAAGTTGTTTCTGTCAGTCACGTGGGGCAGAGTACTGCCAACGCTGGACATCCAAAAATGCTGTGAAATGTGTAAAACTAAGTTCCTTTACCTAACATCTTGGGCAAGAGCTTAAAACTGCTCTTGGGAACCTTTGTAGTGGTTAGGAAACCTTACCTTAGGCTTGATCAGAAGGCTGTTAGGTGTGGCACAGCTAGATAGGTAATGTTCATTTGGCCATGGAAATATAGATTGGCTGGGGTTGTGGCTCAGTTGGTAGAATGCTTGCCTAGCACGTGAGGCACTGGGTTCTATTCTCAGCACCACATAAGGAAAATAAAACTGTTGTGTTCATTTACTATAAAACTTTTTTTTTTTAAAAGTATGAATTCAGGGACTGCGGTTGTAGCTCAGTGATAGAGGGCTTGCCTAGCACGTGTGAGGCCATGGGTTTGATCCTCAAAACCACATACGAAATTGAAAATAATGCTAGAAATTAAATTCTGTGCACTCTCACTTTCTTTTTCAGGAGAACCAATGGGTCGTGGGACAAAGGTCATCCTGCATTTGAAAGAAGACCAAACTGAGTACTTGGAGGAAAGAAGAATAAAGGAGATTGTGAAGAAACATTCCCAATTTATTGGGTATCCCATTACTCTTTTTGTAAGTGTCCATGGCAATGCAAAGTAATCTATATGGAAATAAGAGACTGAATTCAGCCCTTAGTGCCTATATGTTTGAAGTACCCAAACTTTGTAAAAAGTTTGCTGACTAGTCTGAAGCTAAGTCCCTAGGGCTGGTCAGGAGGTGCATCAGATATTGAGAGTAGCTTTGTGGCTGTTTAATGCCTCAGTTTGGCCAATGTAGGCTTTTTAGTAGAAGCAAACCATGCTTTCAATCTATCCTTGAGTTCTGCAGTGCATAGGTGATGTGATTTCTGTCTCTGAAGGTGGAGAAGGAACGTGATAAAGAAGTCAGTGATGATGAGGCTGAAGAAAAAGAAGATAAAGAGGAGGAAAAAGAAAAAGAAGAAAAAGAGCCTGACGACAAACCTGAAATTGAAGATGTTGGTTCTGATGAAGAGGAAGAAGAAAAGAAGGATGGTGACAAGAAGAAGAAGAAGAAAATTAAGGAGAAGTACATCGATCATGAAGAACTCAACAAAACAAAGCCCATTTGGACCAGAAATCCTGATGATATCACTAATGAAGAGTACGGAGAGTTTTATAAGAGCTTGACCAATGATTGGGAAGATCACTTGGCAGTGAAGGTGAGTGGATGACTTAGGGCATCAATGCCAGTGTGCCTCCAGGTTTTCTGTTGAATTTTGAGGGTTGTCTTCACCCCCTCAGCTCCAAACACTGTTAAGTTTATCAAAGTGCAAGTGTGAATCTGATGGGTAGCCCCTGTGGAAGTTGGCTGGTACTGGCCTGGTCCTTTACATTGCACTTAATTTTTTGTTACAGCATTTTTCAGTTGAAGGACAGTTGGAATTCAGAGCCCTTCTTTTTGTCCCAAGACGTGCTCCTTTTGACCTCTTTGAAAACAGAAAGAAAAAGAACAACATTAAGTTGTACGTACGCAGAGTTTTCATCATGGATAACTGTGAGGAGCTAATCCCTGAATATCTGAGTAAGTAAGAAATGGAAGAATGATCACTGTCACTTGAGGGTTAGGGTGGCAGAGCACTAAACTGTCACATGACATGCAAAGGACCCTGTCCCTGTCTCTGTATTTAACACCAGTGTTGTCTATCAAATGAGTCCCTTGGGTCTTTCTATTTTCCATTCATTAGATTTCATTAGAGGAGTGGTGGATTCTGAGGATCTTCCTCTAAACATTTCCCGTGAAATGCTGCAACAGAGCAAAATTTTGAAAGTCATTAGAAAGAATTTGGTCAAAAAATGCTTAGAACTCTTCACTGAACTGGCAGAAGATAAAGAGAACTACAAAAAATTCTATGAGCAGTTCTCTAAAAATATAAAGGTAAACACATTGGCTGCTTATTAGCAGTTTTCTAACTATAATTTTAAATTATTTTTAAAAATACAGAAAACTAAGATCAATACTTTTTTCAGCTTGGAATACATGAAGACTCTCAAAATCGAAAGAAGCTTTCAGAGCTGTTACGATACTACACCTCTGCTTCTGGGGATGAGATGGTTTCTCTCAAGGACTATTGCACCAGAATGAAGGAAAACCAGAAACACATCTACTACATCACAGGTAACAGTAAATGTTACAATCCATTGCTTAGTTCTTGTGGCTTCATACCACAAGACCATGGGTGGGTTGATTCTTTAAGTGGCTCTATACGTTGGGTGTAATTTTATTGCTTTAGGCAAGATATTTAACATGAGGGACTGGGATTGTGGCTCAGCGGTAGAGTGCTCACCTTGCATATGTAAGACCACATAAAATAAATAAGTGAAGTAAAGGTAGAACCCAGATAATAATCAATGTGGCTAGATCATGCTTGTTAATTATCTGAATTCTTTTAAAATCAAAATTGGTGAAGCCACTTTCTTAAAGGTCTAAAATGGTAATTTTACAATACCTCAGGTGAGACCAAGGACCAGGTAGCTAACTCTGCCTTTGTGGAGCGTCTTCGGAAGCATGGTTTGGAAGTGATCTACATGATTGAGCCCATCGATGAGTACTGTGTCCAACAGCTGAAGGAATTTGAGGGGAAGACTTTAGTGTCTGTCACCAAAGAGGGCTTGGAGCTTCCAGAAGACGAAGAAGAGAAGAAGAAACAGGAAGAGAAAAAGACAAAGTTTGAAAACCTCTGCAAGATCATGAAGGACATCTTGGAGAAAAAGGTTGAAAAGGTATGTGAGTACTCAAGTTTCTATCTCCCTTTGTAATTATTAACCTAAGGTGTATTGCTTAGTCATGCCAACCCCTGTGAGTTTTTTAATTTGGCAAAAAAAAAAAAAACTTGAAAAACTAGCCTGTGTAATTTATGGCTCTTTTGCAGATAATTACCATTTTTGATCCATTCATTGGTACTAAACCAGTTACTTGGATTTTATTCATTTTTCCCAAGGAAAGCTAAAGGAAGAGGTTAAAATAATTTTTCTAGGCCTACTTAACACTTAAGGCCTTGATTTACATACAGGTGGTTGTGTCAAACCGATTGGTGACCTCTCCATGCTGTATCGTCACAAGCACATACGGCTGGACAGCAAACATGGAAAGAATCATGAAAGCTCAAGCTCTCAGAGACAACTCTACAATGGGCTACATGGCAGCAAAGAAACACCTGGAGATAAATCCTGACCACTCCATTATTGAGACCTTGAGGCAAAAGGCAGAGGCTGACAAGAATGATAAGTCTGTGAAAGATCTGGTCATCTTGCTGTACGAAACTGCTCTCCTGTCTTCTGGCTTCAGTTTGGAAGATCCCCAGACCCATGCTAACAGGATCTACAGGATGATCAAACTTGGTCTAGGTAAGCCGTCATGGTCTTCTAATAGAATGTTTATTGTAATTGGTAAGCCCACTGCTTGAAGAACTCTAACGTGGTGGCTTGGTTTCCGAAACAGGTATTGATGAGGATGATCCCACTGCTGACGACACCAGTGCTGCTGTAACAGAAGAGATGCCACCCCTGGAAGGAGATGATGACACATCACGCATGGAAGAAGTAGACTAAGTTTCTGAAGAACTACTCATATGTGTGTCCCCCACTTCACCTTCATTCCTGATACCTTTTCAAGGATTTTTTTGTTCTTTGGTTTTGTTAACATTTATTAAAATGTGTATGGCATGATGATATCTACTTAAAGGGGAGATAAGATTTCTTTGTACTTTTAAGTGATATACTGTGATACTTTAGGCACTAAAGCAGAGCTAGTAATGCTTTTTCTAGTTTCACATTGGCTTATTTTAACAGGTTGAGATGTTTGTTCTAAGACATGTAACCTAACATTGTAGTCTAAAGTGTTCCACTACCAAGTTGTATCCCTTAGTAGACCAGACCGAATCTTTTGTCCCTGAAGTGTTCCAAGATAGACCTTGATGTTTAAAAGAAAGATATTTGTTAAAATGGCTTGAGTTTCATCTCATTAGGATCCCCCGTAGTTACCCACTGTGCATGTACTAGTCCTCTAGAACCAAGTATGTGAAACAGACAACTGGCTGGGAGGAACTCTACAGGGCTTGTTTTCCAAAGAAAAGTATTTCAAGAGACAAAGCTTAAACCTCCCTTGGGTGTGTTACAAAGCTGTTCAAAAAGTAACTCAGTAAGGCTTGTGAATGGAAATATGTAGTGCCCAAGTCAACATTCTGCTTTAAACAGTAATAAATGCAGATGAGTTAAGAACAGTGTGTCTTATTTTGGAGCAAAAGGAGGGCAGTGAGTTTTAATGGTTGGACTGCATTGACCCCCAGTAGTTGAAAGTGCCTGGACCCAGTGAAGGTGAATAATTAATGCTGGCTACTCTTTGATATGGAGCTATACCTCCCAAGGTGCATGTGGGTAGCTGGTAGGTGAAGGGCATGTTTCAATAAACATGGGATTAGAAAACTGTTCCCTGTAATTTTGTTTTTCCACCCGCACCCAGTCTTCTCACACAGGCAAAGCCCCACAGCTGGGCTGCATTTCCAGCATTACATTTTTTTTTTTTAATAGATCCCCTTAGTTTTGTGAGTTTCTATGTTTTGGGTTACTGGGGATTAAACCCAGGGGGCACTTAACCACTTAGCTACATCCCCAGCTCTTTTGCCTCAGCCTCCCTATCCACTGGGATTACAAGCATGTGCCTCCAAGCCCAGCTACCCTTAACTTTTTCAGTTGTGGATGGACACAATACCTGTAGTACTTTATGTAGTGCTGGGGATAGAACCCAGTACCTTGTGTGTGTTAGGCAAGCACTTTACTACTGAGCCACAACCTCACTCCCCTTACTATTTTTATATCCAAACTTGGGTGGGGAGGCAGCAGTACTGGGGATTGAACTCTGGAGCACTCAACCACTAAGCCATATCCCCAGCCCGTACTGCTGTTATCAGTCCTAGCCTCTTCCCCATCCAAACTTTTAAAAAATATGGTTCTGGGTCTTGCCAGCATGGAACTTGGTGATCCTCCTGCCCTCTACCTGTGTATCCTGGATTATAATCATGTGCTGCTGCACCTGCTCTGTGTGTGTGTGTGTGTGAGAAACACCTTATACTCTTAAATATAGCCTCTTAATTCCTTGACCTTGTGTCTTAAGTTTTCACAAAGTCTACTTAGAGCCATCTGTGTTAGCTTTTCATCTTTGTGACCAAAATACCTTATGAGCAATTCAAATATTTTGGTTTATGAGTTCAAAGATTCAGATGATGGTAACTCCAAGGCAGAAATATCCTGAAGACATGGCAGCAGAAAGCTACTGAGCTCAAGGCTGAGAGGAAGGGGCTGGGCTGAGGCAGACCCTAGTGATTTCCTTCCTCCAGAGAAGAAGTACTCCATGCACCCACCATGGGTCCACTGAGGTCTGAGCCTTCCAGGTAACTTTCCAGAAGCCCCACCTCTCAACACAGGAGGCTTGCGGGGGGTGGGGGGGTGTTCTTTCCAGATTGAGAGCACAGTGCAGTCCCACCTTTCTCAGTAGTGAAGGTTGTCATGGACAACTGAGCAAAGTGGAGCTGAGCTGGGGAATGGGGTCCCAGGAGAGGGAGACAGTCCCTAAATTGCTCCTAGAAAGAGTCATTTGTACCAAGTGGCTCATAGAATTTGGATCTGAATCCTAAAAGGAATGGGTGGGACTTTCTAATGCCTAGTTTAGCAGTGATTGAGATTGAGATACACACAAAGGAGACTTGGTCTGTATTCCCCTACTGCCTAGGTACCAGGCACTCGGTATGTGGTAATCACATTTAGCCCTTCAAATCCCCTGAGAAAGAGGAATTGAAACCTTAGTATTTGAATCCTACTTTAACTCAAAGCCAGTTCTGCTATTTTGTTGCTTGCAGAAAGCTGTTATCCCAGTGAGATTTACAGTGTTAAACTAGGAACCGGATAGTAAAGGTGTTGCAAGTGTTGGGCACAATGGCACATGCCTGTAATACCAGCTACATGGGAGGCTGAGGCAGGAGGATTGCAAGTCTGAGGCCAGCCTGGGCAATCTTAGTGAAGGCCCTGTCTCAAAAATAAGAAAGTCTAGGGATACAGCTGAAAGTAATGGAAAGTAATGGATTCAATCCCCAGTACTGAAAGGAAAAAAAAGTAAAAAATGTATATTTTACTACACACACAAAATAGAGGAAATTGTTTTATGAACCAGCATGTACCCATTGCCCCAAATATTGTTATAGTATTTATTTGAATTTATCTATCTATTTATTTAAATTTATTTATTGTAGTGCTGGGGATCAAACCCTGAGGGCTTTGTGCTGGCTAGATAGGAATTCTTCCACTGAACTATCCCCAGCCCTTGAATTTGTTGTTTTTGTTGTTGTTTGGTTGGTTTTTGAGATGGGGTTTTACTGTGCTATTCGAGATGGCCTTGAATTCCTGGGCTCACATGATCTTGCTTCAGTCTCCTGAATGCTGGCATTACTGGTCTGTGCCACAGCACCTGGCTGAATCTGGAGTCTTTTCATTGGTGCTGGGGATCGAACCCAGAGCCTCACATGTGCTAGGCAAGCGCTGTACCACTGAGCTACACCAAGCCTTTCAAGGAGATTTTTTTTCAGTCCTGAGGCTTAGACCAGGACCTCGCACATGCTGAGAACATGCTACACAGTGAGCTTTGTTCCCAACCCCTGAATTTGGATGTTTTGTTTTGTTTTGTTTTTGTTACCCAGGGATGCTCTACCACTGAGCTGCATCCCCAGTCCTTTTTAGTTTTTATTGAGTCAGAGCCAGGGCCTTGCTAAATTGCCCAGACTGGCCTGAAATTTGGGTTTCCCTGATCTCAGCACCCCACCCAGTAGCTAGGAATGAACACCATACTCAGTTAGATGGGGGATTCAAAGCAAAACCCAGGCTCTTCACACTCCAAAGCTCCTCTGCCTGAGATAGGGATGGTCTTTGTGTGTGTGTGTGTGGGGGGGTAAATATTTGTAACAAAATTTATAATTTTGACCATTTAAAGTACAAACTAAGTGCTATTAACTACCCTCACAGAATTTTTCAAACTATCACATCACTATTTCTTTTTTTTAATCTTTTTAATATTTACTTTTTTTAGTTTTAGGTGGACACAATATTCTTATTTTTATGTAGTGCTGAGAATTGAACGCAGTGCCTCATGAATGCTAGGCAAGTGCGCTACCACTTGAGCCACATCCCCAGCCCCACTATTTCTCTTTTTAAACTAAAATTACTTTTTAGATCAGAATTTCTTATATGCTATTGCACTTACATAGTGAAATACGAAATTATATAGAGAACATTCTGCTGACATTTTATTATGTATTGAGTTTATATAGCAGGGGAAATAAAAGGTTTACTTTAAAACTTACAAAAGCTTATTCATGTTTTAAGCACTTTTTCCTTTGTCTTTTTCCCTTCTAAATTGTGTATTTTTGAGAATTTTTTTATTAGAGCTTTATAGTTATACGTAGCAGTTGGTTCATCCCTCACATTCATACATGTGTGGAATTCAATTTCAGTTTCTGATCCCCCCTCGCATCACTATTCCAGAACAGTTTCATGGCCCTACACCACACTGTACTCACCAAGCAAAAACTCGCCTAGAATGGCCTTCACACCACTGCACTGCCCTCCTTCCACCATCCTGCCCCTGTTTATGTGCCACTACAGAGAAAATCTTCTCCCACCAGGCCTTGCACATTCCAAGCAAGTGTGCTCCGCCCTCAGACATCCTCTCTCTCATTATCTTCACATAAGTGTAATGAGAGGGTTGTTCATTTCAGGTCTGCCCACCTCTCTGCTGCCTATCAGCCCAGGAAGGAGGGTGAGAGTCGGCTTTGTTCACTACAGCGTGGTGCACTTGGCAGGCACCAGGTTCATATTTATGGATGGAAGAATAGCTGGTATGTACAACTGATATTTTTTCCTTTCTTCTGAGGATGGCAATTGTTTAAATGATTTTGTGTCATTTAGGATGCCTTTGTTCCCTCTCTTGGCCTTCAGGATCTGCTCAAACCTTTGAAAGTGTGATTGCAGATTCTTCCATGGGAAGAACATTCCAGGAAGCCGCACTTGTAGTGAGTCACGGTGTATTAATAGCACCACCAAAATCCGAACAAAGATGCCATTATGTTATTGCAGAACCCACGAGCTGAGCTGATTGTCTGCCAAGTGTATTTGTCAGCTGGGAGCATCCATCATCCTGTGGAAACACTTGAAGTCTTCCACACTCCACTGGTAAAAGTTCTAGAGCCGGAAATGTGGTCCAAAAAGGAACACTTTTTTTTTTTTTTTAAATTCCAGATGAAAAACAAAAAGTAAAAACAAAAAATTGTTTTAAGTCAGTTACCCACTTTTTAAATAGTTGAATGGACGGAACCAATAAAACCTTTTCCAGGTGATGTAAAAGTTATATTAAACCGGGTGCAATGGCACACGCCTGTAATCCCAGTGGCCCAGGAGGCTGAGGCAGGAGGATTGTCTCTGCTACTTTGATTCAAAGCCAGCCTCAGCAACTTCGAGGTGCTAAGCAATTCAGTGAGACCCTGTCTCTAAATAAAACACAAAATAGGTCTGGGATGTGGCTCAGTGGCTGAGTGCCCCTGAGTTCAATCCCTGGTACCAAAAAATAAAAAAGTTACATTAGCTTGCACTTCGTTTTTGTTTGTTTGTTTGTTTGTTTTGTTTTGTTTTTGTGGTGCTGGGGATTAAACCCAGGGCCTTGTGCATGCAAGGCAAGCACTCAACCAACTGAGCTATATCCTGCACTTCCTTTTTCAGTCCACCAATTAATACAACCTCCAAGAGGTCTCTGAGTCCATGGCTTTTGCTGTCTCAATCTCCTTCCTCAACATGAGTAGTTGTCCAACCTCACTGGGGTTGGGAAAGGGAAAGTGAATGTGGGGCCCGCCTTGCTACACCCTTCTAATGGGAGGAACTTACACTGTCAGAACCAGTGCAGGCTCATGTCCCAGGCAGGTGTGAATCCATGCAACTACAGGGAAGGCCACTTTGGCACAGGTCATGATATTGAGGAACTGAGCCTGAATTACCTTCTGACATGAACTCGAGAAAGTCTTGCCTGCTTGAACTTAGAAGTGTATAGGACTGTTCTCTGCAATGTTGTAGTATGGGAAATTTGAAAATACTAACTATCTCTAAACAGGACAATATCCTGATAATTCCAGGAGATAGAGGAACACACTGGGGGACACTGTGGGAAAGCAGCCAGACAAGTTCAGAGCAGCTGCTGGATGTTTGGCTTCATTTGTTGTACAAACAGGGGCCATTAAAACAACAACAACTGGGGGCTGGGGTTGTGGCTCAGTGGTAGAGCACTTGCCCTGCATGTGTGAGGCACTGGGTTTGATCCTCAGCACCACATAAAAATGAATGAATAGATGGGGCTGGGGATGTGGCTCAAGCGGTAGCTCGCTCGCCTGGCATGCATGCGGCCCGGGTTCGATCCTCAGCACCACATACAAAACAAAGATGTTGTGTCCGCCAAAAACTAAAAAAAAATAAATATTTAAAAAAAAAAGAATGAATAGAATAAAGGTATTGTATCCAACTAAAAAAATTAATAAAAATAAATAATAAAGATATTGTACCAACCGCAACTAAAAAAAAAAAAATTAACAACTGTCCAAGAATAAAAGAAATGTAAGAGGGAAGGAAGTGTAGCCAGGGTAGAGCTCATGCCTACCAGGCTCAAGGCCCTGGGTTCAATCCCCACCCACCACCACCACCACAACAACACAGACATGGATTGAAGGGATACGCAAGCAGCTGCAGCCTCGAGGTGTGTTGGCACAGTGGTATAGTGAGGAGTGGGCTGGGATGTGGGGCTTGCTTGTCCCCACCTGGCCCTAGCTGCAGCAGGTACTGCAGTGCTCCCACCTGGAGACCCAAGTCCTCCACGGGCCTGTCATTCCCTCAGTAGTCTACTCTTTTCTTTCTTTTTATTCTTTCTTTTTTTGTAGTACTAGAAATTGAACCCAGGACCTCATGCATAGGCAAGAGCTCTACCCCTGAGCTACATCCTCAGCCTCTTTTTTTGGGGGGACGGGGTTTACCGGGGACTGAACTCAGGGGCACTCATCTAATGAGCCACATCCCTAGCGCTTTTTTGTATTTTATTTAGAAACAGTATCTCTCTTTGTTGCTTGGCTCCTTGTAGTTGCTGAGGCTGACTTTGAACTTGCAATCCTCCTGCCTCAGCCTCCCAAGCCACTGGGATCATAGGCGTGCATCACTGCGCCAAACGCGAGCGCTCTCTCTTTCTGTCTCTCTCTCTGACAGGGTCGCTCTAAATTGCCCACTTGGCCTCAAATTTATCATCCTCCTGCTTCAGCCTCCAAGTTGCAGGGAATACAGGTGTGCGCCACTGCACCTGCCTTAGTATTCTCTTCATTTCCCTAGTTCTTTATTTGAGCTCTACATAGTCTTGATTTTTACTTTGGCCACTTTCTATTTTATGAACTTCAAAGTATACCATAGGAGGTGAGCACGGTGGCGCACTCCTGTAATCCCAGAGGCTCAGGAGGCTGAGACAAAACTAGCCTCAGCAATGGTGAAGCGCTAAGCAACTCAGTGAGACCCGTCTCTAAATAAAATATAAAATAGGGCTGGGGATGTGGCCTAGTGGTCTAGTGCCCCTGAATTCAATCCCTGGTACAAAAAAACAAAACAAAAAACAACCCTAAAAAGGGCTGGGGACGGGGCTCCGTGGTAGACAGCCCCTAGGTTCAATCCTACTACCAAAAAAATAGAAAATGTATTTTTTAAGGATATTTTTTTTAGTTGTAGTTGGACACAATACCTTTATTTTATTTATTTACTTACTTATTTATTTACTTTTGGTGCTGGGGATGGAACCCAGGGCCTCATGCATGCAAGGCAAGCGCTCTACCACTGAGTCACAGCCCAGCCCTAAATATTTTTTTAAAGGGTTGGGGATGTGGCTCAGTGGTTAAGCTCCCTGGGTTCAACCCCTGGTACCCCCCAAAAGAAAGAAAGAGGCAGAGACTGGGGTGAAGGGAGCATTTCCAGCAGGAGGAAGCACTGTGGGAGGGGGAGAGGAGGAGGGGAGCCTTGGTGGCTGCAGCTGTGGGCCAGGGGACTCCACTGGTAGCCCTGAACTGGAGGGGAGGGGGCGCCCCGGGGCCAAGTAAAGGGCTTGCAGCGGCTGGAGCATCGGGGCTCCCTGAGTTGAAGTTCCTACCAAGGCCTCTCTGGCCCCTGTGGAGTGCTGAACCTTGCTGTGGCTCTGGAACCCAGCCAGGGTGGCACAGGGCAGGCAGGGCTCTGTCCACTGCTGCAGAGCAGGTCAGACAGCAGAACAGCGGGGCTGGGGGACTGCAGCCCTGTGCGGGTGCCTCCCTGGGGTGTGTGCTGTGGATGGGGACTGGCACACAGGTTGCCATGGAGATCTCTGTGACATCACACAGGCCTGGGCTGCAGGACACCTGCCTCCCTTCTTGACTCATGGGTGATCACTCTGGGAACAAAATGGACATCCCATCCAGAAGGTAAGTCTGTAGTGACCCTCCCGTGCCCTCCCCAATAGGGCCCTTGAAACTTGGCCTCAGCTGCTTGAAGGAATCCCATTACAGGAACCAAGTCTTTGCTACCTAAGTGTGAACTTTTGGGCTATTTTTCTGGGAAAAGAGAAAGTATGTCCCAGCCTGGGCTCTTGACAGATGGTGAGAAGGTGTGAAGCCGGGTTGTCTGCTGGAGCTCCTGGTGGGAGGGGCAGGCCTGGGGAGAGGGTGTCCTCCAGGGCGAGAAGAGGCAGCCAGGCAGGAAGGCTACATGGAGCTCCCTGTCCTGTGGGAGTGAGGATGGGACCCATGGGTGGGGGTACCCGTCTCCCTGGCAATGAAGATGCCACCTCACAGATGCAGGCCCGCAGCTGGGAAGGCCTGGTGTGAGGTGGGGGCGACGGGGGGCTCCCTCTGCTTTCCAGGCATGGAGAGCGAGGGTGTGGGAAGGGGCAGGGGCCCCAGGGTGGTAATATCTTTTGCCCTAGCAGCAAGCAGTCCCAGTGGGAGGCTGGACACATGCCTCCCCTCCCCTTTAAGTTCACAGAAAAGTTCTAGGACAGATGGGAATTAACCTGGGGCATTAATTAGCATCTCCATGAAAAGCTACACAGAAGTTTTTCAAAATAAAATATAATTTTCACCTGAAGTAGTTTCCTCTTGAGTCGCCGGGATTACAGGTGTGCCACCATGCCTAGGTTTCCCCCCCTCCCCCCGGCCCCACTGGGAATTCAACCAATTCCATAGCTCTTTTATTTTTTATTTTGAGACAAGGTCTCACTAAGTTGCTGAGGCTGGCCTCAAACTTGGGATCCCCCTGCGTCAGCCTCCCTAGTCACTGGGATTACAGGAGCATGCCACCATGCCCAGTTAGGACTGGTGGTATTCTTGTAAAAACAACAACAAAAAAAATTTTTTTAATTTAAAACAACAAAACATAAAAAAGAACAAGAATAAAGCCTGATCTTAGTTTTAAATATGGGTGGAGAAAATTCTGCAACCAGAGACACAGCAGACCATTTCAATCCTGCTTATGAATGAACACGCCCAACTCCCCTCTGCACTTGAATCAAGTTAGTCCTAGGAAACTGTTGTGGAGAAGGAGTTTAAGAAATCTTTTTTTTTTTCCCCTTAGATGAATACAACACCTTTATTTTCTTTATTTTGCGTGGTGCTGAGGATCAAACCCAGTGCTAGGCAAGCGCTCTACCACTGAGCCACAGTCCCAGCTCAAATTTAGGAAATCTTTCAGAGCACATTTTATTGCAAGGAAAAAAATGTCTGCCTTGAACTAGAACTGTGGATGAACTGTTGAACATGTCAAGTGAGAACAGCTGAGCTACCTCCCCAAGTGAGCAGTACTTTCCCTTGTATTTATTTTTCGGATCAGATGCAGTAGTCAGCAGACAGGGCCCGCTGGACCTCCCTCTTAACGTTCAAAAATCGGAGAGGGAGCTGGCTCAGATAAGAAGCCACAGCAGTTACCAGCCCTGTGCTTTCCTCCTGCCCTAGGGCACTGGCCAAACACCAAACTTCTCTTTTTTTTCAGTGCTGGGCATTTCACCCAGGGCCGCCTCCATGCTAGGTAAGCATGCTACCACAGAGCTACACCTGCAGCCCATTTTACAATTACAAACGCATTAATTGTGCCCATCGATGGGTTTCAGCATAATGTTTCCCACATGCCATGCAGCATGCTCTGACCCAGGCCACAAGCCTTTCCCATCCCCACTTCCCCCAAGTAGCAGAGGGGAGAATATGCATACTTGGGTCTGACATTTGAGTTAACACAATGTCCTTTAGCTTTTGCTGCAAATGACAGAGCAAATGATTAATGATCCTTTGTGCATATATACTACATTTTCTTCTTTTCCCCAGGGTTGGGAATGGAACCCAGGGCCTCCAGCATGCTAGACGAATGCTCTACCACTGAGTCACACCACCAGCTCTTATGCCACATTTTTTAAAAATCCATTTATCTGTCCATGGGCACCTAGGCGGATTCTGTATCTTTGCTACTGTGAATAGTGCCACAATAAACTTGGGTGAGTAGGTATATCTTTGGTATGCTGACTTCATTTTCTTTGGATATGAGCCCAGGAATGGGATAGCTAGCTCATATGGCAGATCAATTTTTAGGTTATTTGAGCAACCCCTATACTTCTCTCTGCAAAAGCTGTACTAATTTGCATTCCTTCCAGTAGTAGATGAGTTACTTTTTAGCCGGATGTGATGGTGTACACCTGTAATCCCAGCTACTCGGGAAGCTGAGGCAGGTGGATCAAATTTTGAAGCCAGTTGGGTAACATAGGAAACCCTTGCCTTAAAAATAAAATTTAAAAGGATTCGGGGTGCCAGGAGCAGTGGTGCACATCTGTAATCCCACTGGCTTGGGAGGCTGAGGCAGGAGGATCACAAATTCAAAGACAGCCTCAGCAACTTTGCAAGGCTCTGAGCAACTTAGCAATAAACCCGTCTCAAAATAAAATATACAAGAATGGCTAGAGATGTGGCTTAGTGGTTAAGAACCCCTGGTTCAATCCCCAGTACTTACAAAAAAATTCCCTTTTCTTTCATATCATATTTTTTTTAATATTTATTTTTTTAGTATTTGGCAGACACAACATCTTTGTTTGTATGTGGTGCTGAGGATTGAACCCGGGCCACACACATGCCAGGCAAGCACGCTACTGCTTGAGCCACATCTCCAGCCCCTCATATCAAAATATGATAACAGTCATTCTAACTGCCATGAGATGCTGTAGTGTAAGTTGTTTTTTGCAGTTCCCTGTTAATTAATTATATTGAACATTTTTTTCTTATATTATTGGCCATTTATATTCTTTTGTGAAGTGTCTGTTCAGGTCATTGACTTTTCTTTTTTCTTTTTCTTTTTTAATTTTTTTATTTATTTTTTTTAAAGAGAGAGAGAGAATTTTCTAATATTTATTTTTTAGTTTTGGGCGGACACAACATCTTTGTTTATATGTGGTGCTGAGGATCAAACCCGGGCCGCACGCATGCCAGGCGAGCGCGCTATCCCTTGAGCCACATCCCCAGCCCTTCTTTTTTATTAAATAATTTTTTTTTTAAATTATTTTAGAGCTGGGGACAGAGCTCAGTTGGTAGAGTGCTTGCCTCGTGCACAAGGCCCTGGGTTCAATCCCCAGCACCACACACAAAAAAGAAATCAAGGAATAAATAAAAATTCTCTGTTGTAGATGGACGTAATATCTTTATTTATTTATTTTTTTCTTAGTATTGGGAATTGAACCCAGAAACTCTTAACCACTGAGCCACATCCCCAGCCCTTTTATGTTTTATTTAGAAACAGGGTCTCAGTGAGTTTCTGAGGCTGGCTTTGAACTCGTGATCCTCCTGCCTCAGCCTCCTGAGTTGCTGGGATTAGATGCATGAGCCCCTGTGTCCAGCTGTTTTTTCTCATTTATTTTTATGTGGTGCTGAGGATGGGGCCCAGGTCTCACTCATGCTAAGCAAGTGCTCTACCAGGAGCCCCAGCCCCAGCCCCAGCCCTTTTCACTTTTTATTTTCAGACAGGGTCTCACTCACTAAGTTGCCCAGACTGCCTGGAGCTTCTCGTGCTTCTGCCTCAGGCTTCTGAGCTACTGGGATGCCAGGCGTAGCCACCAGAGGCTCCAGGCTGTCCCTGCACTTGGTGTAGATACTTCTTAGCTTGATGTCATCCCACTTGTCAATTCTGGCTTTTGTGGCCTGTGCTTTGGGTCCTATCCAGAAAATGATGACCTATGTTAGTATCTTGAGGAGTTTCCTTTATGTAGCTTCAGCGTTTCAGGCCTTAACGTTTAGGTCTTTGGTCTACTTTGAGAGGATGTTTGTATGGGGTGAGAGTCCAGGGCCAGGCTCGGGTCTTCTTGTGGGGATCTCCCAGTTCCCAGCAGCCATTATGCAAAAGGCCGTCCTCCCCAGTGTAGTGTGGCAGGCACCTTTGTAAGAGTCCTTTGGGTGGAGGGGCGGGTTTATTTCTGGATCTTCATTCTGTTCGGTGCCCTGGGGTCCACTGTTATGTCAACACCCTGCTGTTTGGGTGGTTACGGCTCTGCAGGAGGTCTTGAAATCAGGTGCTGTGAGGCCTCCATCTTGATCAATCTTTTTGCTCAAGATTGATTTGGCTACTTGGGGTCTTTTGTGCTTCTGTATGAATTTTAGAATTGCTTTTTCTAGTTCTGTAAAGATCGCCATTGGGCTGGACTTAATGGCTTATGCCTGAAATCCCAGCCACTCCGAAGACAGAGGCAGGAGTATTATAAATTCAACGCCTGCCTGGGCAATTTAGGGAGACTCTGTCTCAAAATAAAAAATAAAAAAGGCTGGGGATGTAGCTCAGTGGTTAAGTGCCCCTGGGTTCAATGCCTGGGAATAAGGAGGAGGAGAAGGAGGAGAAAGAGAAGGAGGTTGTCATTGGTATTTTTTAAAAGTATTTTTTAGTTGTCAATGGATTATTTATTAACTTATATGCAGTGCTGAGGATGGGACCCAGGGCCTCACCCATGCCAGGCAAGTGCTCCACTACTGAGCCACGACTTCCCTGTCATTTGCATTTTAATGGGAACTGTGTTGAATCTGTAGGTTGCTCTGAGTAGCATGGACTTTAACAATATTTACTCTTCCAACCCATGAACATGGAGGTCTCTGTCTTTAGTGCCTTCTTCACTTCCTTTGTTGTGATGCTGGGGCTCAAACCCAGTGCAGGTGAGTGCTCCATCGCTGAGCTAGGTCCCCAGCCCCATCCCCAGCCCTCTTTTTATTTTTTAGTACCAGGGATTAAACTCAGGGGCACCGACCACTGAGCCACATCCCCAGCCCTTTTTTGTATTTTATTTGGAGACAGGATCTCACTGAGTTGCTGAATGCCTTGCTTTTTGCTAAGGCTGGCTTTGGACTTGTGATCCTCCTGTCTCAGCTTCCCAAGCTGTGTGACCCACCACACCTGGCTCTCTTTTTTATTTTATTTTGAGACAAGGCATACTAAGTTTCTAAAGCCGTCTTCGAACTTGCACTCCTCCTGCCTCAGCCTCCTGAGTGGCCAGGATTACAGGTGTGGCCACCGTGCCTAGCTTTTCAGTGTCCTTCACAGTGTTTTGTGATTTTCATCATAGTGATCTTGATCTTTCACTTCCTTGGTGAAGATTATTTCTAGGTTTTTGTTTTGGTAGCTATTGTGAATGGAATTGCTTTCAGGAGTTCTTTCTCTGCAAATTTGTTATTGGTGTATAGAAAGGCAGCTGAGTTTCATATAGATTTTGTGTCACTTGCTACTTTACTAAATTTGTCATTACTTCTGATTGTCCTTCAGGTGGAGTCTTTAGGTTTTTCTGTATCCAGAATCAGATAATCTGAATACAGGGATAATTTGACTTGCTTCCTACTGGTATGTTTTTTCTTTCTTTTTCCTCATTACTCTGGGTAACACTTCTAGAGCCAGGTTGGACAAGAGCAGGGTGGTGGACACTCTTGTCTTGTTCTATGTCTTAGAGGAACTGCTTTTAGCTTTTCCCACTCGGTGTGGTGGTGGCTCTGGGTTTGTGATATGTGGCCTTTATTATGTGGAGGTGAAATCCTACTGTTTCTGGTTTGTTAAAGATTTTGTCATGAAGGGATGCTGAATTTCATCAAATGCTTTTTCTGCACCTGTTGCCAAGTGAGATTTTATTTATTTATTTATTTTTGATACTAGGGATTGAACCCAGGGGCGCTTAACCGCTAAGCCTCATCCCCAGTCCTTTTTATATTTCATTTAGACACAGGGTCTTGCTGAGTTGCTTAGGGCCTGGCTAAGTTGTGAGGCTAGTTTTGAACTTGAGATATCCTCCTGCCTCAGCCTCAGGAGCCACTGGGATTACAGGCACGCCCCACCCACCGTACAGGGCAAGTGAGAACTTTTAAAACCTGTTTTCTTGAGGCGGAAATGCAGCAAGGAGTTAGTTCAGCACTGGTCTGAACCGGACAGCCTAGAGGTCAACCCGAGGTTGACCCACAGTTCACCTCAGGAGTCAATTTAGAGGTAACCTGTTCTGAGTCCTGAAGCCCCCACGTGCCACCTCCCAGGGTCTGGGATCCTGGGGGGCGTGGGGAAAAGGCAGTCCATGAGCCTTTTTTCTTCCTGTAGGTCTCGAGAGTAGGTTGGCTAAGCCTCTCTGTCAGAGAACCATTTCACACCTGCCTGGGCCCCTTTCCTGGCCACTGCTCTCTCCCTACCATCTCAGAAGGCTCCTTGCCCTTCACCCACCTCCCCTGGGTCACTCCAGGACCCTGGGCAGGAGCTCAGAAGGCTCTGGGCTGGAGGCTGGCTTGCCCTCCAGGTGCTTCTACCCGGGCAGCCACAGCCACTGTGGATCAGGTGACCAGATCTAATGGCTGCCCTGCTCCGTTCAGGGAGGTGGCTGTCCATCCCTGGGGCTGTGGACTCCTAGGAGACAGTCCCAGCTACCCCCTCCTCCCTCTGCTCCCCTTGTTGACAGATGTCTTAATTTTTTAGAAAAGGGTTATTATTTTATGAGCTATTATCCAGTGTTCTACTGAGGCATTAAAACACTTTATTAAGGGGCTGGGGCTGGGGCTCGGGGGTAGAGTGCTTGCCTGGCATGTGCAAGGCCCTGAGTTTGGTCCTCAGCACCACATAAAAAATAAACAAAAACAAAGGTATTGTGTCCATCTGCAACTAAAAAATAAATATTAAAATATTTTTTAAAAAGCTTCTTTAGGAGGGCTGGGGATATAGCTCAGTTGTCAGAGTTCTTATCTTGCATGCACAAGGCCCTGGGTTCAGTCCTTAGTACCACCAAAAAAAAAAGCTTCTTTAGGAAAACCTGCCAAGTATTCGACTTGCTGCCAATGTCAGCTTCCACAATGCCTTTTTAAAGAAATGTTTTTATTAGTTGTTTATGGATCTTTATTTATTTATGTGTGGTGCTGAGGATGGAACCCAGGGCCTCACACATGCTAGGTGAGCACCCTACCACTGAGCCACAGCCCAGCCCCCCAACAATGACTTTTGCTCTGTGGGTGTGGGATCCGCAGCAAAGACCCCATCTCGTGTCCCATTCATGTTCTCTCCTCCTGTTTAAAAGCCACAGCCATGTGATGCTGGGAACTTCTAGGGACCAGGAAGGGATGGACGGGTAAGGGCAGAAGCCAGGACTAGCCCTCAGGGTTGGTTTGCTACTCTTAATGTTTCCCTTTCAAAACCCGAGGCTGGGCTGGAATGTGCCCAGTGGGGCAGCATTTGCCTGGCACATCCAAGGCCCTGGATTGATCCCTAGCACTGGAAAAAAATAAATAAATCCAGGTGTTGCTGGGTGCAGTGGCACACCCTCAGGAGGCTGAGACAAGAGGATTGTGTTCAAAGCCAGCCTCAGCAACTGTCTCTAAATAAATTATAAAAAAGGACTGTGGATGTGGCTCCGTGGTCAAGCAGCCCAGGTTCAGTTCCCAGTACACACACACACACACACACACACACACGTGATTCTCTCAGATTGCTGGTCCTTTCTCTAACAGGGAAGGTGTTTCCTGTGGCTGCCATAAAGAGTTCCCACAACTGGTGGCTTTACCTGTAGAGATCGAGTCTCAGAGTTCTGGGGGCCAGAGTCTGAGGTCAGACATTGGCTGTTCTGGCTGGAGGCTGTGAGGAGGATCCATCCGAGAGCCTCCTTGGCTGGAGGACGCTCTGCCCTCTTTCTCGTATCTGTGCCTCAAACCTCTGCTGCCCTTCTCTTACGAGGACACCTGTCAAGGGATTTAGGGTCTCTAAATCCAGGATGAGCTCATCTGGAGAACTTCAATTACATCAGCAAAGCCTGTTTCTAAATAAGGTCTCTGTCTTAGTCTGTTTTTTTTTTTTACTTTACCTGGGGATTGAACCCCGGGAGGCTCTACCACTGAGCCACTTTTTACTTTGAGACAGGGTCTTCCTAAATGGCTCAGGTAGGCCTCAAACTTGAAATCCTCCTGCTTCCGTCCCCTGAGTAGCAGGGATGACCTGCATGAGCCCCTGCACCTGCCTGAGTCTGTTTCGTGCTGTTGCCGGGTGCACCTCAGTCTGGATGATTCACAAAGAACAGAGCGGGGCACAGGAGGGGCCGCCGCTCCGCCCACCACCAGGGTCCCCTGAGCACTGTGGACAAAACTCTCCCATCCATACACTGTGGGTGGCCCGCAGCCTCCCTGCCTCAGAGGACAGAGCTGCGCTTTACTAAAGTGTGGTTACTTCTCTGTGGCTGGTGCCCTCTGAGCCCATGACCCTGGGCAGGCGTTCCTGTGGGAGCCGGAGCCTAAGCAGCCTGTGAAACAGCAAAAGAGCACCCAGAGTCCTGCCCTCGCCCCAGCCACTCCTCCCCTTTGCAGCCGGAAGGCGAAGGCCGGAGCAGACCTGGGGTTTGGACCCAGGAAGTCTGGCCCTGGACCCGGGAGCTTTTCAGCTTCCACTAGTGTTTGTGGGTTTGGCTCAGGGACCTTGTGACTGATCATGGGAGCCGAGGGGTGTGTCTTGGGGAAGTGCATTTGGTTTGGGAGCTCCCTGGGGAGAGGTCTCCACGGAGCACTCAGGTGTTCCCCGCACACAGATGGTACTGGGCATGGCTGCTGCGCCGTGGGGACAGCTGTGGGCAAAGCAGCCAACACCCGCCGTCAGTTAAAAGGGACGGACAACCACCATCCACCAGGACGCAGGGGACGCAGAGGGTGTTAGTGACGATGCTGCATGTGTGCATATGTGTGTGAGTAGGTGTGTGCATAGGTGAGTGCATAGGTGAGTGTGTGCGTGTGCACAGGTGTGAGTACATGTACTGCATAAGTGTGTGTGAGTACATGTGTGTGCATAAGTGTGAGTGTGTGTGAGGGTGTCCAAATGCAAGGACAGTGGCTCCAGGGAGACCTGAGTGGAGGGCATTGGAGGGGAGGGGACACCATATGCAGGTGGATCCCGAGGAAGGAGAGTGTCTGGTGGGGGAGGTGGGCAGGTGGGGTGCCTGGTGGGGGAGGTGGGCAGGTGGGGTGCCTGGTGGGGGGAGGTGGGCAGGTGGGCTGGGGCCAGGAGCAAGGTGGGTGGGGGACAGGAGGGGGTCCTCTGATGGACTCCAGCCCAGAGGATGGAGGGGTGGCATTTTAACAGCCATGCTCTGGCTGAGCACGGATAGCGGGGTGGGAGGGGGAAGCCAGTGAGGGGAGAGATGGGGGCAGGCGGGGGTGCAGCATCCATGTTGCTGGGCCACAGGTGCGCGGTTTGGGAGGAGGAGGGGTCGGGATCTCTCAGTCTGAGCTGCTGGAACTGCAGTTGCTCTGCCCTGGGCGAGAGGTGGGCTGAATGGGGAGATGAGCAGCCTGACCCTGGACCCTTGGGGCTGATGACTTGCATCCTTGGTGGTGACCTGGCGCAGGACTGGAATTGGTAGGACTGGCCTGAAGGTGGGGTCTGGTGGCATTCTGGGTCAAGGTGATGACTCAAACTCTTCAGCAATGTTAAACGTAATGGAGGAGAATGATGATAATCTCACAGCTCCAAGGACGGTCAAGGTCCACCCGTGGGCTCGAGGCTCACCCACATGCCCACTGTCACCCTCCAAGAGCAACCCTGTTGGCAGGCACCCTCAGTGCTGCCTAATGCTGGCCTCTGCTGGGCTGTGGCCCCCTGAGCCCACCTGGGGCTGGGCCTGTCCAGGAAGCAGCTGTAGCAGGGCTACTTATAAAGTGTCACTTCAGCGACAAACCAGAGGGGCAGAAAGCCAACTCCCCGGGGTGGAGGGCAGGGGCCTGGAGAGGGGATAAGAAGGGGTGTGGAGCTCCTCTTGGGATCTCGCCAGGGCCCAGTTTGACCTTGGCTAGGAAGAAAAGTTGAGAGGGGGTGGTCAGGAAGAGCCGCAGATGCTTGGTGTACCAAGGTGACTTCAGTACTACTGGTTGGTTTCCAGGACCTCTCCAGGGTGTCTGCAGGACAACGGGTGGGGGAGAGGCCCTGGTGTGTCTGCCCCACCTAAGCTTGGGTCCTAGAAGTCTGGGTGGTGCAGAGAGCAGATTAGGCTCCAGGGACTCTGCCTCAGGCTCCCTGCTGTGTGTGTGTGTGTGTGTGTGTGTGTGTGTGTGTCCCGC
Organism: Marmota flaviventris; assembly: GCF_047511675.1. Classification (NCBI taxonomy): domain Eukaryota; kingdom Metazoa; phylum Chordata; class Mammalia; order Rodentia; family Sciuridae; genus Marmota; species Marmota flaviventris. The sequence continues at coordinate 4,110,837 of NC_092499.1, forward strand.
TAGCTTCCTGCCTCTGTCCGTTGAATCCCTAGGAGGCCTCAGAAACACTACCAGAGCTCAAGCCCTTCTGGTCACGTCCCAGCCCTGAGAGTGGTGGGGTGGTGTTTGGGTAGGTCCAGGGAGCACCTGGAGCCCGGTGTCACCCTTCAAGGTTTGCTGGTGGAGGCAAGGAAGCTTCAGGCCTTACATCTCACAGGAGATACATGAAAAAATGTACTTTTGCCTCTTTGGGTGTGAAATGCGGTGGCCAAAGGTTTATAAAAGGCCTGGGTGACCAGGTGCCAGGGAACCTGTCTGTGATCCCAGGGACACCGGAGGCTTGGGCAAGAGGATCACAAGTTTGAGGCCAGACTTTGCAATTTAGTGAGTCCCTAAGTAACTTAGTGAGACCCTGCCTCAAAATAAAAAAATATAAAGAGCTGGGCATGTGGCTCATTGGTAAAGTGCCCCAGGTTCAACCCCTGGTACAAACAAACCTACACAGGGAGCTTCTGCTCTGCAAACAGGGAAGGGAACTAAAGGTGGGGGCTGAGAGCTTCTGGAATGGGGGCTTCAGGTACTTACTGTGTATCATCTAGTTGTCTTTAAAACCAGGTACATGAAATGCCTCTGATTACAAATTTTACAAATTATAAGAAGCGCTTTGCTCTGGCGCCAACCAGCTGATCTAGACCTGGGGTTGGTACTGACTCCAGGACCTCTTGTGAGTGAGGCTGGGAAGGGCGTGGGCCTGGGGGAGTTGGGAGAGGGCTGAGCAGCTTCCTCTGCTTGTTCTAATTTCACTCTTTTGGTACTTTTATCTAAATCAGTCTAGAGAAACAATTAGAGGTCAGATGAGCAGGTTTGGGGCCAGGTGTGGTGGCACATGCCTGTAATTCCAGCTAATAGGGCAGCTGAGGCAGGAGGGTCCCGAGTTCAGGACAGCCTGGGCAACTTAGCAAGAACCTGTCTCAAAATCAAAAGGGCTGGGGGTGTGGCTCAGTGATAGGTGTCTGTCTCACATGCTCGAGACCCTGGGTCCAAGCACTAGTACTGCAATAACATAAAAAAAGAAAAAATAAGTAGGTTTGGGTGTGTCAAAGGGACACAGAACTAACTGAACAAGTTCCAGCCACAGCTGGACAAAACAAGGTAGTGTGATTTATGACCAAAAGCATGAAATCAAGGTGGGTTGATAAATAGAGAAATGGGCCAGGTCCAGGATTCTATGCAGCTCCTCTGCCCTCCAGTAGGAGGCAGCACCCCTCTCCAGTGTGGCTGCACACAGGTCCTTCCAAAGATGACGCGATATGGAGGGTCACCTGGCTGACTCCAGCAGTGGGGCACTCACAGTCACCAGCTCCCAGGATGCTGTGCGCCGTGCCTGTGCTCTCCTTAGGCTGCGAGGGGACAGTGCTTTGTCTCTGGTCTTCTTACCCAAACCCACAAGCCCAGTGTATTCTCAGGGAATCAGGTGCTCCTGGTCCCAGGACACCCTAAAAAGCACTCAGCCGGTTTCCTCAGAAGAAGGTTTTACTGAAAAACTGTCACAGCCAAGAAGAACCTAAAGAGATGTCTAGCTTCCCGGACAGGACGCTGGGGCAGAGAGAGACGTTACATGGAAACTAAGGAAATCTTCACGAAGCACAGACTTCAGATAATACAAAAAAGGGAGATTTCAGTCTCCACTGGGATCTTTCTTTAAAATGCTCACATGAGAAGCTGGGTAATCCCATCAACTTGGGAGGCTGAAGCAGGAGGATCCTGAGTTCAAAATCGGCCTGGGCAAATTAGTGAGGCCCTAAGTGACTCAGCAAGACCTTGCCTCTAAATAAAATGTTAAAAAGGGCTGGAGACGTGGCTCAGTGGTTGATGCCTACCTAGCAAGCTGGAGGCCCTGGGCTTGGTCCCCAGCACTGCAGGAACAAAACACCAGGTCACGGGGACACGGCAGGGGCTGGTCTGCATCGTTTTCCGTTCTTTTCTTTCTTTCTTTTTTTTTTTTTTGTATTTTCTGTTTATTCAAAGCTTTGCTGAACAGGATTCAGAAGTGGGTTCCAAGGAGCCCAGTGTGGGAAACCTGAGTTTATCAGTGAACAGCATGTCATGTTGGTAATCCCTGGAACATCGTGAATAATGCTTTTTTGGGGGTACTGGAAAGTGAACCCAGGGATGCTCTACCACTGAGCCGCATCCCCAGCCCTATTTTGTATTTTGTTTACAGACAGACTCTCAGTGAGGTGCTTAGTGCCTCGCTTTTGCTGAGGCTGGCTTTGAATTCACGATCCTCCTGGGATTGCAGGTGTGCGCCACGGTGCCTGCCCCTTTTTACTTTTTATTTTGAGACAGGGTCTTGCTAACTTGCCTGGGCTGGCATCCTCCTGCCTCAGCCTCCTGAGGCAATGAGAGTGCAGGTGTGTGCCACTGTGCCCAGCATAATTGATGTACTTTTCAACCGAGTTTTCTTAGTAAGATTAAAACAACAACAACAAATCCCCTCTGGGTTCATCCCCTAGTACTGTAAAAACCAACTAACAAGTAGAAAAAGAAATAGGGCAGTGGTAATAACTCAGAATCAGTGAGCTTGCCTAGCATGCCCCAGGCCCCGGGTTCCATCCCTGAAAGTGCAGAAACAAAAATCAAAACAAACAATCAAAAATTAAATAAAGCAATAGGCCAGGCGCAGTGGTGCCCACTTGTAATCCATATACTCAGGAGGCTGAGGCAGGGGGCTCTCAAGTTGGAGACTTGAGACCCAGTCTTAGTCTCAAAAATTAGAAAGTTAGGGTTGGGTCGTGGCTCAGTGGCAGAGCACTTGCCTAGCATGTGTGAGGCACTGGGTTCGATTCTCAGTACCACATAAAAATAAATAAAGGTCCTTTGACAATTAAAAATATTTTTAAAAGTTACAAAGTTAAAAAAAAAAAGGGTTGGGAGTGTAGCTCAGAGCACTTGCCTAGCATGCCTGAGGCAGGTGCTGGGCCCTCTCCCCAACACCAAAAGTAAATAAATAAATGGATAAATAAAGCAGGGGGGGTCCCATTTGAACTGCAGGAGCATGTGGCCTCCAAGTCCCCGCCCAGCGCTTGGGTTCCAGGACATCACGTGTGGATGAATTCCTGTGTCCCCAGGGGCTTTGTTTTGGCCAAGGAGGAAGCCTGATGGCCTTGGCAGTGTCCACCCCACACGCCTGGCCAGTTGCCGTGGCTGGAAGTTCCCTGGGTGGCCTTGCTGAGGCTGGCCTTGGCCACAGTGCTGGTGGCCCCTGGGGTGCACTGTGCATGTCCTACTGGCAGCTGCCAGTCAGAACAGAGAAGCCCCAGAGTGTGCCCCCTGCCCTTCTGCAGCTGCCCCTGCCCTGGACCCTCTGACCTGTGCTCTGTCCCTGTGCCCTTGGTGTTCTTCAGTTAGTGGCAAGTCCACGCCATGGCCAGCCTGAGGCGCGGCAGGCCCAACTGCATCAGGGCAGCGTTCAGCACCACTGGCACTGGGCCCAGCTTCCGGAAGAGGCAGAGGAATGCACGCTGTCGCCTCCAGGTGCCCCTGCCTGCTGCCCTTTGCCTCAGAGGGGTGGGAGGGTGGGGGGGGAGGGACCCCCGGGAAATGCCCCTGTGGCTCTTGCTCAGTCTGCAAAGATGGCCTTTTGTAAACACTGGGGTGGCCTGTGCCAGCTCCTTGAGAGTCTTTCTTCAGACCTCGGCCATCCTGGGCCCCCAGGTTCAGTGTGTGGCTCCCCCGATCCTGAGCAAGGCCTGGCCTCAGGGCCTCGGAGTCTGGGGGGTGGGGGAGGAGGGAAGGGGCTCCGGCCCTTCCTCCACCTCTGGCTTTGGGTCCAGAGCCGGTGCCAGGTGCGTCTTGTCTGTCTCCTCCCCGTGGCTGGAGCACAGTGAGCACGTTGGCCACCGAGGGCTGGGGCTGACCCCTGGTCCTGCTCCTCCCTCCTGCTAGCAGAGGCTCGGCCTGCATCTCAGGCCCCCAGACCCGACCTGCACACCGCCCTGTGCTCGTCCTTCCCCGCCTCGCCAGAGCCGAGGGCCAGGCAGGGCGGACCCTGCCACGTGGGCAGCGGCACCCGAGTTCCCTGGCCCCGGGTGGCCGCCCTGAAGGAAGGGAACATTCCAGCCCTTTCCCTGCAGGTCAGCCACAACAGGAATCACGTGGACTTGGCTGAAGTTCTCTGGAGAGAGGTATGTCACCAAGGCCCGCAGTCACTTGTCATGGAGGGAACAAAGGGGGCCCTCCCCAGAGCCCTGCCCCAGCCAAGGCGAGCCTTGGGACCAGACCCCTTGGGGCCGGTTGTGGTGGGCCTGCCCTGTGACGTCCCCTGAGAGCAGTGAAGCAGTGATTAAGGAGAGTTCTGCTTTGTTTTGTCTGACATGGGGTCTCCCTGGGCTGCCCAGGCTGGCCACCCCCTCCCGGGCTCAAGTGAGCCTTCTGCCTCTGTCTCCAGAGGGCCTGGGACTGCCGGTGCATCCCACCCCCATATCCAGTCAGTTTTTTTTTTTTTTTTCCTATTTGCCTCGGAATAGATCCCAGGGCCTCACACACGCTAGGCAAGCACTCTACCACGGAGCTATCCCCCGCCCACTCTTATGATATTTTAGAAAAAAAATGTGCTTTAAAGTCCAAATGGATTATTTTCAGTCTTCCGAATTTCTTTTATTGCAGTACTGGGGATTGAACCTAGGGGCGCTCTACCACGGAGCCATATGTGTAGCCCTTTTTATTTTTTATTTGAGACAGGGCCTTGCTAAATTGCTGAGGCTGGCCTTGAGCTTATGATCCTCCTGCCTCAGCCTCCTGAGTAGCAGGGATTACAGGTGTGTGCCACTGTACCTGATTAACGAATAGTCAATATTAAAATTAATCCCAGTCCAAATTAAGATCAGTCTCAATAATTGACACAGCTCTGGGTAACCCTGGTCCAGGGTGGCGTGAGTCAACAGGGAAGGCAAAAGATCATTTTAGCCAAAAACCAGGGCATGAATGAATGCTCCTCTTGGTCTGTAAGTGCTGTCTACTGGCCACTGGGGCCTTGTGGCCTCTTGAGTACTGACTGCTATGTGGCTTGTGGACTAGAGCAATTCTGATTTGTTTCAGAATCTGAAATTACAATTGTTTACAGATGATTTTGTCTATTATCACGTTTACCTTTTATTTTTTGGAATAAATATCAGTGTCACCTGTCTGAAGAGGAAATGAAGGGCTGGGGTGTGGCTCAGTAGTAGAGCACAGGCTTAGCATGAGTCAGGCCCTGGGTTCCATCCACAGAACCAGAAAAATACAATAAAAAGAGGAAACAAGCTCTCTGGGGAGGTTTTCACTGCCCACGTGATGTGCCCGGTGGCGGGCCCCCGCCTGGACTCAGCTCTGCCTAGCCCTGGGGGCCTTTCCGTGTGCGCGTGCGCGTGCACACATGTGTCAGCGTGTGGGTTATGTCCTAAGCCGTGGTGTTGTGGAGGAGGGAATCGTTGGTCACCTGATGGTGCCGCGGTGTCCCTGGGGCCTCCTAGCAGACCTGGAGGCTGTTTCCACAGGAGAGGGGACAGCCTTGAGAGCTGCTTGCTGGCTGCCAGCTCAGGGCCTGACTCTGAGAGGCCACCTGTCAGGTCAGTCTTGGGGACTTGACATTCTCTGAATGAGATGACTTCCAGAGCCACTCAGTGAGGATCAGGAAGCAGAAGGTGAAAGGAGGGGACGGTAGCCAGGAATCTGATGGCCTTCCAGATGTGTGTGCACCTGCTGGGGCCTGGGGCCTCCCCCGTCTATCCTTCACCAGAAAAGGAGGCCTCGCTCTCTGGAAGACGCATCAGGAGGGAGGAGGGACTCAGACCCACTGATGGTCTGTAGGGCTGCTCCTGGGCCAAGGCTGCCAGTCCTGTGCCTGGCCCTGGGTCACTGGGTGGAGAGTGACCAGCAAGGAGGCTCAGGCTGAGCCCCCAGGATGGCGGGCACTCAGGCTATCTGAGTTCTATGGAATACTGATCTATTTTTGTTGTTGTTGTTTTTGAGACAGCGTCTCACTTTGTTCCCCAGGCTGGCCTTGAACTCCTGGACTCAGGCCATTCTATCTCAGCCTCAGGGTAGCTGGGACTATACGCATGAGCTTCCATGGCTGGCTATTTGAATTTATTTTTTAAAATTCACTTACAAAATAAAAAATTGGGGATGTAGCTCTGTGCTGGAACATCCCTGGGTTCAGTCCCCAGGAGTGGAAAAAATAAAAATCCACTTTAAGGCAGAGCATTTAAATTTGCCGACACCTCTGGTGGACGAAATAATTCCTGCATCTGCCTCTGTTAGCCATTTGCTGACAGGCTCAGCTTGGCTTTTGTCCTCAGTTTTTAGATTCTTACGATGGTGATTCAGAAGCCTGCCCTGGTCAGTTTGGCTCCTTCTCTGGCTGTTCCCTGGGTGAAAGGAGCAATGTGCCTCTGTCTACACTGAAGTCCAGGAGTCCCGAGGACGCCGGTGTCAACAACGCTCTCCCATCCAAGGCCCCACACCTCTCGGTGAAGGCTGCCTGCTGGGCCCCCATATCCCTGGAAGCCAACGACGTGGACATGCAACCTGAGAGTGAAGTCAGGCTGCCCCTGGAGCCCGGAGGCCCTCAGGAGGCCGGAAGGCAGGCGGAGAGGCCCTACACAGCCCAGGAGGACTCCAGAGCCACCAGGGCACCCAACCCAGCCAGTCCTGTGGAACTCCTGGAGCTGGGCAGACACCCGCCCAGCAAGGCCAAGGGGACACGGATGCTACCCAGACTCGGAGGCGAGAGAGACAAAGGGCCCAAACTCTCGCTTTCCAAGAGAAAACTGGAACTTTTACTTGCAGAGCCTGAAAAAAATAAGAGAAAGAAGCAGTTCATGGCCTGATCCAAGGTGAGCAGATTTAGCTCAGGAAGGGGTCCGGAGGCCACGTGAGGAGCCAGGCCATGGTTGGTCAAGAGGGATGTTGATAAGCAGGAAAGCTTTTCAAAGGAGACATGGGGGGCTGGGCTGGGGCTCAATGGCAGAGCACTGGCCTGTGAGGCCCTGGGTTCGATCCTCAGCACCACATAAAATAAATAAATAAAAGAAGGTCATGTCCATCAGCAACTGAAAAAAAAAGACATGGTGTCACATGGTGCCCTTTTTAGATCTTGAATAAGAAACTTGTCCTCATCACCCAGATTGAAAATGGGTCTGCCTTTCAGGGAGGGCCTCACGTGGCCTTTATTAACCCCTCCCTTCCCCAAACCCAGAGAATTAATTTTACTAGTGTGTGTGTGTGTGAGTGTGAGTGTGCGAGTGTGCTGGGGATGGAATCCAGGGCCAGACAAGTGCTCCTGCCCAATTTACTTTCACTGAAACTTTGTGTGTTTTTTACTTTGGTAACAGGGATTTTTTTTTTTTTTAATATTTATTTTCTAGTTTTCGGTGGATACAACATCTTTATTTTTTATTTTTATGTGGTGCTAAGGATAGTACCCGCGCATGCCAGGTGAGCGCGCTACTGCTTGAGCCACATCCCCAGCCCCTGGTACCAGGGATTGAACTCAGGGGCACACAACCACTGAGCCACATCCCCAGCCCTGTTTTGTATTTATTTAGAGACAGGGTCTCACTGAGTTGCTTAGCGCCTTGCCATTGCTGAGGCTGGCCTTGAACTCGTGATCCTCCTGCCTCAGCCTCCCGAGCTGCTGGGATTGCAGGCTGTGCCACTGGCCAGGCACAGGTTTCTGAGCAGTTGGTCTGGGCCCAGCCTGTTGGAATGGTCAAGGCGTGGAGTCCCGGAGGGGAGGTGGTTTGCTCATTGACCTTAATCTACTTGCAGACAAAAGCAGAGAGGTTCTGGTGCTGGTGGTCCTGGTCTAGTCCTCTCCAAGTCTGGCTCTCTCCACACAGCAGTAGGACCACGCCGTTCCCAAGTGCCAATAAAGAGACGTTGCCACAAGGAACTGCTCCTTCTTCATGGTGGGGAAGAGGCCCTGCCTCGGGGGTGCAGAGGGGCACTGTTGGATGTTAGATGCTCAGGTGGCAGAGGGTGGGGTGGTTAACATCCTGCTTCTGGCACTGCCAGGCAGGGCCTGGCTAGTGGGGCCGTCACTGTCCAGCCAGACCCTCCTGTTGTGGAGGTGAGTGGGCCCAGAGGTGAGTTCCCGCTGGGGCCTGGGGGAGCCTGCTGCTCCAGGGGTGCCCCCAGAGGAGGCTACTATGAGGCGGCCCTGCACCGGGTGATGGGTATCCTTTGTGCAGTTTGGGAAAAGCCTCAGGTGCTCCTTGTGGGGTCTGCATGGAAGCCCTGGACCTCGGGGATAGCTGTCCAGGCTGGGACTGTCTCTTCCCCGGGGCACCACTGGTGGCATCTGGCAGCCAGGCTGCATCTGCTTGTTGACCTGTGGGCTGGAGCTGCTGGTTGACATTTCTGGCTTCTACTGGGACCGAGCGCCACTTGCACACTTGGGCCCTGGACGGCCTGTCACCCTCAAGTGCGCTCAACAGACCCCCAGATGCCAGGACCCGTTTCCACAGCCAGCCGCCTGTCACCCACCAATGTGGATGGGAGAAGCCATCTGAGCCCTGAGCCACTGTGTTCCCATCTGGGATGGTGGTGTGGGCGAATGTGCTAAGGGGAGGGGACCCACACCCTTGTCCCCAGGAGGCTGCGGGTGAGTGCCAAGCGCTCCTCCCCAAGCCTCAGGCTGAAGCCGACAGAGGAGGCAGGAGCCGGTCATGCTTAGTGTTTTATTTCATAAAACAAGCCTGGCCGTGGCCTCCGGAGCTCCTGCTGCTGCATTCCGGTTCCCACTGCCCCCGCCGGCCAGCTTCCTTTCCGTCTCTGTCACCCTTTTCTTTTCACGAGTCCACACCTTCCGAGCACTTTCAGGGTCAATGAGTGTTAGACATAAAGGGCAGCTACAAAGTCTAGCTTCACTCCGTGCACAGGACCGCGACGCCACGCTCGTAGAAGCTCCGAGGGTCCTCCTTGGTGGCGATCTCGAAGTCCACAGTGAAGATGAGGTCTGCGCGGGTGAAGTTCAGGTAGACAGGCAAGGTCACCTGCAGGAAAAGAGGAGGACGTGTCCAGGCAGGCCTGGCTCCAGTGCAGGGCAGCCTTGCCTGCTCACTGGGTGTCTTGCAGTGCCTGACCACAGCCAGGGAGGGCGGCCACTCACCACGTTGGCCTTTTTTTCGGGGCTGGTTTGCTTGACCCAGCGCAGCTGCGTCAGGGGCAGGACGGTGGAGATGGCGTTGGAGAGCGACAGCTTGTTGTTGCTGCACGTGGCCCCCTGAAGCTTCAGACCTGCCAGGTAAGGTGAAGCACCCCTGGAGTGGAGCCCCTGCCACAGGGCTCTCGCCCATCACCTTCAACACACAACCTGGGAGCAATGGCCGGGGCCACCGTGGACACAGGCCAGTGAGCACGCGCCACGCAGGGGCTGGGCCTGAGCTCCACACAACTCCAGCTCACCTGTGACCCCGAAGCTGCAGGCATCGAGGGTGGCACTCTGTGAGGTGGTGACGTTGACCTCCAGGCAGAGCTCCTCCAGGGACCAGCTGTTGGCCTGGGCCACATACTGCCTGGTGGCGGTGATGTAGGCCTCGGGCACAAACAGGCCGCCCAGACACACGTGGATGTTCTGTGGGAAAAGCCGCCGGGAAGGAGCTCAAGTGAGTGGGGGCTTGTGCCTGTCCCCAGAGCTGCCTGAGGCTCCCTGTGGGAGGGGCTGCTCCTCCCCGTGGACTTCCAGAGTGTGGCCCCCCACCTTTAGCTCCTTGGCACCCCCGGAGGCAGCTGCCAGGGAGATGTTCTGCAGCTGTTTGATCCGCTCGCTGAAGTCCGACACCCACTGGATGACGGTCATCCCAGCAGGCACCGTGTAGTGGGACCAGCTCCGGGGCAGAATCCCTGCAGCACAGAGAGACCTGGGCTCAGCACCCACGGGGCCAAGCTGTGAGGGCTCTCGAGACTCCCACCGAGATCCAGGGTGCTCGCCCCGTCCTCTGCACCCAGCCTACACCCAGGATGGCCCAGGCAGTCTCCAGTGCAGCTTCCAGGCCAGGTCAGCTGGGGGTGAGCGTGTGTGGAGGTCCACCATCAGAGCCAACCACACCACAGCTAAAAACCTGTGCAGTGGCTCAGTGCTCTGGGCACCACAGGCTCTCAGGACAAGCGCGAGAACCCTGGGGCCTCCAAACCCACACCCTCCCAGGGCACCATGCCCAGCAGGCTCCCGAGGCCAGGCCTGACCAGGGCCCTGTGGCCTGTGAGGACAGAGTCCCCAGATAGCGGGCCTGGATGGCAGCCCCTGGTGAAGGCCTGGCCACTGTGGCAGCCGCATCTCAGCACCTTTCACGAGCTCGTTGATGAGTGTGCGCAGGTAGTTGGTCTGCTTCTTCTTTCCTTCGCACACCTGGACGACATCAGCCAGGTCCTGGCGCACGTCTTGGAGTAATTTGGCTCCCATCTTCACTTCTCTCTCAAAGAACCTGAACAAAGGATCCTAAACTCATCCAAAGAGGAGAGAAGGCCAGAGAGAAGAGAATTAGGCGAGGTCCCTTCTTCAGCAGGAACGGGAGAGGGGTGACCTCTGGGGAGCCTTGGACTCCCAGCCCACCCAGAACTGCTGGCTGCCTTAGTTGGAGACCTGGGGTGGCCTGGCCAGCTGACTGCCCTCAGGAGGACTAAGGGTCACTCTCCTCTCTCATGGAGCCCAAAGGTGGCCAGGCACCGAGGGCGAGCCTGTCTGAGGCTGGACTTGCCAGGACCCCGAGCCCACAGTGCCGGCTACCTTGATGTTCTCCACGGTGCGCTTGAGGTGGCTGAGCGTCTGGGGGATGAGGTGCAGCCAGTTGGAGGCCGTGGTGTGCAGCGTCCTCATCCAGGCGGGGCGCCCGTCAGAAGTGGAGTCCGTCCTCGTTTTCTTCTCGGTCTCTGCGTACGCCAGGTCGTCCTCGTCCTCCAGCATCTGCATCTTCAGCATCTTACTGATCATGTCCACACCTGGGCACGGTGCCAGGGGCAGGCAGAGGGAGGGAAGCACAAAGGGGAGGACAGACTTGAGCGTCAAGGCCACGGTGGGGTCAGCTGGAGAAACTGTGCGGCCCCCAAGGCCCTGCCGTGCCTGCCTTCATTTCCTTGGTGCAGGGGACGGCACCTGGGGCTTTGCAGTGCTAAGCACCTGCTCTACCACCCAGCTGGTTCCTGATGGTAGAGCACAGGAAATGGCTTGGCCAGAAAGGTAAGACGACAAATGCAAAACGACTGTCACCTGGTGATGTTCATGGCTGGCAAAACTGAACCAGTGCTGGGCATGGTGCACACACCCATAACCTCAGCAACTTGGAGGCTGAGGCCGGAGGCTCAAACTTCAAATGAGTTTAAAGCCAGTCTCCACAACTTAGCGAGTCCCTGTCTCCCAGTGAAAAAGGGCTGGGAGGCAGCTCAGTGGTGAAGACCTGCGATTCGATCCTCAGTGCCAAAAACCCAAAATGGAATCACCCAGTTGGGTGCATAGACTGAAGAGAAGCTCTTCTAGACCCAAGGGCTCTGGTGCCCACTCGGACACGGGAAGGGTGACTCTGTGCTCCATGAGCCCCTCAGCTCTGTGAACGCAGAACTGGCCACCACAGGGCCTTGTGGTACCCTTTGCCCGCGGCTTCCACACTGCCATCCGCTCTAGGGGATTCCTGAACTGCACGGTGCCGCCCACCATGGCCAGATTTTCCTGGAATGCCAATCCCAGCTGACTGAAGGCCCCTCAGTGTGGGGCTCTGGGTGGTGGCTGCCCTGTCCCACTGCCCATCCACTGACAGCTGAGGGCCAAGTGCCTGAGCTGCCAGCACCACCGCCTGGACCCTGGCTACTGGTCCAGGCCAGCCTCTGCTAGTTCTCCCATGGGACTGGATGTGGTGATGGGCAAGAGGCTCCTGACAGTGTCACTGGGTCATGGGGTTCAGACAATAGTCCTTGCATCATGGAGGTGGGAGGATTCAGGGCAAGTGGCCCAGCACTGAACCGACGAAGTCAGAGCCCCATCCCACCTAACCTACCGGATCCCTGTGGTGGCCAGGCCTCAGACCTTCCTTGTTTCCTAGCTAAACCCACATGGCCACAGCTAAGCATCCTGCTTCTTGGAGTGAACAGGTGGCGTGGCTCTGAGGCCTGAGGCCGGTTTGCCTGCCCTTCCCTCTGGGCAGTGGCTCCTCTTCACAGAAGCACCTGCAGGCACCCAGGCCGACCCAGGTGAAGGTGAGCCACGGCACAGAAGCACAGCCTGCAAGAGTCCGACCTGCCTGCATCTACTCAGGTGAGCCGCCTGGGCCAGTCTCCTCTATTCTGGGCCTCTGTCTCCTGAAGACGACCACTCCTCAGACGGTGTCTTAACTGCCTTCTGGCTCAAAGCACTTCTGAACGTCTTGGGAAATAAACTTTGTAAACAAAAATAATAACTGCTGAAAAAAAGTGACCGATGGTTTTATGGTGTCACTTCAGGGCTGGGGTGTGGCTCCGTGGTAGAACAACGGCCCAGCATGCACCTGGCCCTGGGCGCCATCCCCAGCACCAAGAAAATAAATAAGTAAGTAAGTAAATAAGTCACTAATACCAGGTACTATTCAACCCTTGAAGAAAACACATTTCCAAGGCAGGCGGTTCCCACGCGCTGAGCCAGCACCCCTGGCCAGGGGCTGTAGCAAGAGGCCACGCAGGCCCAGCCCCACCCAGAACACAGTGGCGGCAGCAGCGGGGCTGGGGTAGTGCAGGTCACCCACCCTGGGTGGTGAGGAGGACCCTCTCCGCGTTGTTGGGCAGGCCCAGCCAGGATGGCGTCTGGGTGTCGGGGAGCAGCTCCACCCACTGCACAAACTCCTCGCGCCTGGAAAACCGGCACATTTGGGGAAGCATTAGAGGCCACGGTGGGCAGCGCCTCCCACCCAGGACCGCACTCCCCAGGGAAGGCAGGGGCGCACCTGATGCCGTCGGGCATCTGAATGTCCTTGTGCCCATCGACCTTGCACGCCAGCTTGAACTCGCTGTCAAAGCTCCTGGTGGTGAACAGCCGCTCCAGGAAGGTGTTGAGCAGACGCTGATCGAACTCGTTGTCCACCCGCCCGCCGTAGATGGACTGCGCCATTAAGGTCTTCAGGGCGGACCATGGGATTTTATCGGGCGAGATGTTCTGCCTGCCCTGGGGTGAGGAGTGGTCAGGTCACACTTGGGCCAAGGAGAACCCACTTCAGCCAGTAGGTGCCACTGTCTGCTGTGCTCTGCTGCTGACAAGCTCAGCCTGTCCCTCGGACACTAGTCCTTCCGCTGCCCTCATGACCTGTGGCACCCGAGCGCCTCCCAGGTGGCGCCGCCCACTTGCCTTGGCCGTGTCATCCAGCCACGTGTCCACTGTGTCGCAGGCTGACCGCAGGTCAGACTCTCCAAACTCGTACTTCTTTGACCAGCCCAGGGGTGCGTAGCGCAGGCGCTCCTGGATGACGGCGTGGAACCAGGCCAGCAGGAAGTACAGGCGGGCACGCTCGTTGGGAGACTAGGAAGAAGTGACAAGGACAGGCATCATCAAAATCACACGGAAACGGTGCAGACACCACATCAGAACCAAAGCCCTGCCTGCCAGGAGCCGTCCACACTGATACCTGGGCCACCCTCTAAGTGATATGGGGACTACCGGTAGAAGATGCCATCCAATGACACTTGAAAAGAATGTATTCAGACAACAGAAAACAATATGGAGACATTTCCTGAAAACATGGATCACAGCCCTAGGTTTTTTTTTTAAATGGTACTGGGTCTTGAACCCAGGGATACTCTACCACTGAGCTACATCCTCGTCCCTTTATTGTAATTTGAGACAGGGTCCCATGAGGTGGCACAGGCTGGCCTCCAACTTGTGATCCTCCTGCCTCAGCTTGATGCAAGATTCTTGCATAATCCCCTTCCTCTTGTCCAAGCCCTTGTCAAGTCTGCATTTGGTGCTGGGAGAATTCTGTGTGGCCCCAGGGCACCCATGTTGGGTCCTGGTTCACCGTGGGCCAGTCTGCTCCTTCAGGAGTGACTGCCATGCCCCAGGCCCACGGTGCACATGGACATTCACCTTGTCACCTGTGCACGGGAAGAAGTGCTGCCCACCGTTAACCAGTAAACACATCATGCAGTTTACCACGAGGCACAGCTGGGATGAGAGGCCCGCTTCTGAGTTCAGAGAAGGGACCTCGTGTCTCTGCGTGCACAGGAAGACGGCGTCAGGAGGACCTGCTCTTTACCTTGCATATCCTTGAGACAGGGATGCTGCTAAACGTCCGTAGCATGTTGGCCTTCACCCCCGGCGGTGGCTCAAACACAAAGATGCGACCCGCACGGAGCAGATTCACAGGCACCTGGGGAGGACACAGTGCCTGTGACCACGCTGCTGGACGTGCAAGCAGTCGGCACAGGAGGCCAGGCAGTGCACCAGCACGAGTCCCTGTCTTCACTCACCTTGGGGTTGATCTCCATGGTGAGGAAAAGGCGGAAGCAGGCATGCGGCTGCAGGGAATGCAGCTTCTTCTCCAGCTGCATCAGCCACCCTGGGGCCAGGTGCACGTTCTTCAGCATCACCCACCTGCACACAGGAGAGCCACCGCCACATGTGGGTCCCTGCCAGAATTCTTGGGGACGTGGGTTTTTTAATCAAATCCAAGCAAGCCTACCTGCCCGACTTCACAGCAGTGTTTATCGCCTTATCTGCTTGGTTAAAACCTTCCGCTGAGCCTGGCACGAGGGAGCTTAGTGTTAGCAACAGCAATCTGGTGCTCCAAGGCCACCTTGGCCCCGTGAGACCACCAAGAGCCCTTACCAATCGCAATGGAAGTGATCTGTGTGTTCTGCTCGGCCGCGAGGTCCTCCACGTGCCCGCTGGCGTCATACCCAGGCACAGAGCACATCAGGACAGGCGTGTTTGGCTTCACCTGCAGATGAAGGAGGCAGAAGTGAGAGAAGAAGACATCATGTGCCTGTCAAGGGGCATCCCAGGGTGCGGCCGAGATGCAGTCTCTGGGCTGAGGAGAGGGCAGCAGGGAGCCGGGCAGGTTAGGGTCCTGAGCAGTGCCTGGTGTTGGAGAAGACTGCAGCCAGGAGGCAGAGCAGAGCCGGGGAGTCGGGGGTGGGCAGCTGCTGGTGGGAAGTCAGGGGCACGGGGCTAGGGCATTACCTCTGTGCCCACAATGTGGGTCAGGTCAAGCGGCTGCTCCATGATGGACATAAAGGACTCCCCCAGGTTCGTGGACACAAACACATGGGCCATGGCCAGCAGGCGATCAGGCCGGAAAGCCTGGATCAGGAGCAGGCGGTGGACAGCCTGCCCAATGGGAGCTGAAATGAAGCATGCAGCTGGCTGAAGGACACGATCATGCCGGCCACCTGGTCCACCCAGAGCACCTGCTGCCCCAGCGCGGGGTGCTCCAGATGCGGTCAAACCCCACCCCAAACCTCTCGTTCTCCTAGCCTAGAGGACTTCCCCACCTCCTGCTGCTTCTCCAGCCCCGAACACCCTGCGACAGGACACACCTTGGTGCCATTTGTTGATTATTTACTTACTTGTAAAATGTGTGATCACAAGAGGGTCCCTCAGTTTTAACACTGAACTACTCACCTTGGGAACCAGTGGCTTGTTATTTTTTGGGAATGTCACTTCAAGCAGAAAACCCCTCACTTAAATTCAGGCCCAGAAAGGGACCCCAGGGGCTGGGACACCACTCACTTGCAGGAGTCTCCTCACTCCAGAGGTAGGGCACTGTCTGTTCCGGAGAGCTGCTGTCCAGCCAGATGCCAAACTGCTGTGGAGACAACACAGAAAGCACCGTGGGACAGAGCTGGCACTTTGTGTAGTACTGGGGAATGAAACCCAGGGCCCTGCCCTCCCAGAGCTGACCTCGCGGCAGAGGCCGAGTGGGCGCACAGGAACGCACAACCCTGCACTCAAGGTTATGCAGCATGCCACCTTTATATTTTTAGTTGTAGATGGACACAATACCTTTATTTTATTTATTTATTTTTTATGTGGTGCTGAGAATCGAGCCCAGTGTCTCACATGTGCGAGGCAAGCACCTTGCCACTGAGCCCCAGCCCCAGCCCCAGCCCCAGCATGTGATCATTATTGCCAATTCCTGGGATGAGGCCGAGCGCCCCAGTGGTCCATCCCGAGGAGTCCCCTACCTCATCTGCCTGAATCTTGGAGATCAGGTCTCTGAATGCAGGAAGACAGCTCAACCTCACGACCGCCTCTGCCTGCTCCACAGTCAGCCCCTGGATCTTGGGGGTGGATCCTGCGCTCAGAACCATCTCTTTCCCTCTCAAGAAGTGCTGGAACTCTGCATCATAGGTGGGCTCCCTGGGGAGGGCAGACAGGCAGGCAGACCTTACGTTCGCTTCTGTTGGCTTAAGTCAATGTACCCTCATGTGAAATGCCAGCACCCACAGAGGGCAAGCCCCCAGAGGGAGAGCAGGCCGTGGCCTTACCCCACGGTGCCCTTCAGTTTGATTCTGGCCAGCAGCATGGCGAAGGTGATGTGATCCTGATGCAGCATGCCTCTTGCCACCCGGTTAAACGCCACCTGAGGACACATGGACATGCACGTTCCTCAAGTGTTGTTTTATTTTTCCTATATATATATATATATATATTTTTTAGCTGTTAATAGACCTTTATTTTATTTATTTATATGTGATGCTGAGAATCGGACCCAGGGCCTCACACATGCCAGAGTGCCCTGCACTGAGACCCAGCCCAGGGCCCCACACATGCTGGACAGAGCTCCTCCACTGAGCTACCCGACATCCCTGCCCCGACAGCGGGTCGTCCACCTGGAAGAGGTCCTTGGTTATGATGGAGAGGCGCTGGGTGTGGTCGGTGATGCCCTTCAGGTTCGGGTTCTCATACAGGACGTTGTGGTAGATGTCCAGGAAGAACTGCAGGGAGTACTGGTACAGGAAGTGGATCTGAAAGGAGGCACAATGTCAGGCCACCCAACCGGCACCACACAGAGGCAGCAGGCCCCGGCTGGGTGACCCAGGGTGCCAGGTCACCTGCTTCAGGGACTCCATGGTGAAGTAGATGCTGCTGCAGGCGGTGGAGAGTGGCAGGTACTGCTGGGACACCGTCTCCACCTCCTGCATGACGATGTCTGTCTCCTCCACTTTCCTGGTGACCTCGGCAGCCTCCCTCTTGAGGTTCTCCAGAGTTGTTATGATTGTGTCGTCATCCAAAATGCGCCCCTTCACCTCATTCAGAGCTTGTAGCAGAGACTTTTCCAGCTGACGTAACCGTAGCTGGAATTCTCCTGCAGTGACACAAACACACTTTGCTGTAATACATTTGTTCAAAAGGAAAGAGCGCCCTCCCAAGTGTGCAAACTCAACCACCGGGTCCTCCCAGTCCCTCGGGTCAACCTCCTTGCCTGCACCACCCCTTGCAGGTGGGCAACAGGCCCATACCTTGAAGCTTCAGGAGGTCAGACCGTTTCTCGTCCACATCAGGTCTTTCTGCTTTGAGGACCTCATTGAGACACTGGCTTTGCAAACTGCTTCGGGTGACTGTGAAGTTCACAAAAGTAACCCGCGAACAGAGATCCGGTGGGAACTCAACCTGCCGAAGGGTGCAGCAAAACAGTCTTTACCCCGCCGCCAGACCACACGGCCAGTGCTCCCCTGTGAACCACCTCACTGCTTACCGTCGGGTCCCGGGTGGACAGGAAGATGACGAATGACGGCGACAGGTCTATGTCCTGGTCACCCAGGGTAATCAGCACTCGCCCCCCGGTTCGCCGGACTTCACGGTTCAGGACTGGATTTAACACTGGGTCGTAGCTTTCCACGTCCTGGACGGCACAGGAGGAAAGCCAAGCTCACCTTCAGGTGACTGTGTGCACTGTGACTTCCCACCTAGAAGCCACCAGCCACTTAGACCTGCACGGCCTCATAGATTGCCCTGGTCTACATGTGGCTGCTTAGAACTCAGCTCTTAGTCACATTGGCCACAGAGGTGCTCAGTAGCCACGTGTGGCTCGTGGCTCCCGGGCTGGACACCTCAGACTGTGAGACGTGTCACCACACAGTATGCTCTGGTGGGCAGTGCTGACCTCGACCCTCTAAACGGAATTCTAAATGCAAACAGTGCTTTTGTTTGATGTGTGTGTGTGCACATGCGTGTGTACATATATATATATATAGATCTCCAATAAATTTTTTTTTTTAGTGATACTGGAGATTGAAACTTTCTCCTGGTTCTGATAGCAAACCAATTCTAATGTTGCCAGCATTTGCACATGGTTTAGTGTTACTTTACATCAACTGTATTTGAAGAAAAGTAAACACAGCCCTAAAAGGAATTCACTCTCAGAAGCAGGTCTCAAGAATGCAGACATAAACACCAACCTGGACCAGAAGAGGGTTGCCAAATCTCAGCGCACTCTCCAGATTCTTTCTGAAGGCATCATCCAAGAAACTGGTACGTGTTATTTTACGATCCTTATACTCATTCATAATGAATTCCGTGGCTTGTCCGGAGGGGTCAATGATCAGTGGATACCTGAGGATGAGGCCACAGAAGACAGGTTATGAAGTCCAGCAGGGAAAGCAGGGTCCCTGACAAGACAGGAAGTAAGAAAGGCCATCACCACCACTCAGGGTGACTGCTGGACATTTCCAGATTCACCAGGCAAGACAGACAAGACTTGAATGCTTCATGTGCGATGGAGTCACCCCTAGGGCATGGTGGCCTCACCTATGATCCCAGCAACTAGAGGGGCTGAGGCAGGGGGACCAAGTTCTAGGTTAGCCTTAGCAACTTAGTGAGGCCCCGTCTCAAAACAAGAAGTAAACAGGGCTGGGAGTATAGTTCAGTGGTAGAGCACCCCTGGGTTCCATTCCCAGTGCTACGGTAGGAGGTGGGGACCCATAAGCTTGAGTCATCTGCTGTAGAACTGTGACAAGCAGGTTGCGCTCAGAGCACCCTGCTTGTCTCCCAAGGCCAAGCAGCCCATGTCTGCATTCGCTACCCTCCCAGCCAACGGCAGAGGCAGGCATTAACGACAATGCCACAGCATCACTGGAGGGTCCTCAGGGGGCTGGGGATAGATAGGCTGTAAGCCTGGCAAGCGCTCTGCCTTCGCCACACGAAGCCCCAGCGGCACAGGAGGGACCAGCACCCAGGGCTGGGGAGTGGCCCTGGAGTCGAGTCTGGCTAGCACGTGTGAAACCTGTACTACAGAGGAAAGAGCTGGCTTCTTAGTGTTTGCATGGGCAGCACCCTGTCAAGTGAGATGCCATCCCATCACTCACAACCAGACTGTAAGACAAGTACTGTCCCCAACTCCACCTCATTAGGAGGAAACAAAGGCACAGAGGGGCTGGAGTCAAGGGTCAGCTGGCCAGAGACCCCAACAGACCACACACCAGGTGGTAATGATTCCTGGCTTGTGCAGAATTTGGACACTGCTGAAGATCCTTCCAACCTCTGGTCACCAGATCCACTCCAACTACACAGGCAGGCTCAGGTGTCCAGTCACCTGTTGAGTGTCCTGGGGGACACCGAGCTCCCACCAGTCTTTTGGCTGGCACCTGTATCCTACAGGCTTTGCATTTTCATTTGTGCCAGGCAACTGCTGAGGACACCCAGGGGCGGGACTCCAGGTCAAAGGCTGGGGGGTTTCTCATGAAGACAAAGGCAGGCCGCACACAGACTCTATGACTGACTGGTGCCATGCAGCACAGCCCGCAGGCCGATTCCAAATGGCCTCTGGCAGAGCCAACATGGTTTTTTGTCCTCAGGACAATGGCACACAGGAAGGGCTCAGCAGAGGTTTGAAGACGCTTGAAGATGTTTACATGGGGTTAGGAAGAAGTCTGGGAAGTTTTTCAAGCCAGGGGACTCGTTCTGGTTGGAAGTTCACTCACTCTCAGGGTGAGGGGACTTGATGCAGTTGGTCCTGAGGCTTCCCTGTGGCTTCTTGCACCAGGCCCACATCCCCTGCAGTTATGTTTCACCTCTGCTCTGGTTTTCTTTCTCTTTTCTTTTTAGACAGGATTTTGCTAAGTTGCTGAGGCTGGCCTCGAACTCACAATCCTCCCAGCTCAGCCTCCTGAGTAGCTGGTATTACAGGCACGCATCACCACACCCAGCTTTATCCCAGCCGTCCACAGGGAAACACGAAACAATTTTCCATTTAGATAACTATTTCAAGTTCTTGCAGTATTTTAAGAGAGGACTGTCAATGTCCACTGCAACACCCAACTGCCAATGAATTTTAAAAGGTTACAGGAAACATTCATTGTGAACAATTCAGATCATCATGCTGTGAGAATAAAAGGAAGTGTGCACACCCTGCTGCCAGCGACGAGGGCCAGCCTGTCAGCACTGCCTGTGTGACACTTCCTACTCCTCCCCCCTGAAGAGGGGCTTTGGGAACAGAAACGTGCCCTCCCCACATCCTGCCCTGCCTCTTGGTGTCTGAGCACTTACCTGTTGAACCGTTTTAGCATGATGGCATTTTCTGTGCACAGGTCATCAGCAGGCAGCGAGCTGGCTTGCCAGCGAAGACGCTCGTCAGCATTGGAGAGATACTCTGTCCTCGCGATGTCTGTGCGGAACTGAAAGGCGAGGCTGGTTATCTCCCCCTCACCCAGCTACAGTGAGGTGGGGCTCTCAAGCCCCTCCAAGCCTGCTCCTCATCCGTCTGGCCCACACCTGCTGGCAGTGCCCCGGGACCCACCTGGATGTTGGCTTGCTGTAAGTGATGGGACCAGGTGGTGAACAAGTTCTGCCGCATCTGCTGGTCAAAGTAGCCTGCATAAGCAATAAAGGCAGCTGACAGGAGGCAGTCCCCGGCAATGGTGGACATCTGGTTTTTGAAAGTTTCACTTGTTTTTTCCCATCGTTCGCGTTCAGCAGACAGACTTTTCAGAAGAGCGGTGCTCCGGTTCACCTAGGAGGGAGAGCGAGGCGCAGCTCAGGCAGGCGCCTTCCAGCTGCACCCTGAGGGCCGCAAACGAGTGTACCCACACGCCACACGTGGGCAGGGCTCTGGGTGGCTGGAAACCGGCTCTGGTACATGGGCCACCTATGCGCGATGACAACACAAGTGTCAGAATGTCATCAGGACGAGAGCGGAGGGCAGGGCATCCCCTCTCAGCCCGGGGACACGTGCATGTGCAGAGCTGGGTGTGGGAGGAAAGGGCCCGAGGTGAGGAAGGCCTGGGTGAGACCACAGGAAGGCAGCGTGGCAGAAGATGTGGAGCCTACTTTGATGATGGGGGTGGGGAGGGAGAGGGAGACAGGTGTGCGGAGGCAGCGGGGGAGGACTCGCTGGCTGGACTGTCCAGCTGGTCTCCATCCTAGCACTACGTGGTCAACACCACCAGACACTAAAGCGCTAACTCGCCGAGACCCAGATGGCCTGGGGCGCTGAGGAAACGTCTGGATCTCGGCTTCCACTGAGGGTGGCCACGAGCACTGCTTCTGGAGCAGGTGGAGACCACCCCCAGGAGCCGCAGGCAAGGCGGCAGGCAGGCTGAGCACGCCGGCGTACCTTGGCTTCCACAGCCGCCAGGTCTGCCTTGATGGCTTGGGCCTCAGAGATGAGCACCGCGTACTCCTCCTTGTAGCGGGCGATGCTGGCCTCCAGGTCCCGGATCATCTGCTCCACCTCGTTGGCCTTCTGCTGGTTGTCCTTGGCGTCATCTTCCAGCTTCTGCAGCTCGTTCCGCAGGGGCTCCACCCTCTTCAACATGTCTGCATAGTTCAGCTGGGAAAGTCAAGTTGACAGCGGTCATTCAGAAGAGGCAGGAGGAGAGTCACCTTTCCCACGAGCCAGGGCCAGGTCTTACCTGTGCGATCGCCCATTTCACCATGGGGCCGCACGCCAGGGAGGCCCGGTTGACAATCTCGTAGTTGTAACTCGGGTTGGACATGTAGTTTTTCTTCATCTTCTCCCTTATGGCATCACTGCAAAAGGGGAATTTTATTTCTGAGCACAGGGAGGACAAAGGTGAAGTGTTTTCAGGAAGCTGGAAAGTGAAGGACAGAGCCAGTGCTTGTCTCCCTTCCCCAGGGAACGCAGTGGGGAGCCACACCAACAGCTGGTTCTCGGGAAAGTGGACGCTGATGGAGGGCCGTGGACCTTCTGGTCCCTGCCCCTTGTCCCACAGGAGAGAGACCCTCAGGCCAGTTTTGCCACAACAGGATGGGGCCCTTGCTCTGACTTGAGCAAAGGGTCGTATCCTTACAGAGCTCATCCCTGGCGGAAGAGAGCTGGCCGGCAGGGTGCAGAGGCGAGGAAAGCACTGTGGAAACTCGGCCTTCTGCAGAGGGGACAGCCTTGGGAGGCGCTTGAGGGGTTGGGTAACCTGCACAATCCTTCTGTGATGCCATCCCTCAGGAAAACCTCATCGCCAACAACGCTCAGACACCACCTCCATTCCCAGTGCCAAGCCAGTTCCTACGCCCCACCTGATCTCCTCGGCCGAGAAGTTGACGATGGTGGGAATGAAGTTCTCACGCATGATGATAGAGCGGATCTGCTTCCAGTCAGTGGTGCTCTCGCCCAGCAGCAGGCAGATGGATTCCAGTGCCAGCTTCACAGCGGCAGGAGGGTTGGCCATGGAGCGTACTTCCACCAGGTGCTGCTTCTTGATGGACTTCACGGCTGGGCCCAGCAGGTGTGCAGGATGCAGGGACAGAGGGCAAGGCAAGGAGGAGTGAGCCACCACAGCCAGGCGGCTGCTCACAGGGTCCCCAGGGCAAGGCTCTGTCTCTAGTCCTCTGAACAGAGGTGCTAATCTTGTAAATGACTAAGGGGGCCTTACGTACTCAGTCTACACCAGTGCTCCCTGAAGAGCAGGATATTGCTTTAAAAATACCTCACAACAGAGCGGGGGGCTTAAGGGCAGATAGTTTGCCTAGCCATGGATTCGATCCCCAGCACCAAAAAGCAAAACAAAATAAAATGCCCTACAAATTCTAATTTCTTTATCTCCAAAATAATGTAATGGTATGTTACTTTATACAATTTCAACAAAGACCTTTTCAATCTGTTACGGTGTTGAATGCAGTATCGCCTGAGAATGAACCCAGGGGTGCTCTACCACTGAGCCATGTCCCCAGCCCTTTTTATTTTTTGAGACAGGGTCTAAATTGCTTGAACTATCGAGATCCACTGCCTCAGCATCCCAAGTCACAGCGATTACAAGTGTGCACTGCCGTGCCCAGCAAGGCCCCGTTAGTTACTGGGTGAACTACAAACCAAAAAAGATTTGCAGGCTTCCTTACACAGGCATGTAAGGATGGCAGAGTGAGTTGTGAGCTGTAGATCCTGGAACTAGTGGCCACTGGCTAAGAGCAGGCAACACTGAACACTTATTGGTACTTTTTTCATGAAATTCAAGCCAGGGGTTGGCAAATAGCATATTTACATAAGCATCAATAGATCTTTAAAAATACATTGTGATGTTAAGCTTATTTTGCCAAATTCCTATTACAGGAAGGGTCTCACTACGTATGGTAAGTAGAGACTGGCTTCATGGGAACTCTGCTGTAAGAGATGGTATTATGGTTTGGATGTGAGGTGCCCCCAAAAGCTCATGTGTGAGGCAGTACAAGAAGGTTCAGAGGAGAAATGATTGGGTTAGGAGAGCCTTAACCTAATCACTGAATCAATCCCCTGCTGGGGATCAACGAGTGGTAATGAGGGCGGTAGGTATGGCTGGAGGAGGTCGGCTCTGGGCTATGTATTTTACACCTGGTGAGTGGAGTGCCTCTCTCTGCTTCCTGACCATCACGTGAACTGCTTCCCTCCAGCACACTCTTCAGCCATGATGTTCTGCCTCACCTCTAACCCCAATGTTGAGACCTCTAAAACTGTTCTTGTGGGGATTTTTAGTCACAGCAATGAAAAAGCTGACTTAAACAGATGGAGACATCCTGAGGATTTACAAAAGCCTCAGGTATCTGCCAACAATTCTTTGGGTGCACTACCAGCACCTCGAGGGAGGCCCACGTGTGGTCTAAGTCACCATCATCTGAGAGGCTGGGGGACGGCAGCCTTTTGGAAAGCGCAGCTGCGACTGCACTCCCGTACCATTCTGGGCCTCGATGACAGCAGGCTCCACTTTATCGAGATCCTCCTTGACACTCATTTGCTTGTCTGCGATTACTTCCTGCTGCTTGTGCAGCTGCTCCTGAATCTCCTGGCTCATGACCTAGAAAGAAAAGATAGCTCAGGCACAGGGTGAGCCTTGGACCCCCGCTGAGTGCCTCCTGGTCAGCAGCTCACACCACCCTCAAACCCTACAGCCCACCCAAACCACCCCTGCTTCCCCACTAGGCTGCACAGGCCCAGTGCCACATCTGCTCCTGGAACAGGAAGCACCTTTTTCTTTTCAGCCTCCTGCTGGTCTTTCACCATCTTTTTCAGCTTGTCGTTGGCTGCTGCGTTCTTCACCTCTAGCTCCTGGCTCTTTATCCTCAAGTCCCGGCGCAGTTCTTCTACCTAAAGAGCAAAACCCATGCTGGGAAACGGGCACACGCACCAGTCACCCTGCCGGGCCTTGCTGTAGCTGCTCGCAGGAGTGAGGCATGTGCCTTGCCGTACCTGATCAACGGTTTCTTTGATTTTTCTGAGCCCGACGTTCAAGTGCATCTGCTGCTCCTCCAGCTCGCTACGCTTCTCGTGGAACAGGTTGGCATAGTGGTTGATGAAGTCCAGGTAGTGGCGAGGCGTGATGGCCATTGTCCTGCCTCCCCGCTTTGCCAGCCGAGCGTTAGCCTTTCAGAAGATAAGTTAAACCTTTTCACTCTTCAGGATGCTCTCTGGGATTCAACCTCAGAAACTGCTAACTGTTCCACTTGGACAGACCACAGCATGACGCAGTGGGATGAATGAGTCCTCAGGGGTCAGAATACTCCAGCTGGCTTCAGTCACTTACACGCTCTCAGGAAGCACCCTAAGAGCCAGGTGAGGTGGCACACACCTATAATCCCAGTGACTTGGGAGGCTGAGGCAGGAGAATTGCAAGTTCAAAGCCAGCCTTAGCAACTTAATGAGACCCTAAGCAATTAAGCAAGACCCAGTCTCAAAATAAAAAAGTCTAGGGATGTGGCTCAGAGGTTAAGTGCCCCTGGGATGGATCCCCAGTATCAGGGGTAGGGGTGTGGGGATAGCAGCCCCCCAAACCTTTAAGCCTTTAACTTCTCTAAAAAGGGTGGTGAGGGCTGGGATTGTGGCTTAGCGGTAGAGCGCTCGCCTAACACGGGCGGGACCTGGGTTCGATTCTCAGCACCACATAAAAAAAATAAAAATAAAATAAAGGCATTGTGTTGTGTCCATCTACACAAAAGATTCATTTTCTCTCTCTTAATAAAAAAAAAAAGGGTGGTGATTGTGCCACTTCAGAGGTGCCGTCCCCATGAACAGGCGCCATACTCTGGATCACCCTGTCAGCGCCAGCATGCCTGCCCCCTACCTGTCTTGCTTATTTTCAACAGAGAGACATGTTGACAGGTGTTGTGGCCATCTGTGATTCGAGGCTCTGGTCTTTGACTAGGAGGGAGCTGCTGGAAGCAGGATGGTGGAAATCAGCAGCAGAGAGAAGCCTGCACCAGACAACACCCTGGAGGCCACAGAGAGCCTGCAGACAGTGGTGACAGGACACTCACAAGCCCACGTGGGTTTTCCTGGCAGAAAGGACTAGTGTGGACTTGTCTGTTCCAGAGATCCTAGTGCAGTGGCCAGCAGACAATGGCCAGCAGGTCCAAGCCTGCCCGACAGACCCTGCAGGGAGACTGGTCCAGCCCCGGCCCTGTGTTCACATGTGGTCCATGTAGGCTCTCTGCTCCTCTAGCAGCACCGAGCAGCTGCGCAGGAACTTGGGGGGCCTGCAAAGCCTTACTCTCTGCTTTTTAAAGAGAATGTGTGTGTCCCCACCAGGCACAAGGGTGTACACCTTGATCCCAGCCTTACGGGAGGCTGAGGCAGGAGGATCAAAAGTTCAAAGCCAGCCTCAGCAAAAGTGAGGTGCTAGGCAACTCAGTAAGTCCCTGTCTCTGCCCCTGAGTTCAAGCCCATGTACCCCCCTTGCCCCCCCCAAAAAGAGAATGCATGTGTCCCAAGGGCAGAGAAGATGGTTGTAGTTTAGAGAGAGCCCATGGGGGCTATAAAGGTCAGGGTGCTCAGAGTTCCCAGCCTGGTGACAAGGATGAGGTTCCATCAAAGAGGTAAGAAGTCAGGCAAGATACAATTCTTCTGCAGTGACGGAATGGTATCAAATCTGAAGTGTCACAAGGCCCATTTTTATTTCTGCTGAACCCACCTGGTGAAGAGTCTGATGGACGAAGACACAGCTGTTTACAATGGCTTCCCGATGTGATGGGGGCTGGGGCAGCTTGTCATACACCACGGGCATGTAATCTGGAACAATGTAGTTGGGCTTCTCCAGGTCCATTTTACTTGTGAACTCCTTGCCAACCTGGTACAGTGCTTCAGTGGACCAGTCACCAAACCAATTCAACACACACCTGGAAAAGGTGCCCCTGTCTCAAACGGCCACCAAGAGCAGGTCTGCCTTGAAGGGATACCAACTATTCTGACCCAGACCCAGGAGAGGACCAGCATACCTGTTGAAAAGGGCTGGCGAGGTGGCTGCGCGGTCCTTGAGCCCCTCAGAGGATGGGTTCATGGTGAACACCACATGCAGGTTGCGGATGACCTGGCTGGTGAACCACTTGTAGAGCTCCTCGTGGGAATCCAGCATCAGGCCCTCCTTCTGGGCCCCCTCTTTGCACTGTGTCATCAGAGTGGCGTACTCGTCTCCTTCAAAGAGACCCGGGACCTGGGGAGCAACGCGGCACTGACTTGCTGGCCTCCCAGTGCCAGCTAATAATGGGCAATGGGGCCCAGCTCATGACTCTTACCTCTCCATTGGCCAGAAGGGTGTTCATTCGCTCCAGGAATCCAGAATCTAAGACATTGGATTCGTCCATTATGAATGCGATCTTCTCATTTTTGCAGCCAGAACGTCTCAGTACTGTCCGAAGATCTTCATCAAAATCTTCCCCCGTGTACTTTCTATGGACCTACAGAATCGGTGGGCAAGTTAGGTCCAGCTAACTCAGGGCTTTACCAGGAATCAGGAATCCGTTGCTGGATTACAGGCTACTATCCAGACCCACCTTGATCTGGTACACACTCAAGCCGTTCATCCAGGCGACGAACCGAGACAGGGTAGTTTTTCCTGCTCCACTAACACCAATCAGAAGCAAGTGTCCTTGAGGTTGACGGAATATTCTGAAACATTATCAGAGCTGATAAATTTTAGGTTTCCATGCCTCATTCCTCTTTTTTTTTTTTTTTAAATATATTTTAGTTGCAGATGGACACAATGCCTTTACTTATTTATTTACATGAGGATCAAACCTGGTGCCTCACAAGTGCTAGGCAAGCGCTCTAACATGTAGCCCCAGCCCCAGCCTCCTCAGTCCTCACACTTCTTTAGGATTGTGTCCATGATATTTGGAATGTCTACACTTGAATGTGTACAATAAACATTTGTGGAACAATGGTGTTTGGCCAGGTCCAGTGGGGATGAAAGATCAGTAAGACATGGTCCTGTCCTCCAGACTCTCAAAAGACCTGGCAGGTGAACCCAAATCCGCAGGAGGCTGACAGGGCTCTAACTGATGGTAGCCTACAGTGCTGGGGGGAGAAGAGTGAAGGTCCTCTGGGGACAGAAATTAAGGACAGCTGAGTGTGGTGGTGCATGCCTAGAGTCCAGCTGATCACAACTTCAAGGCAGCTGGGCAACTTAGCAAGACCCTGTTTCAAAATAAAACCAAAAGGGCAGGGATGCAGCTCAGTGGGAGAGTGCTAGCCTAGCATGCATGGGGCCCTGGGTTCAATCCCTAATCCACAACAATTAAAAACAGAATAATAGTTTAGAACAAGTAAGCTGGACTTGGAAAGACGACAAGGGGGAAGGTGCTTGGCAGAAAGGACTGAGGTGGAGGTGGGGGAGGATAGCACGAGGCCTGGTACAATGCCACACTGGGTCAAGAGCAACTGAGGCAAGGAGCTGGCAGGCACCATCGAGAGACCCACCTGTCAATCCTGAGCACGTGGTCCAGCACCTCATTGAACAGGACCAGAGGAACGTCAAGTTCTTCTTCATAGAAGACTTTCAGCCTAGCTTTGACATAATCTCTTAATTCTTCTTGGTCTACTGGGATATAATCCTATAAAAAAGTTAACATACAAATCATTTAGAGGAAATCATCTGAGTTATTAAAACAAAGTCAACTGTATTTCCTTGACTATGAAGAAACTTGAAAAACATGCTGCAAAAGATAATCATTTTTACAACCCAGCAACAAAACTCTGAGTAGATCTCTTCCTTTTTCCTTGTCTACCTATCTATCCATCATACTGGGGATTGAACCCAGGGGTGCTCTGCACTGAGCTATATTCCCAGCCTTTCTAAGTGTTTATTTGAAGACAAGGTCTCACTAAGTTGTACAGGCTGGCCTCAAACTTGTGATCCTTGTGCCTTGGTTTCCTGAATTGCTGGGATTACAGATGTACACCACTGTACCTGGCTTTTTGAATCTATTATTGATTTACCTACCTATCTATCGATCGATCATACCAGGGATTGAACTCAGAGGCACTTGACCACTGAGCCACACCCCAAGCTCTATTTTGTATTTTATTTGGAGACAGGGTCTCTCTGAGTTGCTTAGTCCCTCACTGTTGCTGAGGATGGCTCTGAACTCTCAATCCTCCTGTCTCAGCTTCCCCGGCCGCTGGGATTACAGGTGTGTGCCATTGTGCCTGGCTAGATGTATTTATTTTTGAATCTGCAGAGAAAACTAAAATTTATTGAAAGTTGTCAAGACTTAAATATGTTAAGAGATATACTGTGATCAGGGAGAGAAAAACACTACTATAAAAATGCTGGTTCCATGCAAATTGGTAAAGAGACACTATAATCCCTATCAGAATCTCAGTGGTGGTGGTGGTGGTTTTGGGACAAGCTAATTCCAAGTTTCCTTTGCAGGAGGAAGGGCTGAGAATGGCCAAGTTCTCCTGGAGGAGCAGCAGGTGTGGGTGCCTGTCCTCTCTGATAGGCGTACTGCCACCCTGAGGACAAGGTGGTGTTGGCACAGAAAGAAACAAACAGAGCAGGGGAAGAGGACGGAGCCTCAGAACAGACCCCTGCACAAAGGAAACTGTTGAGATGGGTGACACTGCAGAGCAAGGAGTATGCAATAACAGTCTGGGACAACAGCTGTCCACAAGAGAAAGACTGAAGATGGGTCCCTAGCTCATGCCCCACCCTAACTCAATCAGAGACAAAGTAGGGGTTGAAATTATAAACCTTGAAGAATGTTCTTCAAAAGACCTTGAGAGAAAGAGGAAGAAAAAAGCCACCAGGAAGTGTTTCCTATCAATGAAAAACGATGAGGACTGGTGTCTAGAATCATGTGAAGCTCCAGGGACCCTGCTCGGATGGATCTCCCTGTTTCTGGCTTGTTAGGCCTCCACCCAGCCCGCCTTCCCTGACCTCAGGGGCCTGTTGTCTTCAGGAGACAGGGGCTTGCTATGTTAATCTTCTTTAGAGAAAAGAGACAATTCATAGCTGCTCTGGAAATGTCAACTCCAATTAGCATATGGAGTCTTTCACACCAGCCATTCACAATTGCCCGAGCAGTGTGAGCAGAGTGAAAGCACCGTGGTGGTGCGAGGGATTCTGTGGCAGTATGCAGTAGACCCGATGCTCCTTGCTGCCCACTGTGGGGCAGGATGCAGTGGGGGCCAACCTCAGAGTGGGCACTGCTATTTAAAATATATATATATATATATATATATATTTTTTTTTAGTTGTCAGTGGATGTTTGTTTGTTTATTTGCGGTGCTGAGGATGGAACTCAGTGCCTCAGACATGCTAGGCAAGTGCTCTACCACTGAGCCCCAGCCCCAGCCTGGCACTGCTGTTCTGGATAGGGACTTGCTACCTTGCCCAGGCTGGCCCTGCACTTGCGGTCTTCCTGCTGTGGCCTCCTGGGTAGCAGGGATCCCTGTGCCTGGTGAGGAAGGAAGTACGTGTGAGACAGTGCCTGTTACCTTCGACAGCCAGTTGCTGTACAGGATGGGCCGGCTCATGGCTTTCTCCTTGTCTATGTTGGGAAAGTGCTTCAGGGCAACCATGTCGATGTTCTCATCAGTCCAGCGCCGCTCCTCGTCTTCCACAAGCCTGTGGGTAGCAGAGCAGCATGTGGTGGAGCAGCTGGAGGCCCCGGCAAGAGATACCAGGTATGGGGGGCACGGCGCAGTCTTTACCATCTGGTCAGTTACCACAGGGAGGAGCCCAGGACTCTGGGACTCAGGGCGGCTTAAACAAGCTCAATTTTCCCCTTCCTTTCTTCCTCACCCCTTTTGTTCCCTCAGTATTGGGGGAACCCAGAGCCTCAGGCACTGATCTCTCTCCTTAGCTCTTTTTATTTTAAAAATAAGTCTCATTGTCTAGGCTGGCCTCAAACTTGCAATCCTCCTGCCTCAGCCTCCCTATCAGCTGGAATTACAGGCATGTGCCTCTATACCAGGCAGATTTTGACATTAATATGAAAACCCTCAGAACTATGGCACCACCATTACGTTAAAAAAAATTCCTCTAAAAACATTTAATTCCAGGGTAGTTTAAGAAATGAAAATATATACAAATCCTGGTTTGGGAATGCAAAAAGATAAATTTTTTTTTTGAGATGAGAAATGAGGGAGAGGTTTCTCCCTCTGCTTCCCAGGCTCGTCTCAAACTCGGACTCATGCAACCCTTCCACCTCAGTCTCCTGAGTAGCTGGGACTGCAGGTGCACATCGTTGTTCCTGGTGCATGTAACTGTTCCTGCCTCAAATCTGGTTTTAAGCTTGCTAAAAATAAATGCTTGGGCTGGGGATATAGCTCAGCTGGTGGAGTGTTTGCCTCGAATGCACAAGGCCCTGGGTTCAATCCCCAGCACCGCAAAAAGAAAAAGAAAAAAAAAAAAAAAAAAAAAAGCAGGGTCACAAGAACTCCAAGCAGTGGAGAACGGAACCAACAGGAGCCTTGGCTTCCCTTACCTATCCTGGAAGAGACGGAGGGCTTCATGGGCCCAAATCCGGATGAGGCCTTCAACAGGCAGCGTCTCCAGGGGCCGCAGTGCTTCAAAGATACCTCTGACCCACCTGGTCATTTCACGGGGTGAATAGATATAGTGAGGTTGTGTATCCTGAGTGAATCTCTCCTGTGGGAACGAGAGAAATGGAAGTTGCATGTAAGCATTTTAAGACGTGGAAAAGCGGCTACATTTTTATATTAAAGACAAAGGATCTAGACCCTGGGATACTTAAGGATGCACTGGTAAACAACCTTAAGGCTGGAACACCTGGGATGGGGATGTGGCTCCATGGCAGAATGCTTGACCAACACCTGTGACATCCTGGGTTCCATCCCCAGCACTACAACTCACCCCAGTGAGTTGAAGCCACTATCAGAATAAAGGTAGAGTCAAGCTTCTCACTTTATGTTAAAACATGTTTAAAGATCTAAATCTTTAAAAATAAATAACAACAAAATTCTTCTAAAAATACTTAAAAAACAAAATATTGGGAAAAAAATATTTGCAGTCCAGGAAAGGGAAGAGCTACGCACATGGCACCCACCCATCAGCCAGCACCTCGGGAGCTGAGGCAGGAGGACTGCAAGCTGGAAGCCAGCCACAGCAACATAAGTAAGACCCTGTCCCAGAATAAAACAAGGGTAGGGGACGCAGCTTAGTGATAAAACACCCCTGGTGGAAACCCCTGTACTGCCAAAACCAGAACCAGAACCAGAGGGCACCAAGAGCAAGACAGACACACCAATGGAAACCATGTGGCCAGTCACCACTTGTTAAAGGGCAGCCGGGGAAGGCTTAACAGACGTGCAAATGCAGACCATAAAAACCACCTCTTGTTAAAGGGGCAAAGACCTTTTCTTGACTTTTTTTTTTTTTTTGGTACTGGGGATTAAACTCAGGGGCACTCAACCACTGAGCCACATCCCCAGCCCTATTTTGTATTTTACTTAGAGACAGGGTCTCACTGAGTCACTTAGTGCCTCACTTTTGCTGAGGCTGGCTTTGAACTCACTATCCTCCTGCCTCAGCCTCCTAAGCTTCTGGGATTACTGGCGTGCGCCACCACTGCTCCCAGCAACAACTATTTTTTTTTTTTTTTTAATATATATATGTTTTTTAGGTGTAGATGGACACAACATAATGCCTTTATTTTTATGTGGTGCTGAGGATCGAACCTGGGTCCCGCCCGTACTAGGCGAGCGCTCTACCACTGAGCCACAATCTCAGCCCCAACAACTATTTTTTAATGTGGACAAGAGTGGGAAGTAGAGGGGCAGGTGCAGCTGGTGTCGAGTGTAGTGGTCCGTGTCAAGAGCATCTGGTGAATGTGTGGTTAAAAGTGGACAGACCCTTCCAGAAACCTTGGCACAGCCACTTTCACAACGGGCCAAGCAGGAATGCGTCAGCCACCTCAGTACCTGCGTAGGATGGTTTTGACGCCTGACCTTGTACAGGGTCTGCTGGCTCACCCAGAGCTCTGAACAAAGCCCAGTTGTTCCAGGTTCTTCAACTACGAAAGACTTGAGGAGCAGACTCCACCTACCTGGGACATGGTGTAGAACTCTACCATGGCAGCAGTGAGTGGCTCCGCGTAGGTCCGCAGGGAAGGGATGAGCCTCAGCATGGCGCGGTTGAAGGTGCCATAGATCTGCGTCAGGGAGGCAGGCCCCGGGTAATCCACATACACGACAGGCACGTGCCGTAAGAACCTGCGCAGGGAAGGCGAGGCTCAGCACCTCTGCTCGAGTGGCAGGTGACTGAGGCAGGGCGCATGCTGCTTGGGTTGGGGTCCAACACACCCCGGTTGGCACAAAAGATTTACAAAGAATCAAGCCAAGATGGAAAATTCAGGCTGATTTCAGCCTTGCCTTTGTCCTACAGATGGTGTAGGGCAGCTCGTCACCACCCAGGTCGAAGCAGTTTTTTGTGGGGTGTTGGGGGCTGAACCCAGGCTGTGCATGCACTAGGCAAGGGCCCCACCACCGAGCTGTAGCCCAGTCCTGGTGACTGCCTCTGTACCATGCCTCCAGCAGCTCCAGCACAGAGCCAGAGACCTAGAGGAAGCCTGTGGCAAGCCACCTTGTCACCTTTACAATCCAAGCCAAAGTTTTGTCGGGCCACGTTTATGGGCCTCCAGGAACTGGTGTGCAAGCAGCCAGAGTGGCGTTACCTGTGCGAGAGGGGCTTTCTTCCAGGGTCGGTGGGTGGATTACAAGCCCCCACAAACTGGATTCTCTCCAGCTTCACCCATGTTTGATCTGAGGTGCGGTAAAAGCCTCCATGCTCCACCATCTGAGGAAAGGGCATGAAATATGTCAGAGCAGCATGCGAAGCAGAAATGCAGAGGGGAAGAGGGGCCATGGGTGGGGACAGACCTGTCTGATGAAGGATATGACTCTCTGTGTCCCGTATTTATCCATATCTGGCAAGTTGATTTCGTCACAGAACAGTACCAGCCACTTTCCAAGCTGCACAGGAGCCAGAACGACCCCATTGGGTGTGCGCCTGTACTCGCAGTAGTGGTCGAACGTCTTCAGCAGGAGCTCTGGAGTGGTAGCGCTGGAGAAGTTAAGGCCCACAACCTTTGGAAGGGAGGACAAATGAGATCATGTGACCGCGCCCACATCCCAGCCCCTACAACTCTTGGTGCCCGCCTCCTGGTGTAATACCTCCATGTCAGGCAAGGCCCGGAGGGCACTGAAGAGTGTCATGGTCTTGCCAGACCCGGGAGGGCCACAAAGGACCAGTGGCTTATGTTCGGCCAGCCAAGTGTAGAGGAGGGCCTCATGACGGACAGTGTCCAGAGTTGGCACGACGACGTCAGGGGCCGCCACCTTGTGTGTCTCCACTTCGATCTGAGGCACCTTAGCCTGCCATGGGGACCACTCTCCACTGATGGACACCTGTACAGGGACAGGGGTGCAAGTCACTCCGCAGCCAGCATACCTTTTCCCAATAAGACTGCCCACTTTTACAAAAGCAGAACGCTCAAAATAGGGACAAGTTCAAGGCCAGCCTCAGCAACTCAGCAAGGTAGTAAGTAACTTAGTGGGATGCTGTCTCAAAATGAAAAAGGTTGGGAATGTGGCTCAGTGGTTAAGTGCCTCTGGGTTCAATCCCTGGTACCAAAAAAAAAAAAAAAGGAAAAAAGGACCATGTTAACCTGCACTCCTTTGTACCTGGTGACACTGAGAGGATAAAGTGCTTGTATGCCATGACAAGGTGACATGAAACCCATGCAGGCTGTTCAGGGATGGACTGAGCCCACGCAGCAAGAATGCAGGGAAATCTCCTTCGCTTACCTCATAATCAATGATGGGTATGTTGGGCGCCGTGGGCAGGGGCACGGTTGTGATTCTCCTGATGTATTCACCCAGCTCTGCTCTCATTTTCAGTCGGCTGTCTCCAGACAAGGACCAGAGAATGGCATACACCAGGTATCGCTATGGAAAGAATTAAACCTTCATTAATGACAGCACAGAAAGATAGGCGCTGCGAGCACAGTTAACCGCGATACCTCCTAGGACCACGGCGCAGACACTTCCCAGCCCTCATGGAAGCCTGATCCTGGCCTGGAAACAACGCACCCGAGAGGCAATGTTTTGGGCTGGGGCCCTCCAGCCATTGTGACCTGCCCCCCACCTGGATGTAGCGCTCCAGCTGCTCGATCTGCATAGGGAAGTCGGGGTGGTTGGCGTTGTACTGCGCCACGTTGCGGCAGGCCTGGTGCAGCATGGAGAAGAGCGAGCCCAGGCAGCGTAGGCGGGTCAGGTCCATGATGTGCTCGAGCTGGAAGGCGTGCTCCAGTGCCTTGGTGACCAGGCCATTGGAGGTGAAGTAGGGCTGCATGATGGTCGCCGCGTCCCTCTGGATCTGCAGGAGGGGGAAGGAAGCTTGGCCACCAGCTCAAGTTGCTGGGAGTTTCACCTGTAACCTGGGCCCTGGGAGAGGGTCACATGACTTTGGGGACATGCCCATGACCAGCATGCATTCCTTGGCACCAGCAGTTCCCAAAGCCCTGCTTCCTGGAAACGTGGTTTTCACCACTGGACATGGAAAGGGGCAGTCTTTCCACAATGTGCAGAGAAAAGAGGAAAACTGAAGGGTCTTTAGCTTCTCCCTAAACATCTTTTAGTTTTTGCAGCTGATACAGAGGGGCTTCTTCAGAAGCTGGTGTAAGACAGACCTGATTCTGCATAAGTGTGCCTGGCTTGAGTGGAAGCACTGGGAGCGACCACCTACCTCACTGTGCCCCGAGGTCACCACCCCCAACCAACCTGCGGCCCGAGTGGAGCTGGGGCGTGCAGCCCTTTACCTGCAGCATGGGGGAGGCAGCCTCCTCCCCCTCATCCTCTTTGCCCTTGCGCCGACGCTGCGCCTCGTCCTCCCCTTCATCCAGAGGGATGCTGCGCAAGCGGGCCAGGAAGTTGTTGAAGATCATGTCCGTGCTCAGCACGTCCTCGCTGAACCAGACCATGCCGCAGCGCGACACAGTGGCCAGGGTCGCGTACTTCAGGTCCTGAACCTCAAACATGATTCGCACCTTCAGAGACAAGGTGAAGCAGATTTAAGGACACATGTGGTGGAAATACGGACATCATAATTTTTTTACCCACACAGAAACTGAACCAGATGATTTATTTTTCTTCACTTACTTTAAAAATGTCTACCTACAATTCACACTGCCATGATTCACACCCAACCTTCTCTCCACAAAAAACTGGGAGGGGAAAGGGCAGATCAGACCACAATACCTACGACTCCCTGTCCAGGAGCTCTTGGTGGAAAAGAGGCAGTGATTCCCCAGGGGTGCCGTGCACAGTGAGCAGGCACTAGGCGCTCATCCCACCCAGATGTTGGCCCACACAGACCAGGAGGCAGGAATGTCACTACCTCCATGCACACAAGGGCTGGGTGACCTGCCCAGCCGCCACTGCTAGTAAATGGGTTGAGATTCTGATCAGGCACCTAGTTTCAGAGCCTTGAGCCCAGCGCTAAGTGGCCTTACAGAAGACCAACCTCTGTCACATCAGGACAGTGCACACAGACTGAGCCAAGGCCGCATGGCCTGGCTTAGGGAGGATGACCACACCAGTCCTGAGCCTCTCTGTAAGGACTAAGGCCGTACACTGTGAAGTCAGCCTGGATGCAGTCCCTCACACCCTCATCTGTCCCTTTAGCAGACTCCTCCACACCACCCCTAGTGACAGCCATGGTACACCTTCTCAGCAGCTTATCGGGAAGGGCCAAGTTCCAAGCCCTCAATGGACAGCGGAGCAGACAGTACTGAACCCCACATGTACCTACGACAAGGCTGAATGTAGAACTAGGCATCGTGGAAGATAACTAACAAAACAGAAGAGTGAGGCCCATAAACTGCAGTGAAGCCGCACAGGGCTTCCAGGTCACTCCAGGAGCTCTCCATTCCCTACTCTCGAGCTGCAGCTGGCCTCTAACTCTGCACACAGGCACACCTCACGTACAGCCTGCTGCCCACAGCTGCACCTTGGGGTGTGCGCCCTGCAGCTGTGCCCAGGAAGGCTACTCACGTTGGGTGGCAGGCTGAGGCGCTCTCCGTTAGGCAGGGTCAGGAGCTTGTTGTCATCCAGCACCGAGTTCAGGTTCTCCACCCACTCAGGGTCCACGTCACCATCAAAGACGATCCACTGGCGCTTCTGCAGCTCGCCCCGCACATTGTCTATGATCCTGAGAGGGAAGGGTTTAAAACGGCTGTTGACTGGAGGGGGTTTTCCCGTTTACAAATGCTCACCCCACCACGGTTTCTCAAGTGAGCTGAACTTGTTCAGAGCTTGGCTGGGCAAACAAGTCCCCTCTAGAGGGGACACTGAGAACAGTGCGTGGGCCTATTCCCTGGAATGCAAACCAGATCAAGCCAACGTACTTCCTGAGCACATGTGTGAAGAGCCCGTCTGTCCACTCCCTGGTGTTTGGGTCCAGGGTTCCGTAGAGGTGGTCTTTGCTGATGGCCTTGGGGTCGATGATATGGGCCACGCCCTCCACTCCCTCCAGCCTCTCCAGAGCCTTCAGCAGCACCCGCCAGGCCATGCTCTTACCACTTCCTGAGGGCCCCACCATCATCAGACCGTGATTTATCTGGGTGATCTGATAGAGCTGGAGAACCTGCAGGGTCAGAGACCAGCACCGTGACCACCCCAGGGAAGGACAGGACATGCTTCAGCCACTGCTCATGATAGTGAGCAAGAAATGTATCATATGGGGGCTGGGGATGTGGCTCAAGCGGTAGCGCGCTCGCCTGGCATGCGTGCGGCCCGGGTTCGATCCCAGCACCGCAAAGATGTTGTGTCCGCCGAAAAAAACTAAAAAATAAATATTAAAATTCTCTCTTAAAAAAAAAAAAAAGAAAAGAAAAAAGAAATGTATCATATGGATCCTTAACGGCAAGTACTAGAGTTCTTCAACTGAAGGAAGCCATATAGACCACATCCACACGGACCTTTCTCAATTGTGGGAGGTCCTCCAGGCTCCTCAACAATCGCACAGCAGATCCCCCAAGGACAACAAGGCCAGATGGCGGCCACACCTATAATCCCAGCTGTTCGGACAAAAAGGCAGGAGGGTTCCAAGTTCCATGCCTGCCTGGGCAACTCTTCGTGAGACCCTCCCCAGCCACAGCCATGGTTTAATTCAGTACAGCGTTTCTCAGGGCAACACATACAACTTGCACACACAACACGAAGAGGAAGAGAAGAAACCAATACGGAACA
The DNA here is from genome assembly GCF_047511675.1 of Marmota flaviventris. Taxonomy (NCBI): domain Eukaryota; kingdom Metazoa; phylum Chordata; class Mammalia; order Rodentia; family Sciuridae; genus Marmota; species Marmota flaviventris. Next base: position 4,148,726 of record NC_092499.1, read on the forward strand.
TAGTCATATACTCCTCAGCGACTGAAGCTGTTAAACTAGTACTGGAAAATCCCGTGAGTAGGAGTTTTACTGGCTTAAGCAAATTTCCATTAAAATCATGTCTTTGTCCACGTTTTTAGGGAATTAATCATACCACATAAAGGAAATTTCCACGTTTGCTATCTTGAACAGGCCCTGGGGGAGCGCCTCCCTGTACCCTGAGAGCACACAGCCAACAGCCCTGTACCTTTTCAACCCACATTCCACCAACTTCTTCTCCATCGCCGTACGTCAGGTACATCTCCTGACACACTTTCTTCAGCTCCTCGCGAAGGGCAGTCATTTCACCCCGGTGGTACTGGACACCAGGGAACACGTCCGACAGGAGGCTGAAGAGCAGCGGGATGTCCTCTGCCACCAGCTTGGGCACCATGGTCTCACAGACACTCTGTATCAGGATCTGTTACAGGGGCGTGGGGAAGTGTGTTCCCTCAACTCTCTGTCAATCAGTCCACCCCACCCATCCTGACATGTGAGTCACAAGAGCACGCGAGTCAGGACTTAAGAGACACGAAGTCTGAGAGGTCAGAAGGATTTGTGTACAAACCTCTTGCTCAGGTAGATTTTCAGCAATTTCTCCTTCATCGACGGCTTCCCCTCGTTCCTCTTTCTCCCTCTTTATCTTCTGAATTCTCTCCCTCTTCACGTTGCCTGCACTCACCAGCACACTCTTCAAAGCCCGAAGACCAAAGTCATAGTGGCTCTGAGAAGAGAGCTGCTCATCGCATAATCTAAGAAAGAAACAGAGGTTTTCTTGAAAAGCAGTACACTTCAAGCAATGACAGTATTAAGGGCCAGGGAATCAGAGGCAAATACTTTAAAGATATGCCACAAATACAGACAGAAATTCCAGGGCTACGTGGGCACAGGCTGGAACGTGTGTGTGGATCTCTGGGCTACTCACTTAAAGAACGGGACAATTTTGTTGGCGAGAACTTCGGCGGTGCGGAAGCCCTGTGAGTACAGCATGACCTGGGCAATCAGCTGCCGGTCAGGCTTGGTCATGGCCAAGCTCCGGAACAGCTTCTTGAGGTTGTCGGGGAGGTTGGAGCGGCCTGCGTAGCCAGGGTTCATGGTGATGAAGATGGCCATGTCCGGGCTCACCTTGACTTGCTTGTTCAGCAGCTCACAAGTGATGGGGGCAGAGGCTGGAATCAGATGATGCCATTAACACTTTTAACACGGAAAAACCTGTGGAAAGTTCTCTAAAAATGGGCAGGTCCCCAGCACTGCAAAACAGTCCCTAAGATGACAGGGCACCCATTCTGCTGGGGCCTCCGAGCCCAAAGCCCAGCATCCTGGGGAGCCAGATGCAGGCTTGGAGAAGGGCTGCTCTGGCTTCCCCACGGCAGCCCACTGGTCCTCAGGGAGACCTATTTGTACACGCCAGGCACACAGGAGTGGCATGCAGACACCCAAGGCAGGGAGCTCCTGGCCTGTTCGTGCACCATGACACCAGTGGCAACAGGACAGCTTAGGAATGGAAATGCAGTACAGAAGGGAATGTGTCCATGCTCTCGCATGCCTGGTGGCTACAGCACGAGGACCACCTCTTCCTAGGGCCCTCGAGTAGTACACACAACCCAGCCCCTCTTCCTACCCCCGAACCACTCAGGATTGTTTATTCATGAGTATTGACACAGACGTAAGGACCGCTTTGACACTCCTGTGTGTTATTTAGGAGGTCTGGGAATTCTCTGTAAGACAAGTTACCACTATTGTTGAATAACAGGAAACAAAACAGCCTGTGGACCTCGGTAGGGAAACTCACGCCCACCCAATTTTGACATGTTTCTTTCAACATCTGACCCTGACAGTGGGCCTGATGGCAGATCAGATGGCACAACGTGGGCCCACAGGAGCTGGGGGCCTGGCTCCCTGGGATGTGGGCAGGGGGCGAACCGAGGGCTCCTGTGGCAAATGCCGTGTGGGAAAGTTCAGGCCCTGGCCTGGCAGAGGAAGCCCTGCTGCAGGGCATAAGTGTGGGTGAAGTGTGCCCAGCTCCAGCAGTGGCCACGAGCCACTGACACAGAGCCACGGCTCTGTCCCCTTGGTCTCTGGCCTCGGTGCACGACAGGGCCTGAACGGCGTTTTCACGCCCAGATCAGCTCACGTCAGAATTCCCTCTACCTGCTCAAGAGTGGTTTTTAAAAGGAGGCGTCTTACTCTTGTCATAGTTGGGGTTGGAGTGCTCCCGCAGTGCTTCCTGGATGCACTGCACCTGCTGGGACACGGCGGAGAGCATTCGCTCCTCCAGGCGGTTAAACTCGTCAAAGCAGCCCCAGGCGCCCACCTGGCAAAGCCCCACAAAGATCCGTCCCATTGCCTGAAATGGAGGGCAAGAGAGAAGGTGAAACTTCTGCCAGGGACTGCCCAGTACACCCCAGTGTGGCTGTACTCAGAGACTCAGGCTGTCTGGAAGTAGTTAATTTTTGTGATATTGGTGACTGAACTCAGGGATGCTCTACCACTTAGCCTTTAATTTTGAGACAGGGTCTCACTAAGTTCCCAGGCTGGTCTCAAACTTGCCCTCCTCCTGCCTCAGCCTCCTGAGTTGCTGGGATTACACACATGTGCCACTGTGCCCAGTTAGGACTGCCGTTCTCATAAGAGGATGGAGATACGTAAACTCTCTTTCTGTGTGCACCAGAGGAAAGACTGAGGTTCCACTGGGAGGGTGTCTGTCTGCACACCAGGAGGGGCCTCGCCAGGAGCTAAAGCTGCCAGAGCCTCGATCTTGGTGAGAAGAATGGCCCCTATTGGCTAGGCCGTGCGGCCCATGGTAGTGGTACCCAAGACATCCTGGTCTCAGCGTGGGCTTTACATAGAATACTGGCTCTGGAGACTGGTCCAGCCTTGGGCAGGTCAGGAATTCCTGAAAACCAGAGTCTCAGCCGCCTACTGAGGTGGTTGAGGGTGAGGTCCGAGTCTCACTGAGGAAAGGGGCCAGCACCTACAGACAGCATGACCACCGTGCAGGTGGACCAAGTTCTCCTCCTGTGCCCAAAAGCTCCCACTGACAAAGCAGATATTTTTGTTCTACTACTTTTTGTTTCTCACACATAATAATGTTTATTTCCAGACACAGGAGCTTAGCATTTCTGGATAAATGACAAACATTTAACTTTGAGAACATGAAGTTAGAAATCAATTTCAAAGCACAGTTGGATTCCTCCAACACTGAAATAATACCTGTCCCTATTGGACTTGGAAAACCATAAAAAAAAAATCACACTGAGTTGCAAGGCTGGTGGCTCTGAGAAGCCAGATTCAGTGTTCCCATGTGACCCCTTCAGGACATTTGATTTTAGGTGGATCTGATAAAGCTTCTTACCTGGAAGTCAAAGGTTTCATCGCAGTTGAAAACTAAAACAAACCGCCCAAGTTGATGGCCCAAAGCCTTGACGGACTCTGTTTTCCCAGTTCCAGCAGGACCTATTATTTGAAGAAAAGTAGTTGAGAACCTGAATCTGCTACTTAATGGGAATATAACTTTAAGAGAAGAGTAAAAACTAACTTTTTGTTGTTGTTGTTTTGGTGGTATTAGGCTTGAACTGGGGGGATTTCTACCACTGAGCTACATCCCAAGCCCTTTTTAAGTTTGCCTAGGCAGGCTTTGAATTTGTGATTCTCTTGCCTCAGCCTCCCAAATTGCTGGGGTTATAGGTGTGTGCCACCATGCCTGGCAAAGCAATTCACTTTAAAAGTAAAAGCAGATACAACAAAGGCAAACAAATTTAAGTTTTCAGAATGTACCAACTGTGTAATTAAGAAATATATCCAAATCCCTAGCTTAGCCTTTTAAAATTATGTCTACCACATGATTCTTTCTATCCAGGTTTATGGAGTAACTTACCAAATGGGGAACCCCCCAGCCTGGCCTCCAAGGCTTGTGTCATCGTCAAGTAGCAGCGATCAGTGAGAGGGGTCTGGACCAGCTTGTCCTGAACACCCAGGTACTCAAAGCCATAGTTAAATTTGGCATTTGCCATTTGAATTGACAACTGCTGTAACACATCGGTTTGCTTAGGGTCAAAGTAAAATCGCATCTGGCTGAGCCATTCAAAAGATTTGGCGTTGTCAATCTTGCTTTTTATCAAAGACCTGGTGACATCTCTCTGGTGAACCAACTCTGTTATCTGAGGAAATAAACGTTTGGCATAAGATAAAGTAACACTCAAACCAAGCATTCTCTGGATTATTTGCTAAATTTAAATTGGGATTCTATGTCCAGTTATAGTGGCTCTCGGTAAATACAAAAAAACTCAAGTTCACCTCCAGAGACAATAGCAAAACCTCTTGTGACACAGAATTGAGAGATAGAGCAAAACAAAGAAACAACAAACAACAGCACCCATGCCGATACATAAAAACTGCAACTGGCATAACATGGGGCAGGGGAGCGGCTTTCTCATGTCTGCCCAAGAGTAGGGCCCACCTGGGCTGGGCTTGGAGCCTGAGAGCTCCCACACTGAGGCGCCCAGCACTGTCTTGGCCACTTCTAAGAGGACATGAGGAGGAGTGACAGACTCTGACCAAGGCCAGGATGCTCTCCTGCCTGCAGTCATCTGACCCTGGAGTACAGCTCAACAGGAGCACAGAGCCAAAGACCCCCGGAGAGCAGGAACATGTCCTCCACTTTTTTGTGACACTGACAGGAATGTGTCCTAGGTGTGGCCTCTTTTGCCTACGTGGGTTGAGGTGTGAGGGCGTAGAGGTGAGGAAGGGCCAGGCTCGAGACTCACCAAGTGCTCCAGCTTCCGCCTGCGGAGTGGGGGCTGCTCCATGAGGACCGAGTCTGCCAGCACATTGAGGGTGGCCTCCACGTTGCTCAGCACGGAGTGTAGGGGTGCAGCGTCCCCACCGCCTCCAACGTTGCTCAGGGCACTCTCCACGTTTTCAGACCAGGCAATCTGGGCCGACAGCACCACAAGCTGGGCCTGGCAGAAACAGGACACAGGTCCACAGGGTCAGTTTTTTTTTTTTTTAAATATTTTTTTTTTATTTGTAGTTAGACACAATACCTTTGTTTTATTTTTATGTGGTGCTGAGGATCAAACCCAGGGCCCCGCACGTGCAAGGTGAATGCTCTGCCGCTGAGCCACAACCCCAGCCCTCGGTTTGTGTTTTTGAGAGAAGGTCTTGCTTTTGCTCAGGCTGGCAGAGTTTATGGGCTCAAGGGATCCTCCCACCCCAGCCTCTGGCTTCCAAAGGGTCACCTGTAAAGTCAGGCAGTGCTTTCATCCATAGTTTACCTGATACTTATCAATCCATGTGATGTAGGTATTTGGATCAATTGATGTTGCTTTACCAAAAATCTCTACTTCTGTAACAGATTCAGCAAGAAGTTTAGCCAGGGTGACTCTCATTTCCTTTTCCACCAGTGTGAGCCACTCATTGATTTTGGGATGTTCTGTGATGGACACAGGAGTTTTAAACATAACCTGAAATTAAAAAGAAAAAATATGAATTAGGATGTGCAAAGATATGAAAGCAGTTTTCTAAATCTGAAATGTAGATTGTCCTACCTCTTCTCCTTCTCGGGATGAAATGCCCAGGACCACAGAGTTATCTTCATTGAGGATGATGCTTGAAACTCCAGCAAACATCTTCTTAAAGTGTTTCTGTAGTTTAGCTACATTCTTGCTATTTCCAATGATTTCAAGCAAATCTTCATCACCCACAAAATAGAACCTAAAATTAAATAGCATTTAAGTGGCTATTATTATTTGTACAAAAGTTAGGAAAAGTTTCAAATTGTAGGAAGACAAAGAAGATGTGGCTACTAGTAGAAAAATCTCCACCTTGAATTCAGATTATATCCCAACTTCTTTTAGCCCTCAGCAAAAGATATATGCATTTATTCAGTAAGATTTAAGAAATAATTCAATGCCATTTACCCTTACTTCATCAAGTCATTTTTTAAAAAAAAATCTGCTCTAGTCATTGTAAGAAAATTGTTCATAAAAAAGAACCACCACTTAGAAACAATTAGAGTCCTCGGAGGGACGCAAGCTGCCCTGAGGGGAAATGAGAGCCACCCTGTGAAGCCTGACAGAGCCGAGGAAGACACTGGATTGAGAGTGCCACTAGAAGTCACTGCATGTGAGCTGAACGGTGTTCATTCGAGGACTACTGGCTAACAAAACTGACAACACTCAAGCCCAGAAGGAAAAGCACAACTGAAACCCACTCCATTTCAGTCTGAGTCAAAGCAAGCACCTTACCTGGGGAAAGAGGATCGCTCTCTTTCCAGGTACTCTCCCAGTGCTTTCTGGATCTTTCCTAGCAGGTCTGCCAGCCTTTCCAGAGAACGCTGCACTCCCTGGATGTTCAGAACATCCATAACAAGGGGAGACTTGGACACTTTTTTCATCAGCGCCAAGAATTCCGTGCTGATGCTATGGACAAAGTTAAAAGACAACACGTGTGTCAGCCTCTATGGAGGGTGCTTTCCAGCAAAAACTACCAACACCTGGCCCCAGTTAGAGGTCATACCTCTGGAAACGCTGGGTTTCCACGGGTAACAGGTGTTTGATGTCCGCGCTGCCTGTGAAGATGCCTTCCAGGTAGACCCATCGCCTCTGCACATCAATCCACACGTCGAAGAGAGCCATGATCCGGTTCAACTTGTCTTCCCAGCTCAGGGCATCCTCTTCGAAAACCTAGCAGGTACACAAAAGGGCAAAGCTCATCTGCTGAGCTTTTCACTCATGGATCTGAGAAAACTCACTGAAAAATGAAGACTGGGATCCCAGAAAAGCCATCTGACTGATGTTTTAAAAAGCAGGCACCTCGTCAGTGCAGAAGTACAGCAATGGAGGCACAGAGCTCTGCCCAGGGAGCAGGTCTCCCCAGCAACCATACCTTGTAATATGGAGAGAGTTTCATGGCAGACACACTGTTGATGTGCTCCTTGACCTTGTTGAATAGGTCATCCCACCCTCGAATCAGGCGACACTTGTTCTGATAGTTGACCAAGTCGAGTTCATAAGTATTCCACACTTCTCTTATCTAAATTGAAACCAGGAAAAGGCATGTTATCAGAATGTCACTGGTCTAACTGCCCAGGGACAAGGGTTATGGGGATGTAAGGGACCACAGGTGACAAGGTTTCGTTTCAGTGCTCAAGTCTACACAATAGCCTGAACACATCCAATCCTGTTACTGACCTGCTTCAAAAATTCTTCCAGGGCCATCTCTCCCTGTGCCACAAGCAGTACATCCTTGACAATAGCTTCGTTTTTCTGCAAATCGACGTCCCAGATCTGGCCAAGGGTCAGCTCGGAAACCACCCAATTCACATGCAGCCTCTTCATCAGCTGCTTCCAGTGGCGGTCTTTCAGTGCTTCAGATTTCAGCTCGATCACCAGCATGTTCACCTACACGGAGAGGGAACCCGGTGCTGGGCGGGTGTGCTTCTGGTGGCCGCCCACTGCCCGAGGCTCTCTGGCCTACCTTCATGTAGCCTTTCAGCAGCCTCTGAACAAACTCGTAGGAGGCGTACTGCCGCAGGCGCGCGGGGAAGCTCTTCAGCTGGTTCAGCAGGCCATCCAAATTTTGTCGAAGCTGTCAGAAGAGACACACGATGATATTTAATTGCTGACATTTCTTTAAATGGTGAAATATTTAAAAATGGTTTTGAAATAAGCTTTACATTAGTCTGTGTGAATAATGTTAATGACACACAGGACATTAAGTGACATTTATGAACTCTAGTTACTTGCTTGCAAGGTTCCTAAATGAAGTCTGTAACTGATACTACAAAGGCACACACCAAGCAGCTACTTTGACAAGACCTACCTTCCGAGGCTGTACTGAGACCCAGGGCTGCTCCTTCATCTGATCGATTTGCTCCCAGACCTTAGATAGCTCTGACCAAACGCCTTTGAGGTCCTGTAATTCCTCTAAAGCCACCTATGATTAAGAATAGCAAAGCAGTCAAATGGTGGAAAGAGCAAACAGCTCACAACTAACAAAGAAAAAGGAAATCACACCAGACTCTGGCAGGGGTTCAGCGGCAGAGCCGGGCGGAGCGGAACCCCAGCTAGCTCCGTGGTCGGTACCTGCACGCGCTCCTCGCTGCCGCTGAGGAGCCCACTGTCGGTCAGCTCCAGCGCCTCCTTGGCCTTGGCGCACTTTTCCCTGTCGTCCTTCAGCCTGCCAAACTTCCCCTCGTATATGGTCAGAGCCTGCAGCGCCTCCTCTGGGCGAAGGTTGCCCTAAGAGAAGCCAGAGCACAGGGAATCTTTGGGAGAGGAAAGCTGTGGCTTATGCGAGGGCCTACTGAGCTCCTGGGAATTCCTGACTGAACGCGTGCACGGGGGTACGCATTCAACAATCGTCCACGTGGGCCTGTGCACAGGACTGGCTGTGAGTGTACACCAGTGCCTGGGAGGCGGAGGGAGGACAGGGGCCGTTGGCTGGGCGCGCTCAGGCACAGCTCTCGAAGCCAAGGCCTGGGTTTCTCTGACAAACCATTGTTCCCCATGAAGAAAATGAGTGGCAGGAGATGGGCCTGGTTCCCCACGAACAATACAGTTAAAGATTTCCTGTCTGAACCCATTAACTCACAGACAGACACAAAGGACAAGTGCAGAAACTATCAGTTTTCTACCAGAGGAGAATCCCACCTCAAACTTAACTCCACCACATTCCTGGCACTTCACCAAGCTGAGTTGATCCACAAGAGAACCTTGCTACTGATTAACACTCATTCCCCTACTGGAGGGAGCGTTTGTAATGAGCAGTGATGGCCTCAGTGAGAGCAGATCCTCTGAAACACAAAGTAGAACCTGCAAGGGCCCAGCTGCACACCAGGCCTCTAAACTAGAGGAATATTCTGGATACCTTAACTTCCTTTCCTTTTTTCCCTATGCTCATCTGTACATCTAAATAAGCAAAACACTGAATTCTACCCCAATAAGCCAAAAATGCCATTATCTACTTTCTGTCACCTTTCCATGAGCACAACCTGCCACTGCCCCTCCTTCAGGTCTCCCTTCACCATGCCCTTCCCAGACACAGCAGTAGCCACTGGCACGCTCTGCCACCCTGGCCGGCACCTGCCTCAAGGGACATGCTTTTCTTGTTAGTCATTATTACCTCTCCCCCGACAGGAGCGTGGGGGCTCTTGTCCCTTTCACTACTGCTGCTAGGACGAAGCCTGGAGCGTTGGTGCTCAGTAAACACTGGGACGATGGAGCGCAGGCGGGTGGACAGCAACAGAACCTGCCTCCCCACAGCACACACTGCCTGGTGGCACTGTGAGGCACATCCCCTTTACAGAAACCAAGGTCTGATTTATTTATTTTTAGTACTAGGGATTGAACCCAGGGGTGCTTTACCACATCCACAGCCTTTTTATTTTTTATTTAGAGACTTGGTCTCACAAAGTTGCTTAGGGCCTTGCTAAGTTGCTGAGGCTGGCCTTGAACTTGTGATCCTCCTGCCTCAGCCTCCCAAGCTACTGGAATTGCAGGTGTGCATTACCACACCGGGCCCAAATTCTGATCTTTGAGCATGCCTAAAGGAAAAGACTAAAAACAGAAAATCTTTAGCTCTCAAGACTATACCCTGATTTAAATGATGGTGTCTCTGGGTAATGAGAGGCCCAAGTTGGCTTTTTACTCACCATCTACAAGTATTGGTTTTTTTATGCACACCAGGCAAGTACTCTTCCACTGCACTACACCCCAGTTTTGTTTTGTTTGGTACCAGGAAATAAACCCTAGGTGCTTAACCACTGAGCCACATCCCCAGTCCTTTTTCATTTATTTTGAGACATGGTCTTGCTAAGTTACTTGAGGCCTTGCTAAGTTGCTGAGTCTAGTCTAAAACATGTAAACCTCCTCCCCTCAGCCTCCCAGGCCACTGGGCTCAAGCCATCCCCTAACCCAGCCTCCCAAGCAGAGGGCCCACAGGTGCATGCCACCATGCCTGGCTGCAAGTATTGCTTTTTTGTTACAAAAAGGGGGGAAAATTCTCTAGTACTGGCAAGCTAACACACCAGCAAGGCTTTCTAAATCTGAAAGAAAGTTCTCCAGATCATGCTGGTGGTCAGCATGGCCTGGTGAGGCTCACTGTGACTGGCTTGGTCTTCTCCCAGTCTGTCAGCAGGTCAGTGGTGCGGCTCTCCACAGCCCGGTCCTCCTGCACGATCTTCATCTGCAGGTTTGCCACCTGCTGCTGGATGGCAGAGTCCTTCCGCCGCATAATGTCATTGAAGGCTCCCCACTCTCCCTCGATGTTGTCGATATAGAGCCAGGAAGGTGGGAACTGAAACCTTTGCTTTTCCAGCAGGCGCTGACCATTGCGGTAGAGCTTTGAAAGTTAAAAGACAAAGTGATTTTTTTGCCTTCTACAGTAAGAGAAACTACTGTCAGAGTCCCATCACAGAGAAGACATTTTGAGCATAAAAGATCACAACTTGTTCTTGTACAACCTTCCAGCCTGATTACTGTGGTCAGAGGGCAGCATGCCCTGGGAGTCCAACATGGCTGACTAGTTACTGCACCTAGTTGTACCCAGAGGGCCTGAACAGGACATGAGAGCAGACAGGGGCTGAGCCTCACCCTATTCCAGAATCTAGAAAGGATATTCGAGTCTAGTGACTTGAAAGCAACTGCAGCAAATTGAAGAGAAAAAACAAACAAAAATCCAGTTGTTCTCAAACCCTGTGTGCATGGGAATCACCTGCAGAACTTTTAAAAATGCAGACTCCCAGGATGGTGGCCTCAGCAATGTATTTCAACAAGCACATCAGGTGGTTAGGAGAGGACAGGCTGTAGACCATACGTAAAAAAATGTGCTTCAAGAGTCAAGTCAGAATGTCCCCTCGGAAGGCAAAACATCACAAAACTCAAACTCAACTAGTGTCTTTGCTCGAGAAGTTACCTATCTGCAGAGCTCACCTCCACTTGCTTCTCAAATTGCTTGATCTTCCGCTTCAAAGACTGCACGTAGGTGATGAAGGTCACTGCGTCAGAGGTGCTGGCGGTGTCCACGGAGTGCTGCTCCAGCTCTTGGCGAGACTGTTGAGAGAGAGGGCTGCATTTGCCCCTGGCCAAGACTCCCAGCAGCCTAGTTACATGCAGAATCTACCTCCTCACCTTTGAGATCTGGGAATGGAATTCGGTCATGTTTGAGCCCAGCATCTGCCCAAATTTGCTCAGGACCTCTTTATGCCAGGAGTCATACTTCAAGTTCACCTTGGACTGCACCTGGGGTGAAGCAGCACACAGCAGCAGGTCAGCAGTTGAAGAGCGGTGCTGATTCCCAGGTGTCCCGGCACGTCAACAACACCACGAGCTCACCTTGCCATAATCTATGACCACTGGTCCAAACTCCTTCTTGGTTTCTGCATTGTCAAAGGTCCCCCTGGCCTTCCTTATCTGGACCAAGAGGGCTTGCCACTTGTTGAGATCTTCGCCCAGCCTGTTGTAGATGTTCTCAGCCTGCATGTCCCATAGGCACTGATACTGGAGCCAGACCTGCATGAAGAATGAGGTCAAACACTACTGCTCCGTTGTCCAGAATGAGACAGTCCCTTCACATTCCATTAAAAAGATCCACATGTTCTCAGCATTAGAAAAACTCACATTTCACATGCTCAGAACTTTGATATCAAAAAAAGAATAAAATTTACTGTTCTTGAACATCACAGTTAAAACCGAAAAGTACTTGTCCCAGTTTTACTTTTTGCTTTAAAATTAGTAAATGTTACCTAGTGTCCCACATTAGGGACTGTCGAGATCCTTCAGCTCTACACTCTGTCTCTCCTACTCTGAAGAGTCTTGGAAGACTCTAGAGCATAAGTAGGTGAAGTTCAGAAAGGCCTCCTACCTTAACGTACTGCTCGACCTCAGTCACGATGCCCATGACAGCAGAGTAGGACTCCTCCAGGGCGACAGGGCCGTCGGGCATGCGCGTTAAAGCATTGCGGTAGAACTTCTCCTCCTCAGTCAACTCGTAGTGCACGCCCACCTGAGCAACAAGCCACAAGTGAAGCCAAGCAGTATGCAGTAGAACTCCCAGAACCAGAAGGCCACAGGACAACGGGGGTGACCCTGCTGTGACTTGTGATATGTACTTCATGTGACAGGAAGACTCCAATAGAGGGAAGAACCCAGGGAAAGGAAACAGGAGCTAGTGCACTGAAGAGGGCTGACTTCAGTGTGTCAAGTTTGGAGACAAACAAGAGAACAATGCAAATAGAATTGCAGCTACTTAAACCCAGAAGCACAACAAGAAGGATCCTAAAGATCACAGGTAGACACCTTGAGGGGCAGGGCCAGCACGCACAGCTTGGCTCTGATTAGCTGGACATTGCCAAGTTTTGGGCTAACCACTGACAAAATTTCAAACTATATCAGTTAACTACTTGAACATCCTAAAGAACTAAGTTGATGTCGAAGCCAAGGAAAGAGGTAAGTTCTCAATAGGATCACTAAGTTCTAGAAGAGTCTGCTGTAGTTGTGGAATCTTTTTACTTGAAAACCACTGGTCCTATTTAGAAGTTAACATTGGCCAGAGGCCAGGGAGTAAATGGTGTTTTTTCATTTGGTTCTACCAGTACACTAACAAGAGTATGTCACATCTGGAATTTACTTTAAAATAATCTGATAGGAGTGGGAAAGTAGGGAAGGAAATATAAATGAAATAAAATTGGTCACAAGTTGAAAAGTAAATCTGGATGGTGGGAGCTCACAACTCCTGCTACTTCTGTGCATGTTTGAACATTTCTCTAATAAAAAGTGGGGACAATGGAGAAGCAGCGGTTACTGAGGTTCCAAAGACACTCATGGAAGGACATTCATGGAGAGACAGCCAAGACCTAGCCACCAGTGCCAAGTGTCTCCGTGGAAGTCATACAAAGCCTCCTCTAGGTCTCCCTAAGGATCCGGAAAGACACACGAAGAGCAGTGTCGCAGCACCCCGCCCCTAGGAGAACCCTGTTCAGAGGGCACACGCTCTAAGACCCCAGAAGGCTGACCTGGTATCTCTGACTCTGGATCCTGGGGAGGGACAGCACAACCATCTTCCATGCAAACATTTCCTGATAGAGCTTGTATCTGCATTCTTCAATTGGCGGATTCAAATAGATTACCTGATTGGTTATTCTTAGCTCATGAACAACATTCTGTAAAAGAAAGGTCTCATTATTTATACAGCATTATATTTCAATAAATATATTCAAGATTGTTTTGAATCTTAACTTTCTCTAAATTATTATATTACTTCAGTCTGAACAACCAAGTCTGTCACTTTATTAGAGGACCTTGTGATAATTTCACGTTTATGATGTACACCCTTGCCACTTATATCATAAGGTAAAGGCAAGTGGGGTGCAGTGGCGCACGCTTGTAATCCCAGCAACCCAGGAGGCTGGGGCAGGAGGATCGCAAGTTGAGGCCAGCCTCAACTACTCAGTGAGACCCTGTCTCAAAATAAAAAAGGGGATCAGTGGTAAAGCAACCCTGGGTTCAATCCCCAATACCAAAAACAAATGAATAATGCATGAGAACTGGGGCTGTAGCTCAGTGGTTCAGGCCCCCCACTCTCACAGTCGAAGGCAGGCACTGCTCTATCTCCTCACGGTCCCTAGTGTCTGGGTATCGAATACACAGCCAATGCTTAATTGAGCACCCTGAGACTTGATGTCCCTGACCTCTGTTGATATGGCCACCTGAAGCCCAAGAAGCCAAGGCCCCGATGCAGGGAGAGTAGGTGGGTGCTGGCTGCCAGCCATACACGACAGGAACTCTGGTTTACCAAGCTGAACTAATCTGTGCCACCTGCCAGTGCTTTAAGCTCCTCTAGAATTCCAACTCAAACCAGGTAATTTTCCCACTTCAGATAATTTATTGGCTTAGACATACTCATTGTTCCTCTGTGACTGAGTACTTTAAACAGTATGCTCCAGGGCGCTGGGGCTGGGGCTCAGTGGCAGAGCGCTCCCCTAACATGTGCGGGGCCCTGGGTTTGATCCTCAGCACCACATAAAAATAGACAGATAAAGGTATTGTGTCCAACTACAACTGAAAAATAAAAAATCATAAAAAAAGTATGCTCCAGGCATAGAATACCTATAATACTAAAAAGCGAAAAAACATTCAGGCATTAAGGGTTTGGGAAAGGGAAGAAAAAGATAAAAAAGCCTCTTTGCTTCTCCCAGTTCAACATCTGCACCTGCGATTCTTCTGGGCTTACATTCTGTGAGCCCTTTTTATTGTCAACTGTAAACACAGAATAAGTGCCTGGCTTATGAACTGCAGGGCGACCTCCCACAGTGGCAGACAAGGTCTGTGGGCAGAGTTCTAACAACAGAACTGCACAAGTCTCTGGAAAGCTCACCAAGTGCTGGCTGACCACTCCTTCACACAAGCGGAACACAGACAGCTTGCAGACAGAGACTGCCGTCTGCAGGGGCAACCCCTGGGCTGCTTGTACTTACACAAGACTTGGATTTAGACTTCTACTTGTGGGCAGAGTGTGTCCAGTTCATGAAATAATTTCTGAATAGTTCATGAATGCTTGGTAGGCAGAGTCCCCAGTGTGGATTCCTTTCTAAAATTTATGTATTTATTATTTTTTAAAATTTTTACTTAGAGACAGGGTCTCACTGAGTTATTAGGGCCTCACTAGGTTGCTGAGGCTGGCTTTGCACTTGTGATCCTCCTTTGCCTCAGCCTCCTGAGCTGCAGGGATTATAGGTGTGCACTACCACACCCACCTTAAAGTTTATCTATTTTCTTATTACTTCCTTCTTTGAAATTATCTTAGGCTTATAAGTTGAGTAGTGTCACCAACTCTCATGTAAACACCCTTCACGAGGACAGAAACGCTGTGAACTATGGTACAGACTTCAGTCAGGTCCCCAGGACCTGATCCAAATGGCTACATGACACTTGTCACATCTCTCAATCACTTCCAACCTGTGACATTTGTCTAGTTTCTCCTTGATATTCAGGACTCTTCAGTCTGGGATTGCAGGACATTTTCTCATGGCTAGAATGAGACTGAGGACTCCGGGGAAAGGCCATAGAGGTGAAGTGCCCTCTGATCACACATCACAGGGCACGTGGTGTTAACTTAGGTCACCAGTTATGGTGCCATCAGGTTTCCCTGCTGTGGACTGACTTTTCCATAGCACCTCCACCTCTTTAGGTGCTGGGGTGGAGCCCAGGGCCCTGCGTGTGAGCAAGCGCTCTGCCACTGAGCCACACCCCCAGTCCCCATGGGTCCTTCCAAGGGGAGGACTATTTTGCTCACTTGCACATGGGATGCCACAAGAGGTACTCACTTTGATCTTGGGCTCTCCACCAGGCTTGTGACTGACTTGTGGAGCATCTGTATCCATGTCAACTTCTGCTTTATCTTCAGCCTGTCCAAGAAGGACCTGGGTCCAAGCTCTGAGGCCAGCTTGCAGACGAACGCCCAGTATTCTCTCAATCTACAGAGAAGTTAGTGTCAGAGAACAGTGCTTCTTCCAAGTCAGCTCACAGACACACACATCAGAAGGCGTCGGGGTCCAAGATGGAAAGTTCCTGCCTCTGACCCTCAGCCTCACTTATCAAGTTCCCAGCCTCACACAGCTCATCTCAGGTTCTGTGCTGCGTCTCTGGACCAACTGAACTTCTATCCTCCCAACTCACAAGAGGCCTTGTGCCATGCTGCCGCAGTCCGGCTGCAGCAAAATAACCGGGGGGTGGGGGTGGTGGTGGGGTGGTGGTGACGAATAACTTGTGTACGTTGATACAGCAGGAGTGGAAGCCCTTTATTGTAGGACAGGAGCGGTATTTATACATTCCACACAGCTTATCTAATTAGCATAAACTAGATACATCAGTCAACCAATAAGAAATCTCCACACTTAATGGCTCGCTGGTGTTACTTCACAAACCACTCCCTCTGGCATTTTGCCAGGCGCCATCCAGACTTGTTTACAGACTCTAACATTTGCTAGGCGCCATCCTGACTTGTTTACAGACTCTAACACCATGCAGCAGATTCAGTAAAGGTCTTAGTGATTACTTAACATGAAAGAAAATTCACAAACGTGTTCTCCTGGTAGCCTCAAAGACAAAACTGGGAAAACTATAATTTGGATATGAAACAATAATGACATCTTCTAGATTTAGAATTAGACAAACAAATTTCTTAAACAGACATCTGCAGGCCTTTGTTAATTCTGCCTTGGGTCACACAACCATCCGAGAGTGTGGTGAGGACTGTGGGCACTGTCAGATTGTGGGTTCAGTAACTCCCCTCCAACAGTGTCCCTCTGTGTGGATGAATACACTGCCAAGGACCTATCTATTTAAAGAGAGAAAGGAAAAAACACAGCCTGGAAACTGACCAAGTGCAACCTCTAACCTCTCCTACCAAATTCTCCTTCCTAAGACTCCACTGCTGGACTCTCCAATCCAGTACTGAGAGAAGCACAGCCCTTGCCCTAACCCCAGGGGTGAGCAGAGAACCTCTGCACCAGGAGCAAGAGGAGCTTTGTGCTAGGTGTTTCTTCCCAAGTTGATTGTGGCAGGGTAATCAGAGAAGGCTGCCTGAGGGCTGGGAAAGACAGGCCAGGGGCCAGGGGCATGGCTCACTGGTAGAGGCAGGGCTGAACACACTTGAGGCCCTGGGTTCAATCCCTAGAACTACCAAGAACCAAAAAAGTCAACCTAAATCATAAGAGCAGAAAGGAGACGGGCAGAAAGTGCCAAGTATCTAGCAAATAAAGAGACTTTCTCTTCCCTGACCGCTGTTGCTGTCAGCTCAATGCTGACGTGGGTACTGGCCTGTAGAGGCACAGTTGAGCTCTAGCATCAGTTAATCAAGACTCTGGGGGGAACTGGACTATCACTGGTCATTTCTAAGGAAAGCAGCTTTTTAGTGAGATGGACAAGCTTACTGAAAAGGGTCCACTCCCACCTCACCAACAGCATGAAAAGCGGTCTCCCTGACCACCCTCACCTCCATGTCAAGCTTGTTGACCCAGATGGGCAGATTGGAGTAGGAGTGCAGGTTTAAGTCGTCCACGGCTTTCTGGACTCTGTTCAAAATCTCTGAGAAGGTCTTATGATCATACATGCATGTTTCCAAGGAACGCACTTCCAGGTCTATTTTTTCTTCAATGATCAGCAGATCATCCACCTACAGGAAGACAACAACAATTAAAACGGATGTTTTAATTTTGATTTTTCTATTTTTTATTTTTCCTATTTTTTATTCACTTTTTCTATTCCTTTATTGTTGACACACTCTTCTCAGTTCATTAACAAAAGCTGTGGCTGAGTAGTTCTCAATAAAGAGCCAATCTTTGCTGTCAGGGTGAGGAGGACACTTATCCCAACGTGTTCCTAGAGGGAAAGGCCTGGGGTGCCATCAGGCCCTCTTATTCCTGCTCACAGGAAGGACAGCCTCTGGTTGCTAAGTCCAGGAGAGGGAAACCAACAGCCCCGCCTGCACCCCCAGGAGGAAGGTGGCTGCATACAGATGAGTGGTAGTGTGGTGTACTCACTGTGGCAGACTCCGGGCCAGGAGGCCTACAGCTGTCTGAGGGAGCTGGAGCCTGGGAAGGAGGTCTACCTAGTCTCGTTCTCCCTTGATCTCTCTCTTGGTTGACAGCATCCTCTGACCCTCTCCACTCCTCAGTTTCTAAGCTTAGGGTGTTACTTATCAGTCTCCCGAAAGCCCTATTCCCAACACAGAGCAGGGGGGACATCAGCTCTTCACCCTCTGAGCTCTGGTGGCCCCAGGTTGCATCTTCTGTGGGAGGATGCATGAACTGACTTAGCTAGGACACTAGGACACATCCTAGGGATTCACTGCTAGGACTCGAGCACTAAATTAGAGCCACCTTTTCCTGGAAGTTGAAGACAGTCTCTGCCAAGCGCTGCACGTAGGGATCAAGTTTGTAGGACTCCCACACCAGGGCAATGCCTTCTGCGATCAAAGCCTGCACCTCCTTCTTCAAGCCAGCCACAAGGAGCGAGATGGTGTTCCGTTCCTCCACCTTCTCGCAGGTGCGCTCGTAGGTCCGGACACTCTCGATCAGAGAGATGGCAAACGGGTAGAGCTGGTTTGCTTGATGAGCCTTGTTCACAATGGCCAGGGGAACCCGGAAGCCGAGCCACTTGAGGTTTCGGACTTCCTTTGAAAGTGTGATGATCTCAGGAAGGAAGTTCACTTTCAACTTGAGGACATTTCCTGTCCGGCCGCGAACGCGAGTACTTTCAATGGTAAAAATGCGGCCAGAGACACCCAGGTTGCGCTGCTGCACCTTCCTCGCCCAGTCGTCGAAGATTTCCTGGGTGTTGAGCTTCATGCGGAAGCTGTCCCCGTCCTGCTTCAGCTTCTGGCCCTCCACGTGATTCTCCCAGCCCTTGCCAAGCACGTCCTCCACTCGCTTCATGTAGGCCGTGAGCTGTCTGTCGATCTGCTTAGCCCAGATGATGGACCCTGACACCGGGGGCAAATCACGGACATGACTCATCTTGCAGGCCTGGCTCTGGGGGTACTGGACCTTGAACTTGTCATGGAGAGACTCAATGTCATCTTTCACTCGCTGGATCAGCTGGGTCTGGTACTCACGAATGGCCCCACGGATATGAGGCCTGACAAACAGTGCGTTGAACCTGGAGAAGATCCTGAACATCTCGTTGGCATTCTTGGCTGTGCCCAGCTGGTCCCGGAGGCGAGCAGTGATACGGGTCTCCACCCGGTCGATCCGCTCGTCGTACCTCTTCATCGCAGCCTCCCAGGCCTCGGTGCCCTCTTTGGAGACATCCAGCCCGTCCACTTCCTTGACGTTCTCGTAGGCCAGGTTGACTTCCTCGATGGCATTTGCATCTGCAGCGTCGAAGAGGACCTCCGCCACTTTCATATCCTGGGGCTCAGGAACCTCCCCTTGATTCTGTTGTGCAACTGCCGTGACCTAGAAGATTTGTAACAAAAATTTATCAAATGAAGAGTTTTATTTTGTTATACACATAAATTACTAGTCAGCAATATAGGTTTTTAAACTTTTAGTGATACATTTTGTAACAAGATCTCGACAAAGCCAAGTAAATATGACATATTTTAACTGAACAATAGAGATTTTCTGAAAATATGATTGTTGGATTACATTTATAATGGAAGAAAAGAACAGGTGGAGATGACAGGTGACTCTTGAAGAGCCAAAAGAGGCATGTACCTAGAAATAAAAGGAACCATGGTTTTCTTTTAGTCAGTCTCAGGCACACATGATCACATCCACGTGTTAGAGGTGAGGAGTCTGAGATAAAGCAGTGCAGTGATGTGTTCAAGCCACACAGCTGACAAATGGTGAAGCAGGAACAAAACAGCCAGGCATCTGGCTCTGGGGTCCATGCAAGGTAAAGGAGGGAAGGAGGGAAGGAGGGAGGGAGGGAGGGAGGGAGGTAGGGAGAACATAACGAATCTGGACTGAAATGCTTAATACATAATCCATCGCTCTTCAAGACAACAATAACATGAAGAAGATGGGCTCCAGGGAAAGAACCATTCAGTGCCAAGCAAAAAGCAGGATTTTTTTTTTTTTCATCAACAGGCATTTAGATGGCACATGAAGAGCTCTTTACTTATTTATTTATTTAGATGCCAGAGATTGAACCCTGGGACATTTAACCACTGAGCCACATCCCCAGGCCTTTTTAAAAAATTTTTTTAAATTTGAGACAGGGTCTCGCCAAGTTGCAGAGGCTGGCCTTGAACTTGTGATCCTCCTGCCTTAGCCTCCCCAGCACTGGGATTACAGGCTCGCTCCACCGTGCCTGGCACAAATCTTTAGAATGCAAACCTCACCTGTGGCCTGAGGACTCTGACGATGACAGCTCTTAGTTGCTCGTGCTGGCGTCTAAATTTTCTCATTTGATCGAGGCGAGCTTGAAGCTTTCTGTGAGCAGGGTTAATACGCCACACCATCTTCAGATTTTCTTCCCTTTTTCTTTTGACAATGTCTCTCAACAACACCTGAAGCTTCTCATACTCATCATCCCAAGTTTGAAAAACTTCAAAGCAAGCTACCATAACCTAGGATAGGACATGAATCCAGGAAAAGAAGTTTATTATTAAAGCATGCTTTTACCTCATTGCTCAAAGATTGGTTTTCTAATATAGTAAAGCTTACTTTTTCGAATTCTTCATAAGCAACATGCATCAATTTTCTAGTACCCAATACTTTGAGTAACTGAGAACTCAAGTCTCTTGAAATTGCTTCTACCAAACGCAGTGCCCTCTGAATGGGATATTTTGTGTTTCGGATCTTTCTCAAGTGGGTGAAAATGGCTACAAGCGCCTGCCGTATCTTGTCCAGCTCAGTTGCAGACAGTAAGTCATTCAGAGGGAAATCTTTCATTAGAGGATTGTAGTCATTCACTGTTTCCAAAGCTTGTTTTAGACCTAGATTGACAGATAAACAGTTAAAGGTCTTCATATAAAGTAATATTAAATAAAGGAAAACGTACCCTTACAAGGGAATGGTCTGATGTTGCCTGGGGTCCAGTGACACAGAAACCTCCTAACATCTGAGAAAGGGATGCTGTTAGCAGGGTAACCCTGGTGTGGCCCTGGGTTTGCTTTTTTTAAGAGTAAAATCAACTCATATGCACTCTAAACACTGTGGGCAGTTACCTTGTGGATTTTATTTGCATTCTATATCATCTGCATGTTCTACCAATTACAATTAAGTTTAGAGAAACTAAAGTTTTGTCATCCTTGAAAACACTAAGATTTCCTAAGGCTCAGGTGAGGGGAGCGTGTTACTGACTTCTCTTCCTGGCATAAGATTTAGAAAGAAATAAAAATTTCACGTGTTAAAAAAAAAAAAAAAATTGAAGTACACGTTTCAGCGGTAGTGACTGCCCAGACAATGTGCACAATGTGACTAATGTAACCAGAAGGTTTTACTTGGAATCTCCTCTAACATTTAAAATGTGGGTACCATACCTTTTACGGGGGGCTAGGGAGAGGAACATGAAAAGCAGTCTTTTTTATTTTTTGGTTCTGGAGATTGAACTTGGGGGCACTTTACCACTGAGCTACTTTCCAGCCCTTTATGTTTTTTATTTTAAGACATGGTCTTGCCTAAGTTGCCCAGGCTGGCCTTGAACTTGTGATCTTCCTGCTTCAGCCTCCCAAACGTCTGACACTATAGGCGTGTATCACTGCACCTGCTTGTGTTCATGACTTTGTCTAGTAAGTATCTGTGGGCATAGACTTGTAAAGAAATGCCTCACAGTACCTGGTCATTCAAACATTTGTGTCCCCAGTATAATGCAAAATCACGCTGTTCCATACTCGGAAAGTGAAATTTACTTTGACTACTCAGAATAGGGAAGAAGACAGAGGGGAAGGCAGCAGGTAAAAAGAGGAAGAGAAAGCAGTACCAACGGCTCTTCTTCCACAGCCCCCTGGGCAAGGAACTTCTGCTCAGTTTAAACATTTTGCCATTATAAAAAGCACAACTGACTTTATACAAAAAAAAGTGCAACCCATATAAGGCAGGCAGCTGAGAAGCAGGAGGGACACTCCAGGCTCACTGAACTAGTGCCTGGAGACTGCTTCATGTTCTCAAAAGCCCTGGAGGGAAGAAGGTATGTGGGAAAACCATTTTAATTCCTGGAACTGAGGGAAAGATGAGACAGGATGCAAGAGGGAAAACTGAAAAAGAGTACAGGGTTGAGGGTGTAGCTCAGTGGTAGAACTGGAGACTGGTATGAGTGAAGCCCTAGGTTCCATGCCCAGCACCAAACACAGTATTTATTCATTTTCACCTAAATGACCATGTAAAAGACCTCACAAAACGACCAACAACTTATCAGATCATTGTGGTTTTCACCTGTGTCTGTGTCAAAACTGACAGTGGCGTGGAAACGCTTGCCGTGCTTCAGGATATCCAGAGTCAGGAGAACTTCTGGGCTCTCCCGCTTCTCCTGGATGCGGTACAGTGCACGCTCCAAGTTTAGCCAAAAACTGATTTCCTGTAAGGCTGTTCCTGATGCAGGATCTCGATCAAGTTTGGTCACCTTTTAAGACAATAACATTCAGGGGTACTCACTATTTAAACAGAGAAGGAAAAGTATCATTAATGAAACACATTACAACTTAATTTTTATACCTCAAGTCAAAGGCATGAGCCTGCTCAAGATCAAAGCTCTCTCAGGGTTAACATTAAACTGTTCAAACTGCATCTGACCACTCCACCCAGACCAGGGCTGATCGATCCTGTACTGAGCATGCCCAGAGGCAGGAGGGGCCCCACCACCAGCTGATCACTTACTGACAAAGCTCAGAAGAGTCCCCCATAGGTATTAAAGAGCAACACACTTTACACAATATGTCTCAATAACGGGTTCTTACTTTTTGAATTTCTCGGATCCACCGGTTAACTCCAGATTGTAACTGATTGAGAAAAGTTGGGTCTTCAACTTTATCTCCAAAATCTGTAACTTTGGGCTTTTCTCCACGTTCATAACACTGCTTTGCAACATTTGTAATAATTGGGTGGATTGGAAGGCTGATTTCTGGAATCTCAATGTTCTGCTGTAAGTGCAGGAGTCCCATTTCAAGTTCTGCAATCTTTTTCTCAACTGAAGGAGCCATTTTATCACCATCCCTATAAGACAGGAAACATTAAAAAAATTAGGGCATGACTTGTCTCCAGAGATCCTGCTATTTCAGGTCTGTCAGGTATTAATAATACCACATTTATTAATGAAAAGGAGCTATATCCTGTTGATTTCCCCTCCCAGGCCTGAGTTTCACATCATTTCCTACACTGCCATGTTTACACATGAAGTGGATGCGACACAGACCATAGAGGGAAATGGCTTTACCTGTCTGCTTTGCCAGACTCCCTGATATAGGACTTAAAAAACGGAGCCACGGCGTTGCTGATGAAGGAGTGTAGCGTCTCATATGGTGAGTCTTCACTGAGAGTGAGCACGCGCAACTGAGAAGACACCGGCTTGTCTGCGTCGATCACAGGGGTGCGTTTAATGAATGCCAGGCTGGAGAGAGTGAGCGAGGAGTCAGCACAAGAGTCTCATTCCTAATCTGTCTTAATAACTGCCGCCTTTGTGTGCATATAAATCAAAACAATTTGCTTGTTCAACTTAAAAATCATGTAAGATCATACTGAACTGCTGCTTTCTAAGAATGAAACGTACTGCCTATCTGCCTTTCTTTACCCACCCAGTGAGAACTAGTAGTTCAGGGTTGGGGTTAAGGGTGTTCTCATGAAACCAGGCAAAGGCTGTCTCACACAAGCTGGATTCTCAATCTTGGCCTACAGCCGACCTCCCCTGTCAGCTGTGCTACCAGCCCACACACTCTCAGGTCTGATCTCAAGCTCAGCTGTACTGCTTGCACACTGCACCAAGTCATGCATCAGCTTCAACAAGCAAACTGCCCACAAGCTGAAGGGGCAGCCCAGGCTCCCCTTCACCTGGCCCTGGGAGTCCTCTAGCTCCACCTCCACATGTGTGCTACACCCCACGAGGACAAAAACTAACCAGGCATCTGGTTCTTAAATCTCATGTGCTTTGTGTCTTTGCTTAAGAAACCTAAACTCGTCTGCTGAATGTCTCACATGTTTCGTGTCTTTGCTTAAGAAATCTATACTCGTCTGCTGAAAGTCAAGGTAACTCTCAACTCAATTCTGGCATGACCTCCTCCATGGGCTTCCCCTAATCAGGAGCCAACTCCAATCTCCATGTTTCCATGATGTTTTGCCAAGTATTATAATTAGCTGAGCATCTGCCAACCTCCCTCCCAAAGACCATGAGCTTCCTGGAAACAGGATCTGGGTTTATTTCTTTGTATACCACACCATACCTGCTGCTATACCTTCCATTCCAAAACACTCATGGTTAATTGAAAAGGCCTTGTAAACCTCTTCAGTGCCTTGGCCAGTACGTTATAGATAGTACTTCACATTACTCTAAAAGACCAAGGAGTTACTTTTATGGCACATTAGGAAGAAACAAAGTCACAACAGTATTCCTGCCCAAAATGTATACTCTGAATCTAATCATGAGGAAGCAGCAGACAAATCCAGTTATGGGAGTCTGTAACTCTTAAAAAAAAAGAAGCAAAAAAAAGTCAATTTATGAAGGCACAGAAAATCAATGGCAAAGTGTTATCTAGACTGGATTCTGATTGGGAGAATTATTAAAAGGGGCATTATTAAACTTGTCCTATAATTAGAGAATAATACTGTGTTTCCTGCATTTGATAAGGCTACGTGCTTGTTCTTAAAAAATACACCCTGTCCAGGTGTGGTGGTGGCATGCCTATAATCCCTGCAACTCTGGAGGCTGAGAAAGGATTACAAATTTCACACCAGCCTGGGCAACTTAGCAAGATCGTGCCCCCAAATCAAAAATAAAAAGGAATGGGGCTGTAGCTTAGTGCAGAACACCCTGGGTTTAATCCCTATCACTACCAAAACAAAGGTCACATTCTATCTATTATCCATGCAACTCTTCTGTAATCTTGAAATTAATTTAAAAAAATTTAAAAAGCTTTAGGGCTGGGGTTGTGGCTCAGTGTAGAGCACTTGCCTAGCACTTCTGAGGCACAGGGTTCGATCCTCAGCACCACATAAAAAATAAATGAATAAAATAAAGGTCCATCAATGTCTAAAAAATATTTAAAAAAAACCAAAACTTTAGACAGCCAATGAAAAATAAATTAATATTTACATATTTAAATTTGAATCTGTTTATTAAAGTACAAATTAGAGCAATCTTTCTTGAAGGTGGGAAATCTGGTAATATGGATTAAAAACAATAACGTTACTTTGCATCTGAATTAATAATGCTACCTTTAGGAATCTATCCCCGAAAGAATCAGAGCTGAACATAAAAATGTTTACTAATTATTTATAATAATGAAAAAATCAGATATAATCTGAGAATATTAGTAGATGTGTAAAGTATATTTTAGCTCAAACGTTAAGATGAATATCGTGAGGTACAGTGGCGTACACCTATAATCCCAGCAGTTTGGGAAGCTGAGGCAGGAGGATTGTGAGTTCAAAGCCAGCCTCACCAACTTAGCAAGGCCCTAAGCAACTCAAGTGAGACCCTGTCTCTAAATAAAATACAAAACAGGGCTGGGGATGTGGCTCAGTGATCTAGTACCCCTGACTTCAATCCCTGATACAGAAAACAAAACAAAACACGGGGGGCTGGGGATGTGGCTCAGTGGTTGAGTGCCCTTGAGTTCAATCTCTGGTATTAAAAATAAATTAAAAAAAAAAAAAAGCTGGGGCTGTAGCTCAGTGGTAGAGTGCTTGCCCAGCATATGTAAGGCACTGGGTTCAATCCTCAGCACCACAAAAATAAACAAATAAAATAAAGGTATGCTGTCCATCTACAACTACAAAAAAAAAAAAAAAAAAAAACATAATTATCATGATACTGCAATTAAAAAATATCTTAAAATTTACATTGACTTGGAAATCCCCATAATTTGATGACATGAAACCAAAGATAAGATACTGATATCAAAAACAGAAGGTTGGGGATGTGGCTCAAGCAGTAGCGCGCTCGCCTGGCATGCACAGGGCGCTAGGTTGGATCCTTAGCACCACATAAAAATAAAATAAAGATGTTGTGTCCACCGAAAACTAAAAACAACAACAAAAAACAGAAGTCTTTTTTTTTTTCTTTTATTTTTTGGTACTGGGGATTTAACTCAGGAGTGTTTAACCACTGAGCCACATCCCCAATCCTTTTTATAAATTTTTTATTTAAAGACAGGGTCTCACGAAGTTGCTTAGGGCCTAAGTTGCTGAGGCTCGCTTTGAATTCCTGCCTCAGCCTCTATAGTTGCTGGGATTACAGGCATGAGCCACTGTGCTTGGCTTAAAGAATAGAAGTCTTAAAGTTTTCTTAATAATGATTGTCTGAGTTAATGGACATTTACATTAATTTACAATTATAAATCTATAATCTGAAGTAATGGTATATTTGTCCTACTTACCTATTGGACTTGACTCCATAATGAATGTCTATGTTGATGTTGTAGGAAATAAATTCTTTTTCTTCTTCTCCTTCATCACCAACATCCTCTACAAATCATAAAAACATTATAGCAAATTCACGTCATTTCAATTTCTTACCAACTGCTTAGGGAGTTCTTACTGCAGCCCACCCCTAACCTGACATTTAAATCCTTGAAGACTCGGTGCCACCTATTTTCCCCTCCCACCCATTTTCTGAGTCCCGACTCAGTCCCTGACCTGCCATGTCACATGGAGGTAAGTAGTTACCTTCTCTGCACATGCCAGGTGGTACTGGCCTGCCTGGGTGGCTGGAAGGATTGGCAGCAGGTGCCGGTGAAGCAACCGGGCAGGAGGGGCTGCCTGAGGGCAGTACGGCTGCACTCAACTTCTGCCAAGTTTTCACTATCCCTGCCCAGGAGCCCCGAATGCTGTGCTCCAAATATAGAAGGCCCTCTCCACCTCCATCCCTGAGTATATTCTGCTCTGTTGTTTACCCAGCACTCACTATGTGACAGGCACTTACACACATCACACACTGTACCCTAGTGGGTGGCATGACTGTTGTTATTCCTGTTTTCCAGGAATGAAGTCCAGTTAAATGGTCCACAGACCCTAGGCTGGAAAGCACCAAAGTGAGCATTCAGAGGTCTGTCATTCCAAAGTGCAGGCCCTTCACCCTGTCAAGAAACCCTCCAGGGGCTTGCAAGGAATTCACCTAGCCCTCCCCTCCACTGCACAAGCAGGAGTCACTTTACAAAGCTTTCTGAAATCAACAGTAAAAGCAGCCCCAAGATGCATGTAAATCAACTTTCTAAATAACTCAAAATTGAAATCAATAAGACAATTGTAAGAAGACAATCCAAACTTTTGCATCACAAGATACCTAAACATTCTAGTTATCTTTTCATGACACACTGTATGAAATCAGTGTTAGCAAAAATCACAATCTAGGAATTTTTTTGTTTGTTTCTGCTTTTGCAGGAATTGAACTCAGGGCCTTGCGCATGCCAGGCAAGTACTCAACCCCTGAGTTACATCCTTAGCCCAATATACAGCTCTATCTTTCAAGAAAACAATTCTTTGAAATTATTGTTTTGGTATAATTTTATGAAAGGGAGGAAGGAGTAGGTGGCAGAACATTCCAGCATGTCAAGTACTGTTTTTTAATGACCACTGTCTTTTTTTTCCTGACTTTTTAAAAATATAACTTTATTTTATTTATTTATTTTTATGTGGTGCTGAGGATCAAACCCAGGACCTTGCACGTGCAAGGCGAGTGCTCTACCACTGAGGCATAACCCCAGCCCCATGACCACTGTTTTTTTGGTGAGTTCAGACAGAGTGCCACAGAGGCCTTGAGCACAATTTGAGATACAAGGTGGTAGGATGCTGCCCGCCCAGCCGAGATACTGCTCGCCCACAGAAGAATCTTTGCATATCATCACGTCATCACCAAGTCTCACTGTTGGCATCTTGCCTCTCAGCTACAGAAAATGAAGTCTGGGAGAAACTTACTGTGGACAGGTATTTGAGAAGTGTCTCTTGTAGGTAAAGAACTTTGGTCCCTGGCTGTGCTGTGACCCACAGCACTTGCAATGTGGACTAGGAATACCAGACCTGACCACATGCCACCCAGAGCTACTGAGGCACAGGTGCCCATTCCATCCAGATCATGAAGGTGGAGGAGACTGCAGCCACCAAGTGCCACCAGCCAGGTCAAGCTTGCCCTATTAAGTCCTGCTGTAACCAGTGCAAGCCAAGAGGTCCAACATGCCCTCTAAGTGCCCTCCCACCCTGCGTCTACCCCCCAAAATTCCTGTAGACCACCAAAACATTTTTAATTAAAAAAAATATATAAACCACGGTTTCAAAAACCCTACACACATCAGTTTTTCTAACCATTCAAATGTGGCTGTACTACAAGAGAAATCATGAGGCCTGAGACCAGTCACACATGAGGACTGCCTTCAGTAAGACACAGCAGGTGACAAAGAACACAGAGAAACCCCAAACCAAATAGCCGTCCAGGGATGGGGTACGAAATATGTTCTTCCTCAGTTGTCTGAACTTTTCAGGATATTGTTCTATGATTTATATAAAAAAGGATTATTAAAATAACACTCAAGCAACATTCAATGGCACAACTAAAAAAATGATGCCAGTTTTCAATCCTTTCTCCCCCTCAGGGAGAGGCGCATCATCTACACAACAAGAAAAGATGCACCCTGGCCAGAGCTACAGTGCTGCTGGCACATTAGAGTCTGGGACGAAGCCCCATCCCCTGCGACAGCAAGTCAGGCAGCCTGGCAGATGCCAGCTGGGCACAGGAAGACTGCAATGCAGCAGAGTGCTGCCGTGGCTCCGGAAGGCACACCCAGTGACATCATCCTCCGACTACAACAAGGCAAACAGATGTTCCCTACTGCTTCCTTACACTGACTTCTGATGATGACACCTAATGGAAGTCATTATGAACCTGTCAGAGAACACACTGTGGACTAGTGGTTTTATGCATAGCCCTAATAAATACAGATGAAATGAATACATCTGAATCCTACTTATAGAATTTATTATGACATTGTTTGGTAAATTGCTATAATGTGTCCTTTTTGCCTCTCTGTAAATTATTAAATCATCCAAGTAATAAAAATGTGACATTTTACTTTTGTAGAAACATTTAAAAAATTGTTCATTGTTAATTCCTAGTAACAAAAAAGGGTCAATGCTGTTAGAAACTTATATACACAAATGCAATCTGCATGTTTCATCAGGTAATATGAGTTTCAGCAAAGCCTGAATCAGGTTCCTGATGCTGGATACAGTTTATGTTAACTCACACTGTACTGCCATGGGATAGTTACAGAATCAAAGTAGCACAGCAGCTCAGGAAGAGGATGCCCACAAGCTCCTCTGCTGCAAGCTGTGCTGCTGCACACTACGAAGTCCTACAGATATTCTGGTTACCTTCTGAAAGATTACTGATTTCCTAGAGATATTTGAAGTGACATTTAGCACTCATTTGTGTATACTTCTATTGAAAGACTAGTTTACTGTATTTTGAACACCCAGTGATTTACATCATTACATTGTCTTGCTTAATGAAATATAAAAAAGGTAACAGTTCAGTTACCTTAAGAATCATACTCTCTCCTGAGTAGAGAAGCATATTTTTACAAAGTATAGTACAGACACAGTCAGAAAAGGGATAAAGAGAAAACTCCTGGTAAAGAATAGGCAAGCCAGGCATGATGGCACTTGCCTGTAATCCCAGTGACTCAGGAGGCTGATACAGGGGGATCACAAGTTAGAGGCCAACCTCAGCAACTTGGTGAGGTCCTAAGCAATGTAGCGAGATCCTGTCTCATGATAAAAAATTAAAAAGGGCTAGGGATATAGCTCAGTGGTTAAATGCCCCGGGTTCAATCCTGAGGGATTGGGGTGGGGGGGACGACAAACAAACACAGGTGAGGTGCCCTTACTCTTCTCCTAACTGTCCCCCAGTCACAGAGCAAGTCTCTTCTCCGTCCAGCAAAAGAGGTCATTCATTTCTTCTGGTCCCTGGTGCTGTGGTCGATCACCATCCACACCCGTCCTCCTCTTGATTTCCTCATGACTTTATTTTTCCTGCTACTATCTAGGGTGCTTTCTGTCACCTCCATGCCCTCCATTGGGTCCTCCTGAGAAGACATGACTGCCACAACCTTGTGCTCTGGCACAAGGCTAAGAACCTGGTGAGAGAGTCTTTTTTTTTCCCCCAACTTGAAAACTTCCATCAAAACATCCCCAGACAGGTGTGAAGGGAGAATTAAACCCCATATGTGTGATGTAAGAGGGCTTCATTTAATATTTCCAGAAAGGAAGAAGAATAAGGAATTAAAAAACTAAGTTACTAATATTTAAGAAACTTAAGACTTGGTGTTTTTAATTTAATACCAATTTCAAAAGAAGTAATTGATATAAAATAGACTAAAATGAATATTTCCATATTAATAGCTATCAAGGAACTGCACAGAGATTAGTTTTCAGAACACTCCTTCAAACATCATTCTCCCTGATGGGTCTTAAAATTCGAGGGTTTCTTTGGTTTCCTCCTTTAGGAAAGACAAGGACTAGACTCATTTCCTTGCTGTTCCCAGCCTGATGCCCTGAGGTGCTGATAACCAATTCCCAGCCATCTTTACTTTGTAAAAAGAAGCGATTGCTGTTTTCCCTTTGCTGCACATAAATTTAATTTACTGTGCTACACTATACATTCAATTTTCCCTTGCTGCAGATTGCTTTGTTTTCTAAGGGTGAGGAGCACAGGGTAGGAACAGCCCAAGCCAAGGGACTCCTGCCCAGTGCTACAAGACATTACTGTTTTATAGAAAACATTTCCTATTAATTTATTCATTGCAGCACTAACCATCTGAGGGTCAAGCTAAGGCCAGAAGCAAACACATGCTGTGATCTACCATTAGAAAATCTGGTATCTGGCCAGGCACAGTGGCACACGGAGACTGAGACAGGGGGATTGCAAGTTCAAAGCCAGCCTCAGCAAAAGCAAGGTGCTAAGCAACTCAGTGCGACCCTGTCTCTAAATAAAATACAAAACAGAGCTAGGGATGTGGCTCAGTGGTCGAGTGCCCCTGAGTTCAATCTCCACCACCCCCCCCCAACATAAAAAAAATCTAATATCTGTAACCTGGAACTTTTTGAACACTGACATGAACCTCACAAAGCTTCAGATCTTGGAGAATTTCATATTTCAGATCAGTGATGCAAAAATCCAAAACCTGAAACAATTCTGGTCCCTAGCATTTTGGATAGAGGACAGTCCACTTAAACTGTATTTTTTAGTCATTAGTTTGCTAAATTTCTTCATTCTTTGTGAAAATTAAATCCTCAGAAAAATAATTATTTAAAAAACCCACAAAATCTGGGCTGGGGTTGTGGCTTAGTGGTAGAGCGCTCACCTAGCTTGTGTAGGGACCCTAGGTTTGATCCTCAGCACCTATAACTAAAAAATAAATATCTAGAATAAATAAATAAAATGAATATTTAGAATTAATAAATAAACCTACAACTAAAAAAATAAATATTAAACCCAAAAAACCATTTCCTATAAGGCTTCCTGCACTCTACGAATTGGATATTATAAAATGCTCTAGTTTCCGTTACCATTCCAGTCCCTAGCCATCTCTGTGATAACAAAGAGGAGGCAAAACCCCCAAATTACCTCTCAGAAGAAACTATGATTACAAGCTTAAAATAAGCAAGCATGAAAGGCAGCCTCAATTTTCTGTCATAAAGGCAAAGTTCTACATCTAAGATACTTGAGTGAAACACACACACACCACAGGCACCCAAGCCTGGTCTGACTGCTGGCAGGCTGCAGAGTGCAGGAAAACATACCAGACACCACCCAGCCTCCTAGAGAAACCCAACGAAAAACGCATGTCAAGTAAAAAGTGGTTCAAAACAGCACTAATGATGAGAAATGTCTAAGTGTGAATACCTATTTGGTCTCAATTTTACAAGTATACTATGGAGAAAATAATTTTCTGCAGACTAAGAATTACAGACAGACTTTCCTTTTTCAAATGAGAAGCTGTAACTTTCTGACTCTCTAATTTTTTAAAAAGAATTTAACTTTGATTTGTTTTTATGTGGTGCTGAGAATCAAACCCAGTGCCTCACCAGGGCTAGGCAAGTGCTGTACCTCTGAACCACAACCCCAGCCCCTGACTCTCCAATTTTTCACAAGTAAAATAAGCTGCTAAACTCACAACTTTCATTTCTATATTTTGAAGAAGGCTGAATTTTACAAAAGCTCACAGCTAGCCAGGGTAGCTTAAAATTTTTATACACACACACACATATACATATACATACATATGTATGTATTTGGCTTCATATAAAAATGCTTCTATATTCAATACAAATGTTGGAAACTTTTTCCAAAAAAAATAGGGGAATAAAATAGAAAAAGCAATTTCCCATTAATGAAATATATTATGCTACTTTATGGTGGTTGGTGGTTTTCCATTTAAATAATTCTGATTTGTTTTCCCTATTAATGCAAGCCTACCCTTTCATTATAATCAACTATTGGATGCACATATTTGATTAACCGTACAAATGTCAAAATTAACTCATACAAACTACCCCAAAAAAGCCCTGCTAGCAAGAGTGCTGGGTCTGTACTCATCTAACTGTCCTTGTGTAAGAGCTGGGGTATAGCTTAGCGATAGAATGTGTACTTACAATGTACAGGGCCCCCGAGTTTAATCTCTAGCACCAAAACAAACAACAACAAAAAAATAAACTCTCCTTATGTGGCCCAGATGGATGCTAATAAGACCAATGAGGCCTTATAGCATAAACTTGGATTAATTTAAAAATCTTTCCTTAGATTTTTGTAAGTGAAAAAGAAACTAAAGACAGGTTGAATTGACAGAAATACCTCAGGGAGTTTTAAAAACACAGGACTGAGGCAGCATTTCCATTTTAGACAGTCTCATTCCTGACTCGACTTTAAAAAGTGCAAGTCATTATGGAGCCAAGATTTGGATGACTGGATGTTCTTTGCTGAACGGAAGAAAAGCACACAATTCAAATATGCCCCCCACACCTGCAATAATTTTAGCAAAGTTTAATTCTAAGATGTTTGAAAAAAAGAACTACTGATGATCTTTCTAGAAGCAAAGAGCAAAAACTTGCAATTTTTTTTTTCATAAAAACAAATCATGACCCAAGGTTAAAAAAAAAAAAAAAATCACTGATTTTAAAACATAAAGAGTGCAATAAAAATATGATAAAGAATTAGCTATGGTCAAACTACTCAAAATATAATAATTTTAAAAACTAAGATTTAGGGCTGGGGATGTGGCTCAAGCGGTAACACGCTCGCCTGGCATGCATGAGGCGCTGGGTTGGATCCTCAGCACCACATAAAAATAAAATAAAGATGTTGTGTCCACCAAAAACTGAAAAATTAAAAAAAAAAAAAACCCACTAAGATTTATTTGAAAAATGACCAGAAAGACATGGGCCAAAATGCAGTCAGTGGTTCTATCGGGGTAGAAGAATTCGGGTGATTTTTATCTCATGTATATGAGAGAAACATGGTTTTTGTCAAGAGTGGATGAGTTTTCTTTTCTTTGTGATGCTGGACATGAAACCCAGGGCTTCATGCATGCTAGGCAAGTGCTCTGACACTGAGTGCTTGATTTTTTTTAACACATGATTTACATACAGGAATACATTACCCCAAACATGACATTAATGCTTTAAACATGCTCAAACAGCTTATTTGCTTTGAACATTCTATAGGGATATAAGAAAACTATTCTTTCATACCCTCAGAACCTCTGGCCCAAAAGAAGGCTGCAGAGAAGCATCTCTGAATAAGAACAGCCTCTGAAAGAAACAAACTATCACAAAGAATCAAGCTTGTGAGGCACAGAGGGCAGGTAGCCTGGGTTCTCTATGGCCAGCAACCCACAGCTTTTTGAAATTTCAAGAAACTTGCTGGCAAACATTTTCAGACAATCTGCAGTCTCTGGGTGCTAACCTTGAAACTGACTTGGATATCATCCCTGGGATCCCAGATGCAGATGGATGGTGCCACACCCATTCATGAGCTTGTCATCTACTACAAAGTGTTCTTTTTAAGAATCAACAAAAAGGGGCTGGAGGTGGTGTCTCAGTGGTGGAGCGCTTGCCTAGCGCTGGGGTCGATTCTCAGCACTGTATACAGATAAATAAAATAAAGTTCATCAACAACTAATGAAATATATTTTTTAAAAAAATCAACAAGTAGGCCAAGCAGGCATGGCGGCCCACGCCTGTAATCGAAGTTGCTCTGGAGACTGAGGCAGGAAGACTGCAAACTCAAGATCAACCTCAGCAACTTAGCCAGGCCCTAAACAACTTGATGAGACTTTTGTCTCAAAATAAAAAGGGCTGAGGATGTGGCTCAGTAGTTAAATGCTCCTGGGTTCAATCCCTGATACAAAAAAAAAAAAAAAGAAAGAAAGAAACCCGTAGGCAATTTCCAGACTCCAGGTGGGTGTGCTTTTTGAGAAGACTGCAGGAATATGCAAACTTTTTGCCTCCTCTCCCAATCTTTCTTTTAACCTGTAAATCAGACTTAAATATTACAGGCTTACCATTAGAATCATGTAAGCACTGCATAAATTGTAGGCATAATTAGTGAAGCGATGGACTGGAAACTGATATAATGAGTCCAGGCTAAGGACAAGAATTAGGTGCTGACCTTGGGCCAGTCATGTAACTGGAGATTCGGTTTTCTCACGCGTAAATGGAGAGATATACCCATTCAGCACCCAGTGAGCATCCGCCCTCCAGCAGAGATGCTCCGCAGGCACCCTGCTGGTACTGTCATCCTGTGAGCCTCGGCCTCTGGGTCCTGCAGGGCGGGCCCCAAATGCCTTCTTGCCTAGGCTACCTCTGACCCACCACGACCTCCTTCTTCAACCACAATCCAGCTGCCACGGCTCCCAGGTTTGCTCCTGGGTCTGCTCCCTCCCGAAGTCGCCTAGGCCTGGTCGCGAATCGAAACTGAAAAGCTCATGTGACGTTGGAAGCAAGGATGCGGCCTCCGCTCGCACTCGGCCCAGGGAGACGCTGTCTCCACCCAACTCGGCCATCTTGAGAGGCCCGAGCACACAAAGCGACCCCATTGTTTGAGTGACGGCAAGACAGGGGCACCCTGATCCCTTCCCTTAACCAGGACGCGGGCACCCCGCGGGGCTCCAGCCCGGGCAAGGCGTGTAGCAGTGCCGGCCTCTGCGGGGCGTCTGGGGCGTGGGGGGCTCGTCCCTCCGGGGCGCGGGGGGGGGGGCCATCTGGGGCATGGGGGACTCCTCCCATCCCTAGTGGTGTCCGGAATATGGGGGGCTCCTCCCTCCCGGGGGCATCTGGGGCGTGGAGGGCTCCTCCATCCCCTGTGGTGTCCGGAAGGTGGGGGGCTCCTCCCATCCCGCGGGGCATCCGGGGAGTGGGGGGCTCGTCCCTCCCGGGGGCGTTTGGAGCTCCTCACATCCCCAGAGGTGTCTGGAATGTGGGGGGCTCCCATCCCACGGGGCATCTGAGGAGTGGGGGGCTCGTCCCTCCACGGGGGAGTCTGGGGCGTGAGGGACTCCTCCCATCCCCAGTGGTGTCCGGAATGTGGGGGGTTCGTCCCATCCTGAGTGGTGTCAGCGGGCGTGGGGGGCTTGTCCCTCCCACTGGCCGCCCCTGCCCTACGCTGGGCCCTTGCGCCGGGCCCCGCACCTTTGAGGGTGGAGCGCTCCACCAAGACCGTGTGGACCTGCGGGTCCGACAGGAACTTGCGCATCTGCTCCAGGGCACTCTTCTCCTCCAGCGCCGCCTCGAGCGCGGCGGGCGCCTCGCCGCCATCCTCCAGCAGCAGCGGCACCAGCTTGCGCAGGTGCTTCTGCAGCACCGACACGTCGGCCACGTTCTGCACGGCCGACACCTCCAGGCCGGCCGAGCCGTCCTCGCCACCGCCGCCCCCGGGCTCCGACATGGCGCCGCGCTCGGGACCCGCAAGCAGCGCAGAGAAGGTGTCCGCGACCCCGCGAGAGACAGGAGCGAACGAGAGAGAGAGAAACGGGCGCCGGAAGTCGCACCGTCCGCTAGCCCACGGCCGACTGGGGTGAGCGGCGCCAGCTCCGCCCTTTAGGCAGCTGCCGCCCGCAGGCCCCGCCCCGCCCCGCCCGCCGGCCGCAGCCGCAGCCGCCGCAGCCACCGGCGCCCGCTCGCGGCTGGCGTCACGGCGCCGCGCATGCGCTGGGTGCCTGTCGCCGCCGCGCGGCCTTCTGGAACTTGTAGTCCCGGCGCTGGGCGGGGCCCGAGTCTCCTCAGTGTCAGTCCTGCTGATGCGGACCTGGCTTGGCCTCCGGGGTGAAAGCGGCGTGCTACGGAACCGCGTCTGCCTTGTTCACTGCGGTGGACGGTGGACGCAGCGAATAGCACACATCCCGAGAACGCCACAAATAGCTAACGAATGATGTGTGGATAAGAACCCAGATTTAACAGGCGCTCAGCTTGTGCCGGGTTTTGTTCCAAGCTCCTAGCGAGTGAAGGAATGAGTGCACATTAAGTACCGCAATGTAGGCCTGGTCCATGTCGCCCTATATATGCTTACGTACCTTATGTATACGGAGGTACATGAGAGTTTTTTCAGAGGGGGAGGGATGGGGGGCCGTGCCGGTGGTCGCACTGCTTGGTAGAAGGGGACATTCCGGTGGAGTAACGGGCCTCTACCAGGACGGAGAGGCCTGAAGGCTGTGGCTGGGGCATTTACTGCAGGGCAGTGTGAAATTAAGCCAGGAATGACACGTGGACACAGACTCTGAAGGGACCTGGCTCCCAAAGACTAAATCAGGCCTCCCCCCAGGCAAGGATGCTGCGAGGGGCGCCGCCTATATGAGGATATGTGCTTATAGTAGTGATGCCCGGTAGCAGCCCTGAACTGGCACTGCCCTTCCGTGGGCTTCGGCATTTGGGACAGTAGAAAGCAAGGGCTGGGATGCTTGCTGGCTAAGGTTCCCCTTGTTCTATCCCACCCCAACCTCCCCTACACCACGACCACGTAAGGGCCAGAATCCAGGCGGCCCTCATTTGTGGTTTAGAGATGGCAGTTCCTTCTAAGGAGGTAGTAATTGGCCTTAGAAAGTTCAAACTCATAACTTGCTTTTTCAGTTGAACAGAGGGAAGGAAGCCAAAGGCATTTTTTATATCAAAGTACAGAGTCAGAGAGCTGAATCCTGATTGGTGAACTGATGATGGTATGATTCTATTGTCCCAAATCATCTTTGGAAAACTGCAAAACCTACAATATGCTTATGCCTTGCACAATTACCTGGTGCCAGGCCCCAGAGACTGCTGGAACACAGAGGCTAATCAGATGGTTCTTATCTTTAAGGAGTTTATGAAATAAATAACAGATTGGTATCCCATCATCCTGCCCTTCATCAACCCACCCTTGTATGATATGCCCACACAGTTCTAGATATCTTTTAGGAGGAAAAAATAGAACAACAGCAACTAGTTTGTGTTATGGTCATAATAGTAATGAATGACAACAACACACGACCAATAGCTGTTACTGAGTGCTCATTCCATGCTAGGCACTGTGCTAAGAGTTTCCTTCCATATGTCCTTTAGGGCTAGGAACTGGGATGAAGAGGCAGGTCACCATCTGAGACACAGAAATCCGCAGAGACCTGGAAGATAAAGAGACTGCATACTGGCTGCACCGTGAGTCAGCACCAGCATGGGAGACACTCAGGCATCCAAGGGACTCAAACATCTGCAACCTGGCTCTGAGCCAAGGATACAGATAACGGGCTCTAAATTCCCAGTCCTGCACGATGGGCTCAAAACTAAAATCATTTATTATTTCTAAGAGGATGAAAATTAAAAAAAAACTGAGTAATCCATCTACAAGGATTTATAAATGAACCAAATGTCCTTGCTGTGTTTGTTGTATTTAATATGTAAAAAGAAGAAGGTCAGTTGTGATTATGGGCTTTCTACACAGAGTGCTGACATTCCATGTGCATTATGCCAGAGGCTGGCCAGACTGCACCGGTGCTGAGGGTGAGAGAAAGCTCTCATGGGGCCCCTTCTGCCTCCTGCCATAGGCCTGATCACACCCTGAGCTGATCCAAGGTGGGGGATCTACCCACCTGCTTCTCCCATGCATTTCTGTGTTTTAATATCTCTGCTTTCGCCTGTCAATGGTAGAACCTACTCTCAATTGTTAGGAAGTGATGGAGAGAGGTCTTTCTAAGTCAGTGTAGGATGATAGTAGCTGCTTGTATTTATCAGAAATTGGTGATGTGTGGTCTGCACAGATGAGAGCATACCCACATCCTACTCTCTTTAAAATATTATGTGGGTACCAGGCATGGTGGCACAGGCCTGTAATCCCAGTGACTTGGGAGGCTGAGGAAGGATTGCAAGATCACTCAGCAATTTAATGAAGCCCTAAGCAGCTAAGCAAGACCCTGTCTCAAAATAAAAATTAAAAAGGACTGGAGATGTGGCTCAGTGGTAACGTACCCCTGCATTCAATCACTACTACTACTACTACTACTACTACTACTACTACTAATGGCTTCTCAAGTTCTGGCTGGTGGCAGCCTCATCCCCATTCTTGCCTCACCTAACCTGTAGACAGACCAGAACCCTTTGGTGGAACTCCCCTGAACCACATCTTCAGGCTCCTTGATGGAAATCCCCTCCTCTCTCTCATAATTCCACATTGAACCCTCATTCATTCCAGGGGCTAATTCAACCCCAGCTCTGGGAGCAGAGAGGTCCTCTAAGCTCAGAATTATCAGCACCAGCTGCGTGTGGCCCAGAGTGGGCACTTGGTTACTGGGTGTGAAACTAGCGTCTTACCCCAGGGCCCCAGGAATGAGTGCTGGTGGTGGAAGCAACAGAGTACTTGTGAGTTTGACATTCCTTGCCACTTCAAGGCAGGCCACAGCCTTTGACCAGGGCACAGCTAGAGGACTTCTTTCCAGGACCCACCCCCTTTTCTGTCTGGGCTATTTGTCAAGTAAGCCTTGGGGTAACGCGCAGGTTATGGGGTGAGGAGAGGGTGCTCACCGGCAGGATCAGAGCGGGTCGCTGGCGCCCTCTGGTGGTGCACAGGAGGATTGGGGGGCCCTCTTGCTTGGGGAGGAGGCCTGGCTTCCCAACCTGCTGCCCATCCATGTGGGTGGAGGTTCCAGACTCACCTTCTCAAGGGTGTCTGGGTCACTTGTCCAGGATCGCAGAGTAAGGACAGTGACCAAAGGGGACTGCCAGCTTGTGGTTCTACCCACATCCCAAGTGAGAAGTTACTGCTAAAGCTTTTCTCTAACTGGGCAGGCAGCTGATGGGGTCTCCTGACTACAGGATTAAGTGTGACTCTGCTAGCCCTCTGAAGTCCCTGGTGCTACTCTGGTCCCTCCCAGGGGCATCCAGTGCTTTTTCTTATCAAAAACTGTGTCCCTAGCCAAGACCTCTGCTCCAGGCTGCTCAGGACCCTATCCTCTCTCAGGATGCTCTCTCTCCCTCCCAGCTCCCACCCTGCACTGACACATTCCTTCTTTAAAAGAGAAGGGAAACCCTGCCATAGCCACACCATCTCTTTGTTGTCCTTTCCACAAACTCCTCGGAAATAAGTGTACACGGCCACTGCCTCTCGCTCCACCTTGAATGTGGTGTCCAGTCTTCTCCCTCCACCCAGACATTCCCAGCAAGTGTCTGGCCCATGTCAGCCAGCCTCCACCTGGGCAGGCCCAGCGTCCGAGACTGAGAGTCCTCTTCTTGCTCGACGTGCTGTCGGCCCTGACACAGTGGGCACTCGCTCCCTCTCTGCATCCCTCCTTCACTTATTTCAGCAACCGCCCTCTCCGGTTCCTTCTAGTCTCTTTGCTGGAGCCTCTCCCCCCCACCCCCCGACTCTGAAGGTTGGCGTGGCCCAAGGCTTGGTCCTCATCTGCTTTGCCTTCTGCCAACCATCCCTGGCCGGGCTGTCCCCAGCGGCATACGTCAACAAGCTGCACCCCCCTATTCCAACCTAGCAGACTGTTCTACGTGGTTAGCTGGAGTGTTCTAGAAAATGCCGGTTGGGTCACGTTGGTTGGAGGTGTGGTTCAAATCTGTGTTTTTATTGATTTTCTGTGTAGTCATTCTGTCAGTTATTGAGAGAGGCGTGCTAAAGTCTGGTTGAAGTTGTGGATTTCTCTCTCCTTGTAGTGCAGTCAGTTTTTGCTGTTTGGAAGCCCTGGTGGTAGGTACGTACACATACAGCATGCTTGTGTCCCTTCCTGAATTGACACCTTTTTTATTTGAAATGTCTCTGTTTCTGGTAATATTGTTTGCCCTAAAATCTACTGTCTGATTTTAACCCAGCCACTCTAAGTCTCTCTTGATTGGTGTTAGTGTGGTATCGCTTCTTCCATTCTTTCCTGTTAACCTCTCTGTGTCTTTTTATTTAAAGTAGGTTTCTGGGTGGCAGCATATTGTTAGTTTTTGCTTTAAAAAAAATCTGATGATTTCTGCCTTTGGGGGTTGATTATGGATATGGGTGGTGTTTAAGCCTACCATCTTGCTATTTGATTTCTATTTGTCCCATTTATTCTCTGCCCAGAATTGAACTCTGATCCCTCTCACAGCCCTGAAATCCTGCCTCTCCCACCTGCGCTGCTGCCTCATGAGCTCCAAACCCCACCTGCCTCCCAGGACTGCTGCCTGAGCTGCCTGCAGGCTGTTCTCCACAGCAGAGGGACTGGTCTTCATAAGGTAAGTCAAAGTCATCTCTTCTATGTCCAAATGCTCCTGTGGCTTCTCCTCTCACCTGGAGAAAACCACCCCAGAGCCTGCTCACCTCTGCGTTGTTCCTGGGTCACACCAGCCATGCCTTAGCCTAATGTTTTTCCTCTTTCTCTTTCTGGAATGTTTTTCTTCCAGGATCGTCGGTGGCTCACTCCTCCCACCTCAACCCATGCTCAGGCCTCTGCTGAAGTCCCGCTGAGGGAGAGGAGGCCTGTTTGAACACCTTCTCCAAAATAGCACCCCCACCATGCCCCCCTTGCCTGGCTCTGTTTTTCTTCCCAGCTCCGTTCTTTGAAGTACACATACTTGGGTTTTTAGTTCATGATCTCTGTCCCGCAACTAGAACGCAGTTCTCCAGTGATCTGCGTGCTCTTGGCCTGCACCAGCGCTGACGATGCCGTTCTGCTTGCCAGTCGTGTGAGTGCAAGAGCTATTTGGGGCATGAGTCAATGAACAGGGTACTTTCATCCCTAAGGCGAATTACAGGGTGAGTCTAAGAGAACAGAGCCTAATAAGATACACTCCTCGTGGGCTGTGGCTGTGGCTCAGCAGTAGAGCGCTTGCTTAGCACGCTCACGAGGCCCTGGGTTAGATCCTCAGCAGCACATAAAAATAAATAAATAAAAATAAATGTATTGCGTCCATCTACAACTAAAAAATAAATATATATAAAAAAGATAAGCTCCTTGGTGACCAAGCAAACACAGCAAAACTGATTTGTAGAACCCCCGCCCCCATGGATTACTTCTGTGAAATTAAAGATGTGCACTAAGCACATTGACATCACGTACCCATCAGTTCCTGGTGGGATCCATCCCAGGCTCCCTAGTTTTTCTCCATCCATAGTTGGAATGGCAACCAGGATGCATTTCTTCAAGACTTTGAAAAGAAGTGACACAAATACAAAGGTCTTGAGGGATATCTGGAGATTTGGGGGATGCCTACGATGGGTTGAATTGTATTCCTCCAAAAGACCTGAGCCCTGTATCTGTGAACGTGACCTTATGTGGAAACAGGGTCCTTGCAGATGTCACTGAGTTGAGATCAGTCTGGATCAGGGTTAGCTCTACATTCAGTGACCAATATTCTTCTCAGGAGAGGGAAATATGGACCCAGATCCGTGAATACACACAGGACGAGCACCGTGAGCATGGAGAGATGCATCTGTAAGCCAAGGTACACCAAGGGTGGCCGGGACCCAGGAGAGAGGCTTGGAGCAGATTCTCCCTCTGGACTCCTGTGGGAACCAACTCTGCAGACTTCTAGGCTCCAGACCTGGAGAAGAATCCATTTCTCATGTTTCAGCCGCATGCTCTGGGGTGCTTTGCTACAGCATCCCTAGGAAACCACCAGGGCTACATTCCAGAGGCAGCTCAGTACTTTGACCAGAGCGACAGTCCTACACCATGGGAACTGTCAAGCAGGGAACTGAAAGATCACGTGATGGGAGAGGACTCCATCTGCCAGGACATGGAGTTGTCTGGGATGTCCTGTGGCTGTGGGATAAACCACTGCGCTTCCAGACAGAGTGGGAAATCCGTCTGTCCTGCATTCCTCAAAAAACAGAATGGGTTGAAGGCCTGTGCGTTTGATGTGGCCCAGAGACGATGACTTTGGTGAGTCCCTCTGTGTGATGGCTGTGGCTGCTCTCAGGGCCTGCAGGCCTGTGCTTTTCTCTGGAAACTTGTCGGAGTCCAGGGAGTCTCAGGAGACGAACGGATGGTGAGGAGTCGGCGAAAGGCGGCGGAGGAACAACATAGACACAAGAGGGAAGGTGTTGCATCTGATTCTTTACTTGTGAAGTTAATCATATATACTTTTCATTTTGGGAGGCTCACAGTATTTTGTGGTTACAAAACAGGAATCATTATTCAAAGAAACAAAATTTTACGTAGCTACAATTAGATAAGAAGAATGTCTCTTGGCTTATGCATAAGCAAGCATTTGTACTTTCAGTTCGCATTTTGCTTTGAGCTGTTTCTGCTTAGTTAGCTTTTAATAATAGTTGGAAATGTCCCAGACTATTGGCCTATACCTTGACTATTCTTTCTTGACTTACTAACTAGAACCGGCGCCGCGGTTATGGCAAGTGGTTAACTTGAAAAGAGAGGCTACTAATTTTAATCAAACAAGAGTAAGAGCACAAATAATTGTGTACAGGAACAAGAACAAGTTGCCCAGTACCAAGCACTAATCTGTCTTCTTAATATTAATTTTTCTTCTCTAGATTTTGATTTAATTTCTCAAAAACTTCCTTGACTGTTTTTCCTACAGGGGGTTTCTCATTAAACATTAACAATTTACATTCCACAGCTGAATCATTGCATTTAGAGCAAACAGATTTATTCTTTAGAAGTAGTTGCATTAATTGGGCAAGTCATGTTTTTTCCTTCATACTTAATGGTCATATGAGAAGTTACAATTACACTTATTAACAGAAGTGCAAAAACAAACCATCCCATTCCCTGAAACATGCTGTGCTCCTCCAGAGGATGGACACCGTGCGCCATCCACCTCAGTAGGGCCTTGCCTTTGCCTGAATCAGGGGAGGGGCGCAGCAGACGCTGAACACAGTCTGGTCCTTGACTTGAGGACCTGCAATGTTAGCCTCCTCCCCTGGATGCCTCTGGCAACTCGGCCCCCCCACGAAGCGTTCCCTACATCACCAGCTGAGGGATGCCCCTCTCTGGTCAGCTTCCTGGGACTTTCTGAATGGTAACTCATGGCTTTCTCAGTCACCAATCTGTCCCATGTGTTTGCATCAGCAATAAATGTCGTGACCAGGTGGAGGTGTCTGACGTGATCTTTGCACTGTAGTCACAGAGCCAAGTGAGTAAACTCCAACACACGCCATCAAGGAACGCAAGGGTCATCACTGCAGTAGAGGAGGCTTGATGTGACAAGCAGCAATCTAGTCTTGGGGCGGCAACCATGTTCCCGTTAGATCTTCATCAAAGGTGAGCTGTGGCTCTGCTCTGGTCATCTTATTCTGAGGGCCAGGCTGGTTGAAACTGTTAGTTGTAGATGGACACAATATCTTTATTTTTATTCGTTTATTTTTTATGTGGTGCTGAGGATCGAACCCAGGGTCTCACCCATGCGAGGCAAGCGCTCTACAGCTGAGCCCCAGCCCCAGCCCAAGAGATTGTTGCCCTTTTATGGCAGAAGGAAAAGAGTGATGTGGAGAACCACCATTGGCCCTCAGGTTCATGCTTAAAAGTGCCATGTGTCATTTTGCATTGTTTTTTTTTTTTTTTAAAGAGAGAGAGAGAATTTTTAATATTTA
The DNA here is from genome assembly GCF_047511675.1 of Marmota flaviventris. Lineage (NCBI taxonomy): Eukaryota > Metazoa > Chordata > Mammalia > Rodentia > Sciuridae > Marmota > Marmota flaviventris. Next base: position 4,192,432 of record NC_092499.1, read on the forward strand.
TTTTTTAGTTTTCGGTGGACACAACATATTTGTTTGTATGTGGTGCTGAGGATCGAACCTGGGCCGCACGCATGCCAGGCGAGCGCGCTACCGCTTGAGCCACATCTCCAGCCCTTGCATTGGTTTTATTGGTCAAGGTAGGTCATGTTGCCAAGAATGATGTGAGTGAGAAGGGTGTGTTCTTCCCACAGGGAGAGGAAATGAAAGGCCTCGGTGACTCCACGGTCTGTGAGGTTCCCTGTGGGACTTTTAGGTTATGCTATATGTTTGAAAATCACTGCAGGGTCAGAAATTTTTACGTACTAACTACTGGGTGATAACTTTTTAAGTGTTCATTTTCCTTTTGAATCACCCTATCTAATAATGCCCTTGTTATGTGCTTACCGAGAATGCATGTGTCAAAATCAACTCAAGGCAGATCAGAGTAGGCACTAGAACAGAGACGCTGCACCTAATTGAAGAAAAAATACACCAGAATCTTCATCATGTCAGCTTAGGACCTGACTTCCTTAGCAAGACTCCTAAAGTGCAAGAGGTAAAATCAAGAATCAATAAATGGGATGAATTCAAACTAAAAAGCTTCCTCTCAGCAAAGGAAACAATCAATAATGTAAAGAGAGAGCCTATAGAAGGGAGAAAAGTCTTTACCACATGCACCTCAGATAGACCACTAATCTCCAGGATATATAAAGAACTCAAAAAATTAACACCAAAAAAACCCCTCAGATAACCCAATCAATAAATGGGCTGATGAACAAAACAGACACTTCACAGAAGAAAAACTACAATTTCTCAACAAACATATGAAAAAATGTTTATTGGGGCTGGGGCTGGGGCTCAGCAGTAGCTCACTTGCCTGGCATGGGTGAGGCACTGGGTTCAATTCTCAGCACCGCATATAAATAAATAAAATAAAGGTCCATCAACAACTAAAAAATCATTTAAAAAATTGTTATCATCTCTAGTAATTAGAGAAATGCAAATCAAAACTACTCTAAGATGTCTTCTAACTCCAGTCAGAATGGCATTTATCAAGAATACAAGCAATAATAAGTGTTGATGGGGCTGTGGGGAAAAAGGCGCACTCATACATTGCTGGTGGGACTGCAAATTGGTGCAGCCACTATGCAAAGCAGTATAGAGATTCCTCAGAAACTTGGAAAGGAACCACCATTTGACCCATCTATCCACTCCTTGATTTATACCCAAAGGACTTAAAATCAGCAAACTACACTAACTCAAACACATCAATGTTTATAGCAGCTCAGTTCACAATAGTTAAACTATGGCACCAACATTGATGCCTTCAACAAATGAATGGATAAAGAAAAAGTGGTACATACACAATGGAATATTACTCAGCCTTAAAGAAGAATAAAATTATGGCACTTGCAGGTAAATGGATGGAACTAGAGAATATCATGCTAAGCGAAATAAGCCAGTCCCCCCAAACCAAAAGCTGAATGGTTTCTCTAATAAGTGGATGCTGATCCACAATGGGCGGGGGGTAGGGAGGAATGAAGGAACTTTGGTTTGTGCAGAGGGGAGGACGGTAGAATGAGACAGACAGTATTACCCCATATACACGTATGATTATACCACTGGAGTGACTCTGCACCAAGTGGAGCCAGAGGAACGAGAAGTTGTGTACAGTGTGTCCAAATGCATTCTACTGTAAAAATAAACAAACAAAAAAACTTATGTCGATCTCCCATTTATGCTAGTGTGCGTGTTGTAATCATGTCATTCCATTCACTTTCCTGTAAATCCATGAAATTGGAATGCAAAAGCACTTGCTGTTTCCACGAAAACAGTGGGGCGCTAAGGCAGGTACCTGGGAAGTGCTGGCGAGTCCCACAGCTAAAAGTCCTGGATCACGGATGCACAGCACAGTGCTGCAGGCTGCTCCCCTGGAGCTCTTCAGTCTCACTCCACTTTACAGACCCAAGACTGAGAAAGCACCTGACATCTCGGTGTGTGGGTTGTGCGTGCAAGTGCTGTGGCATTCAGATTGGGGGATTCAGCTTGAAATAAAAGGGTTTGCTTCATATTTAAAAAAAGGCTGTTGGGTCATGTGGCCTTCAAGGGAGGAAACAAATCACTCCAGGTATCTCAAATAGAAAGGAATTTTTAAAAATATGGTGTTGGGTGTGGTGGCCATGCCTGTAGTCCCAGCAGCTCAGGAGGCTGAGGCAGGAGGATCTTGAGTTCAAAGCCAGTCTCAGCAAAAGAGAGGTGATTAGCAATTCAGTGAGACTCTATCTCTAAATAAAATACAAAATAGGGCTGGGATGTGGCTCAGTGGTGGAGTGCCCCTGGTTTCAATCCCTGGTACCCCCCCCCCAAAAAAAAAATAAGTAGAAAATATGGTGCTAGGGATTAAACTCCGGGCCTTGTGGCACATGCCAAGCACATGCCTTGTCATGCAGCCATACCCCCAGCCCCGAGGAGTTTCACACAGGTCGGGTCCTAAGTGTGAAGACCCCCATGGTGGCTGCGATCCCCTGGCTGTCAGGGGACTGCTCCTGACCCCTGTGACCTGTTCCACATGATGAAACTATGCCCACTCACTGCCAGCCCACGCGCCTGCCTGAACCCTCTGTCCTCTGCTTAATTGGTGAAGCCTAATTTCCATCAAGCCCTAGCTATAAAAGAGACTGGGAAATCTAGGTCTTTTTAGTTTTCCAACCTCCCTGGAGAGAAAATGGGTGAAATGAAAGTTGAAAGATCCTCTGTTACAAATGGCAAATGAATTAATATTCTTTTATGTATTTAAATAAAAATGGTTTAAAGTAGCAGACTCTCTAGTAATAGCAATTTTTTATTCTCAGCTTTAACCAACATTTTGTTATTAATGATCAGGTCCAAATGCACCAGTGATAAGGCCTTACCAGAATTTCCAAATGTGCAAGAATCTGGGCTGAGAACTGGATGAGCCACGGGGAAGGGCACAGTGAGGGGAGGGAGGATTTCACTTGGGAGGCTGGTGGGAGAGCTTGCACTGCTGCTTAGTAAGAAGCCAGTCAAAGCCACGCTGTCTTCCCCTTGCCACTGGTGAAGGACTCTTTTGGAACGGATGCCTGGGGCACCCTGTCTCCAGAGTGTCCCTTGCCTGGCTCCTTCTGTCAACTGTATTTGTCTCACAGACACAGAAAGTACCTATTGTGCATGATCATGCTGGGAGCTGAAGCCCCACTGTGAAGCTCACGGTCTCATATCCCTTACTTCTAGAACAGGGCTCAGCACAAATCCGGGGCTAAATAAATATCTGCCAAATGAACAAATGGATGAGTGTACCTAACTGATAGAAAACCAAGTCTCAGAGAGCTCACAGACCTCCCTGAAATGGCTCCCCTGGGCTGAGGGCAGCCGAGACCCGCCGCGGCCAGACCTCCCCACACCCTCTGCTAGGGAAGGGTTCTGGGGGCTGGTCAGTTGTGCCTGGGGCAGTGTTTCAGGTACCCGAGGTCCTTGCCTGGCACGACTGTAAGAGCAGACATGCAAACCCGAGCCTCGTAAGCAGTCCTAAAAATTCGTGGGAGGTGGCAGCTTGCAAAATTGTGAAAATACTCAAACCTACTGAATTCACACTTTAAAATGGACAGTGAGTTTCATGTTATGTGAGTTTTGTCTCCATAAACATTGGATCTTGGCCTCACTTTTTTTTTTTTTTTTGTACCAGGGATTGAACTCAGGGACACTCAGCCACTGAGCCACATCCCAGCCCTATTTTGTATTTTATTTAGAGACAGGGTCTCAGTTCCTTAGCGCCTCATGGTTGCTGAGACTGGCTTTGAAGTTGAGATCCTCCTGCCCCAGCCTTCTGAGCCTCTGGGATTACAGGCTGAGCCACTGCGATTGACTTCACATTGGTTTTTCACTTAGGGCTGGGGTTGTATTACAGTGTAGAGCACTTGCCTAGCATGTGCGAGGCCCTGGGTTCCAACTTCAGTACACAAAGAAAAAAAAGTTGTTTTTATAATGAACACATGGGGAGAAAAATAATTAGTGGGAACATTACAATTGCTCTATATGACTTTCAAACATCAAAACTACAATTGGGTACAAATGTATAGAGAAAAAAATAATAAAATGCATATTTAGTGCATTTGGAACATTTAGGAACCTGAAGATTTTTTATGTCTTTGGACTAACCCTATCAGAGGAGATCACTGTGGAGTTGATGATCAGGTCCAAATGCACCAGTGATAAGGCCTTACCAGAATTTACCAGGTATTAGTTGGACCCATGCAAGGAGGGTCCGTAGGCCCCGGAGCCGGGCATGAAGCATTCCATACTTTTACAGAGGCGTGGGTGTATTGAATACTGCAGATCTGGAGACTTGGAAGTGGTTAAGGTGGAAATTTTTACCCTGTGTGTCTTACCGCAGGGTTTTTTTTTTTTTTTAATATAAATGACTTAGGAGTAGCTGGAAGGGCGTTGGCCAAGGCCTCGCCCCTCCCGCAGAGCCAGGCCTCCCTGCCTCCCCTGAGCACTGAGCGCTCCTTCCTTCCTAAGTCCATCCGTCTGCTTCCCACGGCGACCCTTGGCACCTGCGGTGTCGTGGGAGGTCCCGAGCGCCTTTCCTGTGCAGTGTGTGGCTGGCGTCACCTTCATCAGCTCCTGCCTCAGCCCTGTCACGGCCGCCGTCCGCCGTCACCTGGCCTCCGGCCGCACGTGGCCTCGCGGGGTCGTGGAGGCCGCTCCACGTTCTCTCCCCGCGGTTTCCTCCAAGCGCTCCGCTCTCCTGGGTTGGAACTGCGCTTCCAGCAGCGTCGTCTTCCTGTTCCTGGCTGCGCTTTCGCCCTGGCGGCCAGGTCCCTCTTTCAATTAGGTGGTCCGTGCAGGGAGCGCTGCACACACCTGCGTCTGCAGGGCGGCGCTCGGACGACTTTGGAAGAGGTGACGTGGTGGATCCGGGATTAGGATGTGCAGCCGTCACTTACCACCTGGCGGTTTGTAGACTGGAGACTTAGAGACAAAGTTTGCACTTTATGTAATTACAACCTGGAGTCGGGCGCGGTGGGCACGCCCATCATCCCGACTAAAGGCTGCGGCAGGAGGATGGCAAGTTGAGGCCAGCCTCAGAAATTTATGTACTTACGTCTTAAAATAAAAAGGCTGGGGTACATCCCAGCGGGGGATACACCTCAACTCTGATAGAGCCGCCCTGGTTCGATCCTCAGCACCCTCCGTTACAACCTACGGTGGTAACTGGTATTCGGACTGTGGGGGCACTGGTGGTATTGAGCGTGGTGGAACCATGCCGCGCGGGGACTGCCGAATCGGCTTATTTCTCCGCTGCTTTTTCTGGCTCTAGGACTGAAAGCACAAGGGGCCTATTAGCCTTTCAGACTTTGGTCCACCCTCTTAGAGAATAGGGCATACACGGAGGAGAAAGGGGAGAGCTGGATCTCCCACCTGCAGGCAATAGGAGCAGGAGACCACAGAGCGTCCCTGGACCTCAGGAAGATCCCCAGCCTGGGGTGAGGACAGGCAGGTGAGCGAGTCCCAGAGCCAGCTTAAGAGCAGAGCTGGGAGTCGGGGGCTGCACCAGGTGATGAGACTCCAGGCAGGCTGCCCACAGAGGTCCTTGTACCCATCCAGCCTGGGGCAGCAGGAAGGGAGAGCAGTGACTGGTGTGACGGATGACCAGTGGCCAGCAGGCTCTCCCGCAGGGCCCATCCCTGCTCGTCCCCGACAGGTCCTTGTCCTGTCTAGGGGTCGGATAGAACCCTGAAAGTGGCTCCTGTGATGTGGCAGCCCGTGGATTCGTCAGAAATTAGGCTGTCGTTTAAAAGAAAGAGCACTGTGCGGGCACTCCCACGTTGTTGGGCGGAGAATCCTGCCTGTCTCCCAGTGCCACCGGTAATCACACTGTCATCCCCACATACCAGCCTGTTCCCAAGCTTTACCCAACATACATAATGAAATGAGATAAGTTATTATCTCCACAGTTTGAGGTTGGGGGCGGGGCAGTTTGGAGGGAGTTTGCTAAAGGAAACTTGCAGAAGGTCTGGGACAGCAAGGCTGGAGAGAAGGAGTTCAAACTCAGACTGTCCCTGGTGCCTTTGAGCCACAGGAACAAGGGCTGGGTTGTGCCCCTTTGTTTTCCCAGTGCCCAACAGGAAACCAAACATGGGAGATCCTTCAGCGCTCTGTTCCTGTGTCCCAAATGCATACCAGAGGCTGCTCACCAAGCTGCAGCTTTGAGGGCAGGCACTCAGGTCCTGCTGTCACTGAGCCCCTTGGGTGGCCAGGAAGGGAGGGGCTGCCTACTTCCAGCAGGCCGCTCTGCCATCTACTGGCTGATCTGTGTAACTGCAGGGCCTGACCCTTGATGCTCCTGGGACCCTGGTCCTCTAAGTCTTGCTTCAACCTGCCAGGACACACGTCCCCTTGTCCAGAGTATCCAAACTGTATATGCCATCGGCCCTTTAGTCACTTAGTAGCCTTCTAGGTGATCAGATCCACTGTTATGATGTTGCAGAGCTTGTATCAAGCAACACTTATTTTACATAGTAATTGCCCCCAAATACAAGAGTAGGGATGCTGGCAATTTAGATGTGCCAAAGAGAATCCATGAAGTGAAAGGTGAAAGGAAATAAAAAATGTATGCTGAAGTTGCAGAGATCTATGGTATATTACAATTTCTTACTGTGCCTAGTTTATAGATTCAACTTAATCATAGGTATATATAGAGAGGAAAAACTTAATGTACATGGTTTGGTTCCATCTGCACTTTCAGGCATCCGTTGGGGGTCTTACAATATATCTCCTGTGGATAAAGAAGAGGCCACTGTAATGCCACAAGACCTTTCATCCAGGATGCCAAAGAGGCAGCAGAGACAAACTCCTGCATTCCCCTCATGAGCTAGGTTCAGAGAACTATGTTGCTGGCCTGGCATGGTCAGATTTGTTCAAAAATCTGCTCAGAAGTTTAAACATACAGGTGTACACTTTGAAGAAAGAATTCCTACTTTACTTCAAAGGACATTCACATTTTATGTATTTTTAAAGTTACTTTTATTTTTTAAAATTCTTATTTTTTCCTTTTAGTTATACATGACAGCAGAATGTATTTTGACATATCATATACATGGAATATGATTTCCCATTATTGTGGTTGTACATGATATGGAGTTACACTGGTTATATACTCATGTATTAACGTAGGAAAATTATGTCCAATTCATTCTACTATTTTTTTTCATTTTCTCCACTGTCTAATCTGGTGAACCTCCACTCCTCCCTCCCCACCTCCTATTGTGTGTTAGCATCAGCGTGTCAGAGAGAAAATTTGGCCTTTTTTTTTTTTTTCAGGATTGGCTTATTTCACTTAGCATGATAGTCTCCAGTTGCATCCATTTAACCCTTCTGGGTTGTGTCCTGCTCAGGGAAATAGCAGAGGCTTCCCAGGGCTGTCTGGGCAGGAGGCCCAAGACCACCTGGCAGTTGCAGAGCAGATGAATAGTTCCTAAGATGCAAAGGGGGCTGCAGAGCCAGCAAAGGGGAAGCTGCAGGTGGAGCAGAACTTGAGGGACTGAGGTGGCTCTACAGATGCCAGTGTTGGTGGGTGGGCTCCCAGGGGACTGACTCCCCACCTCCCACACTTTGACAGCCACAGCCACTGGAAATGAAGAGGGGACCTGGATAGACTGGAACTGAGCTTCTGTCCCTCTGAACTGGATGCCTGAAGCAGAAATGAAGTGGAGGGACCTTTATGAAGACGAAGAAAGGCTTCCAGTTGGACCTGACATCCACCAGATGCTACCTTCAGAGTACGTCCAAAATGAGTGTCCCTTCTCTTCTTCACTGTTACCCGGGTGTCTGAGCCACCCACCCCCACCTCTTCAACAGATCTCGGTAGCCTCCTCGCCAGCCTCACAGCTCCTGGGGGGCTTCCTAGAGTTCATTCTCAATAGCCAGAGAGTGCCTGTTAGCTGGGAGGGCTGGGCAGGGCAGCCAGGCTGAGAACCCTGCAGTGGTCTCTTGTTGCTGAGTCTCCCTGTGGCCACCTACTTCCTCTCCAACCATCTCCTACTACTCAAACCATGTTCATTCCACTGCAGGACGGCTCCTTTTACAGGGTCCTCGGCACACTGTGCCCTCTGTCTGTAAGTCTCTTCCCTCACTTCCTTCAAAGTCACCTTAGGCCTTCTCTGCTCCTTTTGCAAATATTCTCCCACTTCTTGGACCATTCCTACCCGACTCCCTAGCTTTATTTTTTCTCCTGCAGCAGGAACTTCTGACAGTATGGTGTGTGCTTTGCTGGGGATGGAACCTGTCGCATTGCACGACTAAACACTCAAGTCACTCCAGGTGAACTGGACTGCACGAAATAACCAGAAACAGAGAAATATCTTTTTCTTTGGGTCCTGTGACAGCTCCTATGACCTTAAGGGTCCATGGAAAGAGAGGGAGAAGCACGTGCTGAACCCCTTTATTGGGAAAAAGCCAGTCAAATGAGGCAAGGGGTAGGATTACAAGGGAACAGGTGAGTGTAGCTCAACCCCTCTGGGTGCTGTTGCCAGAGTCACAAGTCATGGCACTACTGTGCCAGACCACAGTGATCTTTTAGATCCCTGTGGTGCAGCAGGAGTTAAAGGTGCGTGCATTTGGAGTGGCTCTCCACAGGAACCCAGGGCTTTGCCCATGCTAGTCAAACGCTCTACCACTAAGCTATATCCCCAGCCCCATAGTATGGTTTTTGTTCCTTATCTCTAGACACTAGGAGTTAAATTCTATGAAGACAAAGATTTTTGCCGTTTTACAAGTGGACAGTCATTTCTCTTCAGGCCTTTGCATTTCTCATCTCCCTTCTTCCATTTATGGTTTCCTGGTTCCTCACCCTCTGCTTCTCCTCTTTTGCTGGCTCTGCCCTGAGACTCTCTTGCGTCTGGTGCAAGGAACTTAAGGGACCAGCAGCTCTGTGGCTGTAGGGAGAGGAGCCCGGGAGGCACAGGCAACATCTTCTAGGGTCACCATCTTGGGCAGAAAGCAGCGAGAAGGGATGTCATCGGGGTTTGGATGTCCACCCTCACCTCTCAAGGTACAAGAGCTTCATGGCCGGGTGGTTACAGTTTATGGGCCAAGCAGGGGTTATAGCCCAGGCGCCGGAGTCTGTGGCTTAGGCAAATCCTTCCAGGACCATGGCCTCACAGCCACTTCGGAACCCTCAGGGCTGCTGTGGAAATAACAGGATGGTTAACCCAGGGAGTGCTGGCCTGCCACATGCCCACCATCCCGCACAATGGGTGGCTCATGCCAGCCCAGGACACGGGGCTCTGCTCTGCTCAACAACCCGACTCTGGTAGGCCTTCTGAGCGTTTGGAGTGGGGTGTCCACTTCCGAGGCCGCCGTGCCCCATACGCAGCGGATCACTGCCTCCGAACATAAGCCTTACACTTGTGCCACTGCAGGACAGGGAAAGAGGGACCTGACCCCAGTCACTGATGGGACCATACGAGGCACATTAACTGGGCTCTTGGCAACAGAACGTGTTTGCAGGGGGCCGCGTCCCCACACGGTGCCCGAGGCCTGCCTTCGCCGCTCCGCACCTGTGTTGGAGTAAAAGGCCCGGGACCTGGTCACGTGCTCCGTCGGACCAATCCCCGCAACCGGAAAGGGGTAGAGTAGTGATTGGCCCACCCGGCGCGGGGGCGGAACCCCGGTCAGAGGGGAGGAAGCGGGTTCTCCCGGCCTTCGATTCCGCGGTCCTCGGGATTCTCGTTCTCTCGCGAGACTCGGCGCCGGGAGGGGCCTCTAAGCTCCACAATGCACCGGGCGGGGCGGGGCAGTCCCGTATTGGCTTGGCCCGGAGCGCCGCGCGCGTCATTTTTCCGAGCCCGGTCTGGGAGCCGCGCTCTTCCCCTGCTGTTCAGCGCTCGCCTCCCGAGCCTTGCTCAGTCGCCTCCCCGCCCCCGCACCCCAGACGCCGTCCCCTCGACCGCCTGGGAAGCCTGCGGCTCTTTGCTCTCTGTCACCGCCTGGCTTGCGCTCCGAGCGCCCATTGTTTTCGCTCCTGCCGGGCGGGGGATGTAAGCCGAGGCCCGCAGTGGGCTTCTGGGGGCTGCGACCCCCTTCAGTTACATGCAACGTATGGGCCGCCTAGGTGCTTCCGTCAGCCCGAGGCGCCGGGACCCTCCCAGGGCCTCTCGGTCCACCTGCGTGCCGTCAGCACAGGGCCTGCCCCAGGTGCCCATAAAACGGAAGCGAACCTGGCGTTTCGTTCCCGGTGCTCTCTCGACCCGCCGGCTCCTGGGGGCGCGCCCTCCTCCCGGGATCGTGCGCCTCGCTCCGCCCCACAGTTTCCCGTCCTTTCTTTGATCAGACCTCCATTGAGCCTGTGAGGAGGGGGCGGAGGACCCGGCAGCTGGGCACTGTATCCGCCAAGCTCAAGGTCTGGCAGGGGAGGAGCTGTGAGCCCCCGAGGGGCCTGCACCGGAGAATCTGAGGCTCAGGGATGGGCCGCCAGTGGCCAGGTCAGGGCTCGAGGCAGGCTAGGGTTGGAAGGCTCATGGGTGAGATTGGGCCTGTCTCCCGAGGAAAGTGGAGAAGGCCTTGAGGCCAGGGTTCCGGGTCCTTAAGGATGATAGGCAGGATTGTGCAAGATTAGAAGGGTGTTTTTGGAAGATCCCTCTGGCTGCGGCGGTGGGTCACGTGAGAAGGAGTGCAGACTGGAGGGAGCTGGGCAGGCAGAGGTGGGAAAAGAAACAGCCTGAGCGAAGGGTGGGTGTAGAATTGTGAACATGTGCGGAGCCTTTCTGGCTTCAGTTCTCCCATCTGTACAGTGTGGGACTTGGAATCCTTCTTTAAATTCCTCCCACCTCTGATTCAAATTTAGCAACATTTCAAGCAGGTGAGAATTTACAGGCGGTTAAAATGGGAAAGATAATGGGAAGGAAGACACATGAGAGCTTGAGAGAGGGAGGAAACAGACACCGTGGGGTCATTGGGGAGAGGTTTTTGAGGGGCGAGCAGGACCCAGAGCCTCCAGGTCAAGATAACTATTCTCAGATTCAGACCCCTGAGTGTTCTGCTGTGTGACCTTGTACAGTTCACCCAGTTATCTGTGTCTCAGATTCTGCCTCTGTAACATGGGTAGTAGTGATCCACATCAGTACTAAGTGACATTCTTACTAGCACAATACTACTGCCAAGTGACACTGGGTTTTAGGCGGTGTCATAGGGAACTGCAACTCAGAAACAAACAAACATGCATTTCTTAAATCTTCTTTGGGAAAACACACAGACTGGTAATATGGTTTGCCTCCAAAGAGTAGAACTGAATGTTTGGTGTATTTGTTGGGGTTTGGGGGACAGAGAGAATTGGAAAGAAAATTTTTTTTACTTTTTTTTTTTTTTTTTAAATTATCAGCAACATGGCAATTCAGAGATGTCGGGACTTCTTGTTTTTACACTTATGTATCTTATCAAATTTAGTAAGATTGGAAGGCAGATGGAGTATTAACAAGGACATGTTCTAGGTTCCTGGGCACCTGAGTTTTATTGAGAGCGTGACACCAAAACATACTGGGTTTTAGCTTCTTCATATGTTTGGGACAAGTGAAGGTTTTATAGAGGGCAAAACAATATACTAGGACAGTGTGGGCCTGTGTCTGGACTCACTGATGAGCTGGTGTGAGTACATAACCCCTCAGAATCTCAGCAAGACCAATTCAGTAGTGAGGGATGTGATGAGAGAAGACAAGTGCGTGCACAGGGCCAGCCCAGCATGTTGCAGGAGCCCAGTGAAAGGGACTGCCATTCTTTCTCTGCTTTTGGCTTTGAAGAGCCTATCATGGTTACGCTGGAGATATGTGACCAACTGATGTTTACCTCTTTCATCTCAAGTTTAATTTCATTCAGAGGTTTTTAGAACGTGTAAAACTGGGGAAATGTCACAAAGCTGAGTTCAGTTGACAGCAGTTAGCAGAGTGGAGGATTTTTACAGGCATTCCACACGCTGCTGGGTGGTGGGAGAATTGGTGGCGGCCTCTTACCCCCTGGTGAGTTACCAAGTGCACCTCTGAAGCAGTGTGATTGCCTGCAAGGTGAGCAGGACCTGGTGGCTCAGGGTGGTAAGACGAGGCACTGGGCACGATCTCCTAGAAAGGCAGTGCATGCTGTGCAGGGCATTTAGAGAGACAGTGCTGGGATACGCATCTAATTTTGTGCACACACTAACACACAGTATATGATATATGCTAGATCTTAGGTGACTGTATGTGTTTGCATGAGATGTTTCTAATATGCTGTTTTGTAATTTGCTTGTTTATCTTGGATAACTGTGGGAGCCACTCTGAATGATCATGCCTTCCAGTCCTGAAGCCCAAGGCTCTGACCAATCACTACATTTTGTGGTGACTCAGGCATTGTCCCAGCTTGGATAGCAAGGCATGGCTTCAGGTGTAGGTATCACCCACAGGGGTTGAGCTATACTCACCTACTCCTTTGTAATCCTACCCCTTGCCTCATTTGAATGGCTTCTCCCCAATAAAAAGGGTTCAGCATGTGCTCCCGTATTTCTCTTTCTACAGACCCCTAAGGTCAGAGGAGCCAACACAGGACCCAAAGTAAAAGGTATTTCTCTGTCTCTGTGTGGTTATTTTGTGCCAGCCCAGTTCACCTGAAGTGACCTTAAGTGTTTAGTCATGGAACATGACAGATAACTTTCCATATGAGCCTGTACAGTTTTAACACATTCTCCAATTAAAAAAAAAAAGCATTTTAGTGGACAAATACAGTCATAAACAGGCTAATTTTAAACCTACAGGTCAATGAATTTTCATATATGTATGCACCCATAATGCATTTTCCCAACAGATGAAAATTTAATAATAATGATGATAATAATAGCTAATGCACCAGGCACTACTTTCAGAGCTTTTCACAAAGCAGTTCTTTAAAAGGAACATTCTCTCCACCTCAAAGATAATAGAGCTGGACATTAAAGTGGTGGAAACATTGTATTCAATAATTACTGGCAGTAAGGGAAAGAGAGGGTTTCATTCTAACTTGTGCAGAGGTGACAAAGGATAATGTGTGTGTGTAGGGAAGGAATGGGTTCCAGTGAAACATTACAAAGGGGCACCGTAGTCACAGTGATTCAGCCATCTGTGTTTGTCTGCTTGCAATTATGGAAGTTAGAGACTTATTTTTTTGGGGGGTGGGGAGTGCTGGGGATTGAACTCAGGGTACTCAACCACTGAGTCACATCCCCAGCCCTATTTTGTATTTTATTTAGAGAGAGGGTGTCACTGAGTTGCTTAGCGCCTTGCTCTTTGCTGAGGCTGGCTTTGAACTTGTGATCCTCCTGCCTCAGTCTCCCAAGCCTCTGGGATTACAGGTATGTGCCACCATGCCTGGCCAAGTGATATAAGGAATACCTTTCAGGTCCTTGAGAAAGACACTCTTTGAGTTGTAGAGACACATATGCATCTCAAAGAGACAGAAGGATTCTTATTTGTAAGGCATTTTTGGTAAATGCTCTGAGGTCAAGGGCCTATCATTTTTTGATTTGGTTCATTTTCTGTTGCTATGACTGCATATCACAGACTGGGTAATTTATGAAGACTAGAAGATTCTTTAGCTCATAGGTCTGGAAGCTGGATGTCCCAGGGCATGGTGCCAACATCTGTGAGCCTGTGGTAAAGGCCTCCTGCTGGGTCATGCCTTGGTGGATGGGGAGACCTAGCAAGCATGTCCTGCAAGAGAGCTCCTGCTCACACAGCAGACGCGCCTGTGGCAGCCTGTTAATCCACAGGTGAATTTATCCGATCATGAGGAAGGACTCTGTCCCTGCTTCTCAACACTACTGCATTGGGGACCAGGTTCTCAACACGTGAAATTTGGGGGACACATTCAAACCATAGCATCTGGTCTTGGCTAAAACAGTTCTGGCATCATTAGTCTTTGTCAGGCAGGCGTTTTCCTGGGGGACAGGGATCATCTTGAGGGACATATACTAAGCTTGGTTATCTCTTAGTGCAGGGATGTGGAAGGAGTCAATGTGTCAGAGCTCTGTAGTTCTCAGGATACACTTTTATTTATTTATTGATGGGCTCCTGTGGTTTCTATTGCTTTTTGGAAAATGGTGCTGTAGTTAGCCCTCTGGGCTCACTGCTGAAATCCCTAGAAGCAGGACTGCAGGCTCACAAGTATGTTATCTTTTCCTTCCTTCCTTCCTTTCCCCTTCATTCCTTCCTTTCTTCCTCCCTTCCCTTCCCTTCCCCTTCCTTCCTTCCTTCCTTCCTTCCTCCCTCCCTCCCTCCCTTTTTCTTTTCTTTCTTTTTAAATACAGGGAATTGAACCCAGGATGCTTAACCACCAAGCCACATCCCTAGCCATTTTTTATATTATTTAGAGATAGGTTCTCGCTGAGTTTCTTAGGGCTTCACTAAATTGCTGAGGCTGGCTTTGAATTCACAATCCTCCTGCCTCAGTCTCCTGAGCTGCTGGGATGACAGGTGTGTACCACCACGCCTAGCGTGCATGACGTCTTAAGTAGGTTCAACACCCGATATTTTAAACATTACCTAGTTGCCCTTCCTAAGGGTGGCATGAATCATCTCCTCCCATGCTCCACACTGTCACTGGAATTTCTTTCCCTCTGAGGCCTCTGTTTTCTCATGTGAAATGGGGATAGGACAGTTACACTCATCACAGCAGGTGTCGCCCGGAGCCTCCTCCGCCTGCTGTGAACAAATCTCTCCAATTCTTCAGCACCCACATGGAAGGAATTGCCACTTCCATTTCAGGGAGATGAGGACAGAGCTGGCCTTCTAGAGCCCACCTTGGAGGTCAGACTGGAGTGCTGCAGGGATGCCATGTTCCCAGCACTGGGGACTTCTGCTTTTACAGCTTTAGTGAGCAGCATGGTAATGATCTGTTTGAGGTCTCTTCACAGTTCAGAGGAATGCTCTCCTGGGGCCGGTTGGAGGAAAGGGGGCTTTCCCTTCCATTAGGGAGTGAAGTGCTAGCTACCTCCTGGATTCTGGGCTATCGCCCAGTGCCACTCTGAAAGGGCAGGTGCAAGTGGAACAGGCCCCTAACCAGGCTTAAGGAAAACCTCTCCTGGGGAAGGGCATGCCGGTGGGGAGAAATTCCAGTCCTCGCCCCTGCCCCACATGGCCGGAGAGAAGTTCATCATTGGTTTCACTTTAAATTTCGTGACCATGGCCTCCTTTGTACATTTATAATTGCTGAGAAACCCCACATGGGTATGCTTGCCTGAAGGATCTCCTCCTTGCCCCTTTATAAATTCTCCCTCCTCTTACAATGGATCTCCTGCCCAGGCTGACCCCTCCTCCCCTCTCCTCCAGCACTTGCCAACGCCATGTGTTTTGTTTGCTAAACGCCACAGTGTCTACTAAGATGCCCAGACAGTCCGTGTGCACGTTGTCACCCTCCAGTGTGCATCCAAACTCTGCCATGGCATGGAGATTTCTTTCCCAGGTCAGTAGTGACCTTGTCGTGTAACCCAGCAGTCCTGACTCTGCCTGGTTGCACTTGGCCTCTGGGCCCCCCTCGCTGCCTCCTCACTCCCTGGGCTTTGAAACATGTGTTCTAGCTTCAGTGACACAAGTCCCCTGATTTTCCTCCTACCTCTTGACCATATACCCCCGCACCCAAATTCCCCTTGGGGACATTTTGTCGTATTTCCTTCCCCACTTTTTCTCACATAGGTGTATTTATACTGCCTTCTTTAATACCCAAGACCCCTGAACTCACTGACCGTAGTCCAGAATCCAGGGACCTCCTCCCATCAGGAAATCAACACTGTTAACAGCTGGAGTCAGCCTCACCCACTTTTTCTTTGTCGATGGACACAATAACTTTATTTATTTTTATGTGATGCTGATGATCGAACCCAGTGCTTCGTACATGCGAGGTGAGCGCTCTACCACTGAGCCCCAGCCCCAGCCCAACCTCACCCACTTTTGCTGGTCTCTTCCTTTCTGGTCCAGTTCTCTCCAAGAATGGCATTGCAGTGAGTTGTCATGTCACAGCCACCTCCTTTGGTCTGGAACAGTTCCTCAACCTCTTCCTATCTATCTCCAGTATTCTTCAGCAGTCTATCTTGGTCTGTTTGTGCTGCTGTAACAAAATGCCACAGACTGGGTAATTTATAAAGAACAGATTTGATTTTTCAAAGTCTGGGGGCTGAGAAGTCCAGAATCAGGGTGCTAGAGGTTTTGTTGTCTGGTGAGGCCCAGTCTCTGTTTCCAAGATGGCCCCTTGAATGCTGCGTCTTCTGGAGGGGAGGAATTCTTGCATGGCAGGAGGAAAAAGGTTTGAACTCCCTTTGTTGATCCATTTTTTTTTAAGTTGTAGATGGACATGATACCTTTAGTTTATGTATTTATGTTTTTATGTGGTACTGAAGATGGCTCACGTGTGCTAGGCAAGTGCTCTACCACTGAGCCCCAGCCCCAGCCCCTGTTGATGCATTTTCTTATTCACCTGCTCGTGAGGGTGAATCCCTCTGGACTCAGTATATCAGCTTTTGAGGGTGAATCCCCCAGGACTCAGTACCTCTCAGGGCCATACCTCCCAATACTGTTGCACTGTGGACTCAGTCAACATGAGTTTTGGAGGGGATACAAACACTCCAATGAGACCACAGTCTTACAGAATACAAGTCATCTTCTGTGGGATGACAGTCAACCTGGGTCCTGGCCATGTGTCCTCAGGACCAGATTCAGGCAACCTTCTTGGCAAGACAATGACAGAGCTGAGGTGTTCCTCTTGGTTATCACACCTGGAGCTTCAGAGCGTCCTGCTTTAACTGAACCACCTGGTCAACGTGTACTGCCAGTGTCCACCATGAAGTCACCATTTCCTACTTTATATTTGGTTAGCATTTTTTGGAGAGATGTTCCACCATTACACCAATATTGGGTTTCTCATCAAATGTCCACTTGCCAGTCCTTTTAATCAGCTTTTTTTTTTTTTTTTGCTGCTGTAACTAAAAGACCTGGCCAGAACAATTGTTGAGGAGGATGTGTCCATCTACAACTTAAAAAATAAAAAAAGTGGGTGAGGCTGACTCCAGCTGTTATTGGGGGGCTCCTGGTTTCAGAGGTCTCAGTTCATGGTCAGCTGGCTCCATTCCTTGGGACTCAAGGTGAGGCAGGACATCATGGCGGGGGAGTGTGGTGGAGGGAAGCAGCTCACATGGTGATCAGGAAGCAGAGACTCTACTTGCCAGATACAAATATACACCCCAAAGCCATGCCCCAGTCCCACTTCCTCCAGCCACACCCTCCCTGCCTGGAGCTTCCACTCAGTAACCCCATCACTTCTCCTCTAAACCTTCTTGCAGTCTCACACATGAGCTTTTGGGGGACACCTCACATCCAAACCGTAGCACCAGTCTTGGCATCCACTGAGAACCCCTACCTCCGTCAACTGCCTCCCTTACAGGTGCCGTGCCAGATCCTGTCTGTCTCCGCTATCCTTCCATATTTACTAACTGGCCTTCTGCTGTAAAGAAGGGCTTTCCCTTCTCCTCTGTATCGTTTATTTTTTCCATTTATTTATTACTATGGATGCATGAATACTATTTTATTCAGTGGATTGTCACCTGATAATTATTTATATTGATGCTCAAGTTGTCCTAGATTTGAACAGTGAAATGCCCTTCCAGTTGGCTCTTGTGTTCTTTTAACGTGTCTGCATCATTCTTTGAGCACTTCCTTACTTTGGGGTACACAAAGATGTTCCAGACTGTTGATAGACTTGGCCATTTCTCCAAGGAACTGTTTCCTTTTGGTGGAGTAGAGAATTATACAGATTTTAGAGAACAAGGTGCTGGCACTTGGCATGCTCACTGTTGCACATCATTATTTCTAGATCCTCTCAGCAAATGGGTAGGAAACAGGCCCACAATTATTTTGTAATGTATGTCTGTACATATGTCTGAACGTGCATGTATACATCCTGAAATCATATAATTTTTTTTTTTTTGTATTAGAGATTGAACCCAGGGGTGCCTACCACTGAGCTACATCTCAGGCCCTTTTTATTTTTTGTTTTGAGATAAGGTCTTGCTAAGCTGCTGAGGTGACCTGGAACTTGCCATCCTCCTGCCTCAGCCACCAGAGTAAGTGGGATTAGAGGTGTAGGTGCCATTGTGGTCAGCTCACATTGATACTTTTTTTAGTTTTTGATGGACCTTTGTTTTATTTATGTATATGCAGTACTGAGAATCAAACCCAGTGCCTCACATGTGTTAGGCAAGTACTCTGCCACTGGGCCATGACTCCAGCCCTCACACTGACACTTCGGATTCAGCCTCCCTTAGGACCCTTTCTAGCTTCCTTCTTTTTTTTCAATTGTTATTTTATTTTGTTTGTTTGTTTATTTGGTACTGGTGATTGAATCCAGAGATTTACTGCTGAGACACATCCCCAGACCCTTTTATTTTGAGAAAGGTTCTTCTAAGTTGCTTAGGGCCTCACTAAATTGCTGAGACTGGCCTTGAATTTGTAATCCTCCTGCCTCAGCCTCCTGAGTTGCTGGGATTACAGGAGGGTGCCACTATGTCTGGCTAGCTTTCTTCTTTCCATGTTTGAAAATCCTCTCAAATAGTGAGAAATCTGACATTCATATTCCTGAATATATCTATTTCTTTGCTTAAGTAGAGATTTATTACAAGAATTGGCTCACATGGTAATGAAGGCCGAAAAGTTCCACGATCTGCCATCTGCAAGCTGGGGACCCAGGAAAGCCGAAGGTGCAATTTAGTCTGAGTCCAAAGGCCGGGGGACCAAGAGAGCCTACAGTGTACCTTCTAGCCCAAGGGATGGGACTTGGGCCACCTGCACAACGCTTGGAGTCTGAAGGCTAAGGAACCAGGAGTTCTGATGTCTGAGGGCAGAGGATGGATGTCCCAGCACAGAAACAGTAAACTTGCCAGTCACATTTTTGTTCTCTCCAAGCCCTTCACAGATTGGATGACACCCACCCACAATGCCAAAGGCAGATCTTCTTTACTTATTCAAATGTTAATCTTTTTTGGAAACATCTTCACATTCACACCCAGAAACAGATTCTATTGGCTATCTGGGAACCCCTTAGGATAGTCAAATTGACACATAGAATTAGCAACCACAGCTGGGTGTGGTGGCATATACCAGTAATCCTCAGTAATACCTGAGGCAGGTGGATCGTAAGTTCAAAGCCAGCCTGGGCAATTCAGCACTGCTGACCTTGTCTCAAAATAACAAATAAAAGGGCTGGGGTATGGTTCAGTGGTACAGTACCCCCTAGGTTCAATCCTCACTATTAAGGGAGGAAAAATCAGCCATCACAGTCATTTCCTTGGTTGCTCATATAACCTCAATCCTTCTGTTACCACTGCTTGTCGCATTCACATTCCCACCTCCCACTGTCTTCTCGATGAACCAAGCTCTTCAGCAATATTTAACGGCCTTATTGCTGTGATATTTCTTTTGATTAGCTACTACCATGTGGCATGCATTTTCTATTCTTTTATGTTTAGATGAGGTTTCTTGTAGGTAGCATACAGTTGGGTCATGCTTTGTTATCCAATATGACTATACCTAATAACAGGAGTGTGTGAGAGCTAAGCATGATCTTAATACTTGGATCCTGTGAATATGCTGTTACTTGGCAAATGGAAATGAAGGTGTAGATGGAATTAAAGTTGCTGAGCAACTGACTTTAAAATATGGAGATTGGGCTGGGGTTGTGGCTCAGAGGTAGAGCGCTTGCCTAGCATGCGTGAGGCACAGGGTTCAATCCTCAATACCACATAAAAATAAAAATAAAGATGTTGTGTCCACCTATAACTAAAAAACAAATATTTTTTAAAAATAGGGAGATGATTGTGTGCCATCCCAATGGCCCAATGTCATCACAATGGACGAGGGAGGCAGGTCAGGAGAATCAGGGAGAGATGTAACTGATGTTTTCTTCTTATTTCTTGTGCTTGGGCTTCATTGGCCTTCTTGGATCTGAGTTTATAACTTTCATTAAGTTTCAAAATTTTCTGTATTTCTCAGTGTATTTTCTGCCTTCCCACTCTGGTATACCGGGCCACCAAAAATTGCCCTACAGCTTACTGATGTGATGCTCTTTACATTTTTTTGGCCTGTTTTTCATTGTGGGGAGTCTCTTGCTAGCCCTTCAATTTCAATATGTTCCCTATCCCTTTCTTCCCGTAATGTTTTTTCTTCATACGTTTGAGCATATTTTATAAGTATATATTTTGGATACTGACTTTAAAATAAATTTATATACTTTTAATACACACACACACACACATCCCCTTGGTTATGGGACTTGTATTCTGGCTTTTGCGTGTCTAATACTTTTTTTGAATTTTCATGAGTTCCATGTCGTGGCCTTCATTTAATGGTGTTTGGCTTTGTTCTGGAAGGCAGTTAAGTTCCTGCAGGTCAGTTTGGCCCCTTTGCATCTTTGGTGTGGGTCCACAGGTGTCCTTCCTGGGGACAGTTTAGCTGCTGCTGAAACTTGACTTCGTGGGTTGCTACTGCTGCCCCCGTCTGTACCCACCAAATCCCCCCTGCTCTAGCTGGTGGCAACACCCGGGAACTCTGGAAGTCATGTGGTGAGCAGCTCTCTGGTGATTGCTTTGTCCCTAAATTGCTTTTGATCTGTTCCCAGGGTCCTCTACCCTACGCGTTCCTGTATGAATTTCTGGAACCCTGTGTATCTTCTGCAGTGAGGCATTTGACCTCACGCACTCTGCCACCTCAGCCTTCCTCGGCTCCCTGTCTCATCAGCTCACTAAACCCATCTGCCTCTGCTCGGGTTCTCCCTTCCTTGTGCCGGGGTCTCAAAATTGATTCTGGACACAAAGCCCTCTAGGACTTGCCTCGTTTGTTTTCCTTCTCTGCCACTTGTGAATGTGGTGTCAGGATGGAACCCAGGGCCTCACACAGGCTAGGCAAGTGCTCTACCACTGAGCCACGTCTCCAGCTCTCTGCCATATTTTGACACAGCCACAGATCACTTGCCAGGATGCTGGTGCCATGCTCTGTGGACCTTGGAAAATGGAAATGAAGGTGTAGATGGAATTAAAGTCGCTGAGCAACCTTTTGGTCACCAGAATTGTGAGCCAAACATCTTTTCTTTCTAAAGTACTCAGACTCAGCTGTTTTGTAACAGTAATACGAAATGGACTGAGAAAAAAGTTTGGATAGATTTACCTGTGAAACCTTCTGGGATATGTAATTGTCATATGACTATTTCTTTTTCTTTTCTTTCTTTCTTTTTTTTTAAAAGACAAATGTGTTTTTTTTTATATTTTTATTTTGCTTATTTATTTTTATGTGGTGCTAAGGATCGAACACAATGCCTCACACGTGGGAGGCAAACACTCTACCACTGAGCCACAACCCCAGCCCCTCTTTTAAAAAAAAAATATTTTTATTTTTTAGTTGTAGTTGGACACAATATCTTTAGTTAGTTAATTTATTTTTATGTGGTGCTGAGGATTGAACCCAGGGCCTCACCCATGCTAGGAACTCTACTGCTGAGCCACAACCCCAGCCCATGACTATTTCTTTTTAATTTTGTTATGTTTGTGTACATATATACATATTCATGTACATAAGTATATGTAATCTTTATTTTTTCTTAATCCTTATCGTGTAACATAGATATACTGACTTTATATCATAGCATTTATATTGTTAACTTTGCATCATAGCATTTTAGTTATGGGATGTCAAGAAGAATAAAAACCATCCAAGGACTTTGCATCCTCTTCAGGGGAAAGGGCTAGTGCATTGCAGGATGATTGTAACTCGTAAATCAGTTGATATTAAGAAAAGCAGATTACACTCCACGTGGGTGGGTCATATCCAATCAGATAAATGTCTAAATAGATTAAGCCTGACCTCCCCTTGGCAAGAGGGACTTCTGCAGCAAACACCTTCAGACTTGAACTGCAGTGCTGGCTCTTCCTTGGGCCCCTGGTCTTCCGGTCCATCCTGTAGGTTTTGACTTGCCAGCTTCCCTAATGCATGAGCCAATTCCTTAAAAGAAATCTCCCTCCAGGCGAGGTGATGCACACCTGTAATCCCAGCAACTCAGGAGACTGAGGCAGGAGGATTGGAGGATTGGAAATTCAAAGCCAGCTTTAGGACCTTAGTGAGGTCTTGAGTGACTTAATGAGACCCTGAAAAGGGCCGGGGATGTGGCTGAGTGGTAAAGCACCCCTGGGCTCAACCCCTGGTACAAAACAAAACCAAACAAACAAAAAACTCCTTCCTCCTCCTCCCCTTTTCATCTTAGAGTCTTTTTTTTTTTGTGGCTTAAAAATGTTCAGGTGAAAGAACCTTACCTTTTTTTTTCCCTCTTAACTTCCAGTTTTACTGCAGTCAGAGTGCTGCTGTATTGTTCTGGAATTTTGGATTTTTGTGGCCTGGTATATGACCAGTTTTCATAAATGCTGCAGGTGGATTTGGCGAGCAGTGTTATCTGTTTTGAGTTTCGTCTGTAGCTGTAGGATGTGCCTGGCCACTTAGGTTCTGCTCCATGTCTCCTGTTCGTTCTATGTCTGGACGTGGGGAGGGGTCAGTTTTCTGTGGTGGTGAGAACTGAAGACAGACGTTCATGGCTCTACCTTCTGTCAACCTAAGTAACAAACAGAGAGATCATCCGAAGATAATGGAGGCCAGAGCTTTTCATAGGTGGCGATGACCGCCCTGCTGGCTTTGGAACTGGCCATCCTGTGCCCACTCATTTATTAGCTCCCCCCCCCCCCCCAGGGCTGAGGACTGAGCCCAGGGCCTTGCATGTGCTAGGCAAGCCTTCTGCCACTGAGCTAAGTCCCCAAGCGCCCACCATTTAGATTCTATTTATTCACCTGCTTTTGTTCCTGGATGTTTAGAAATAAGCAGGAAGAAACAAAAATCACAGAGCTGAGAGGCCACATCCCCAGGCCCTGCTGCTCCTCTCCTACCCAGCAAGCTCTTCAGCTGTCACTGTAAGGGTCTCTGGGGTCCTCTCCTTTCCAGGTAAACTGGAGGGCTGGCCTCACACTCGAGCTTAGAAGTTCTCCTGCTGGCTGCCCCTGGCTGGCGGTGGGAAGAGCTTTGGGTTGTGGAGGTTGGCGTGAGGACCCTGGCCTCCCTGTACTGCTCCTGTCTATCAGCTGCTTGGCCAGGTTCATGGACCTGTGCTCCAGCTCCTTTTCTGGCGAGGAGGGCTCCTTGGTAATGGATCAGCTTTCCTGAGTCCCCATCTCCCCAGGTAGCCACTGTGCCCTGGGGACATCCTGCCTGGTTAGAGTGTTTTGTCTACATGGGGCCTTGGGCCATGTGGGATGCTCCTGCTAACACTGTGGTTTATGGTGGGGGTCTTGGGCCGCAGGGCAGAGGCTCAACATCTGGAGGGGCTGGACACTGAGGCTAGCATGGAAACACGATTAACCCCAGTACAACCATGTGCACTGAGGTGCAGGCGAGCATCCCAGGCTGGCAGTATGCCAAGTGTGTGGTCTTGGCACATTGCTGGCAGAGGACAACTAGCAGCCCTGAGCTCCAAGTCCCCTGCCCTGTGCCTCTCTTCCTGTTGACCTGAATGTGTCCTTTCCGTGTCACAAGTGTTAACAGTGAGTAGGTAGCTTTACTAACCTTGGTGAGCCCTGCTGGGAGTTCTTGAGCCTGAGGGAGGGTGGGACTTCCTGAACTTTGCAACAGCAACACCGCAGTCTGTAACGCCTGGGCGCAGAGTGGGCTCCTGGTGCGGGTGGCATCTCTGCCAGGCATGTGGGTCTCACACCAACCTGCTCTTGAGAAGCTTCGGGAGCTTAACAGATATTTCATTCTACATGGAGGGTTTCATAACATGTCTTTTTGAAACCCAAGATAAACCATTCTGAAAGAAGAAAACTCTGGATTTCATAGCAAAGAAATTCACCATGGAATCATATGAACTTCGGGGAAAAAAAAAAAGTGGTCTGGATTCATTCAGTAGTTTACACAAGAGTCCTTACTTTCAGCTTAAGACCAGTCACTTGATGCAATCACAGGGCAGTGGGATTGGGTGGGCTCTGTGGGGCTCAAGGTTTTGGTTTGCAGGAGTTGCCAAAGGAGGAGCAGTTGGAGACCCTGCTCTGGCTCTAACCTTCAGGCAGCGTGCCCACTCTGAGGGGCTCACCTGGTTGGGGACCCACTTTCAACAGACTTCTCAGCACTAATGGAAGCCTGTGATGAAGGGCACCAAGGTCTGTTGTTTGCCTCAAGCTGGAGTGGAAGCTGTGGCTCGTAACACCCCACAGGGTGGAACTCGGGGCTCCTGGAGAGAATCCTGCAGGAAAGGATTGAGCAGGAGGCTCAGCACAGACACCAACAGGGGTGCAGACACTGGCTGCACGGTGCCTTCCAACCTGCAAATCCTCAGAGGCAGACCCCTCTAAGGAGTGCTCTGAAGACAGATGACTGATGTGTCACCATGGAGAGCTGAGGAGGCTACTCAGCGGCTGCAGAAGGCGCACTGAGGGGCCACTTGCTTTCCTGCAGCTCCTTGCTTTTCCTCCGTTGCCATTTTCCCATCACATGGTGCTGAATGTCCACCACAGTATCTGGCTGTTACTGGCTGCTTTTACTACAGGAAAAAAAAACTCTTGGGTGGACTAGCAACCAACTTGTTGCACATCTTCCTTTAAATTGGGCCTGGGGCTGGGGCTCAGTGTAGAGCAGCTGCCTAAAATGTGAGGCACTGGGTCCAATTCTCAGCATTGCATATAAATAAATAAATAAAGGTCATCAATAACTAAAAATATGTATTTAAAAAAAATACACAAACCGTAATACTCAGCTCAGCATGGCCTGTATTTAGTGGTATAGTTGTAAAATTGCCATAGAAGTAAACAAAGCAGGCTAACTTGACCCTGAGCTGGATACAATCAGGAAACCTAGGGACAGAGAAAGATGATTCCTTCCTCGTTTTTGACCTGCCCCATCCCATCAAGGTATAGAATGGCTTCTTCTCTTGTGAGGAAAAAAAAAAAAAAAAGGCTTAAATTATGGTTCGTGGATTTCATACTTTTTGGTAATAGAACCCATTTTTCCCATCAAATCTTGTGAGAAACCATTTAAGAGCTACATTTCTAGTTAACTCTATAGATTGATGTTCATAACAAAGTTATGAGAATAGAGGTCCATGTATTGGTCTCTAAAGTGCTGAAATTTTGTATATTTTCAGAGTGTTATGGTTTGGATGTGAGGCATCCCCCAAAAGCTCACATGTGAGATAGTACAAGAAGGTTCAGAGGAGAAGTGATTGGGTTGAGTCTTAACCCAATCAGTGAATTAATCCCCTGATAGGGATTAACTGACTAGTAGCTGAGGTGGTGGGGTGTGGCTGGAGGAGGTGGGAATTGGGGGCATGGCTCTGGCTATGTATTTGTATCTGGCAAGTGGAGTCTCTGTTTTCCGATCACCATGTGAGCTGCTTCCCTCTGTCACACTCTTCCTCCATGATGGAGCTGACTATATATGGACTAAGACCTCTGAAGCCGTGATCCCTTAAATAAACTTTTCCTCCTCTACAATTGTTCTGGTTGAGTCTTTAAGTCATAGCAGTGAAAACGCTCATTAAAACACAGAGTTTTTTAGAAGTTAAAATGCTATAAAATTAAAATTTACATGACAACAGTGGCTTCTTTAGACGGGAGTGCACCACTAGGCTGGACTTCCGCATTCTTCTGGTTCTAGAAGTAGTGCACTGTCCACATGCTCCCGAGTCCATGCTGTCCCTCGACAGTTTCAGGCAGATTTCCCAGTGGGCACAGTGTAGGGTTTGGATGGGCAACACGGCTGTGAACAGAGCTGATGGGGGGCCCTCCACCTGTTCACCTTAGGGGTTTCCCACAGCGTGACCCAGTGGAGACCAGACATGGAGCCTTTGCCTAGAGTTCTCATCACACTGCCCACTTGGGTGCATCTACAGTCTGGCATGATGGTGACAGAGATGGGGGCCTCACTTGTGTCACTGCCACCTGTGTGGTCTATGTAGAGGGTGTTTCTACCCACTAACAGGGTGGCCAGGGGCTTGCGCCCCAGGGCCACACTGCCTGGGTCAAAACCTAGTTCTACCCAGTGCTGTGTGACCTTGGGCAAGTGACTTAACCTTTATGTGCTTGTCTCATTTGTGAATGATGGTATGTGTGGCAAATACTCAGGAGAGTTCTGAAAATTAAGTAAACCAGTCAGGGACATGAGGTGCCTGTGATGGGTCCTGATACAAGCTGAAGAGAAGGCAGCCTTCCCTGTGTTCCCTGCTGACTGGGTGATGCCAATTCCCATGAAGGGGACCAAGCACCAGGGCAGACCTGCATCAGGGCTGCTTGCTGCAAAGCACTCGAGCATGCTCCTGTCCAGTCGGCCCTCACAGGGATCCTGCCATGTGTGCTACTTGACAGGACAGCTTCTCCCACATGAAGAAGAAGAGACACAGAGGGTGACCCTCTGGTCTCAGTCGCAGCCCCAGATCTACTCGGTCTTCTGACCTGCTCCTGGTGGGCGGGGGTACCGGTGGTTTCCAAAATACCCAACTCACTGCTACTTGGGCCCAAGAACTTGGGGCAGCCCAAGGCCTCTCTGCCTGGGGCTTGGCCGCAGTGAACACCTGGTCCTGGGAGAAGCCACTGAATAGGGAAGACCAGACGGTAGGTGAGGAACTCCAGGGCAAGGGTCACCCACCCCAGGCACATGGACTGGGCTCAAGCCAGTAGAAGGGAGTTTCCTGAATGCCTAGAGGAAATGCCACCTCACCCTGGCACTGTTCCTGCGGGCTTCAGAAACCATGTCAGTGAGGATGGCGATCTGTCTGCAGAGGACGAGGCCGGTTAACCAGGCTCCAAACTTGTCTTCACCAGTTCTGCTCTAGTTCTCCATCTAATTGCTTAATTTCTTCACAAATTTCTGAAAACCCAGAACTGGAAAGAATTCAATTTCTATAGGTTGCATTCTGATTTACATTTGCCTCCTCAATAAACGAGATGTCTATGCAGTCACTTCTGCCTTTCCCTTAAAGAGGTGCGTCATCAGTGTGGGGATCAGCTCTGGAAAGCGTGCATGGGAGCTGGCGTTGGGGGACCCTGTGGGGCTGCGCCAGGGACAGCTTCCCAGCCTCAGGCCAGCGTCCCTGCAGTGCCGTCCCTGCACCTGACAGCAGCCTGACAGCCTCAGAACCAGGCTGCCCAAGGCCACGGCCAGATTTAGTTTCATGATGAGCAATAAAATTCACATGTTCTTTATTTAGTCCATATAATACACCGTTTTTAGAGATTTTTAAAATTAGGTAAAAGAGCATATTAAATGGCAAGTGTATGAAGTTTATCTTCATAAACAATGTCAAAACAAAAAAGTTTTGAATTACAAAATGTTAAAAAATATGTAGGTACTTAACATTTCACTAAAGCATAAAGTTACAGATATTTTCTAAAGAAAAATAATTGTGCCACTTACCTACTTTTGCTGTTTCTATGAACTTTTTTATTCTGTACATAGGACATTTTGTACAAAATATGAAGTCTACATTTTTATTACTTATTACCATAAAACAAAGATACAATGTATGTACAATATTAAAAGGAAGCCATACTACAGCCACATGGAACAGACACTCGGACCAGGACACTTCTGGTGCACAGGTGCGTTGTGGAGAGTGAAGATGCCACACGGAGCTTTATGAAGAAAAACAGTCACCAGTTTATTTTCAACGCAGTACTTCTGAAATCAGTTTGGTACAGAATAAACAGTGTCTCTATATAATTTATAATATATAAGTTGAACAATTAGCACAGGGAATCCGAGTACTAACTAGGGAAACTTCCATAGGCCAAAATATTAAGTAATACTCTTGTCAAATAAAATTAGTTTTTCTCAACCCACCCCCCACTTATTGGTGAATGTTTGTCTTCAATAAAGAGCCAAAATAAAACCTAGACCAAAAGATGTTCTTACACATTGAGCTTTACACAATCAGCCAGACAATGATATTTTGCTTTTTCCCTAGGGCAGAAGGAGAGTCTTCCCAGAAACCTTTCTCTCAAACATACCAAACATCCAAGATAAGGGATGTGTGAACCTATCAGCTAAAGACAGAAGTTCAAACAATGGTATATCAAAATATGTAGGACGTTGCTTTATACAATAAAAGCACCCTTTTTCCCTCAAAAGGAGAAGGCATCTAAACTTTTTTTTTTTTTAAATTATAGATTTCATAATGGTAAAATGGATAGATATTTGTCAAGTTTTTCAGGAAGTGTTCTCGCCAAGTGGACTGACCTGTCCACTTTCGGCTGGGGCCATCTTTTCCTTTCATGCTGTGCTTGCTCTCAACATGAGGAATCCCCTCCCCCAGATGATTTTCCCTCAAGACACCAGGACATCAGCGTTGTCAGTGGGCGTAAAGGAACCCGGGCAGCAGGCACTGCAGCCACACAGGACCCATGTCTAATTTCCACAGTCTTTCCATGGATACCAGAGACCACGATTAAAAAAACAGATCCTAAAAGAAGCCACACTTTATCTCTTATCTTATGCATCAAGACAGTTAACGTTAAGTTATATATGCCAGAGACAAAAACAAAACAAACAAACAAAAAAAACTAGAGCCACTGTTTAGAAGAGCAGCACACATCTCAAGTAGCTTTCAAGCAGGATAAACAAGTCAAAATACTGGCCACCCTGAGAGAAATAAAGAAGAGACAAAGCACTAAGTCAAAGGTTCTCCTTCTCGTGCTGTTCCATCTAGACAAAAGTGTACTCCATGCAAGAAGTCTGGGGAACACACAGCAGCATTGAAGACCGATGGAAACTCAGACACTGTCCTTTCCTTACGGGATGGTGATGTGTGCTCTTCCCCAGAGGAGGCTCACCCAGCGCCACCGTGACTGGTGCTTCCTCTGGGCTCTGAGGACCATGTCACAGCAGTGGGCTGGCCACACTGACCACTGTGTTACTTAACGCCAAAGGCGCTGCCGTCTGCACTGGGCCAAGAGCGGGCTTAACTCAAATGGGTCTCATCCTAACTCTCTATAGAATGTGGGACTCCTAGACAATATGATTCTATTAATTTGAGAGCTTTGTTGAAGGGCAACAATGTGTAAATAGGTGAAAAACTGATTCTGCAAATAAAAATACGAACACATAATTTTAAAGTTTCAATTCCAGTTAAGGTAGACACCAGAAAGCTCTTTCGAAATAAACTTCTTGTATGAGCTCACCCCTGGAATCCTGGTGCTGTCCCACAGGCTTGGGAATATGGCTTTCAGTAGACATACGAGGAGGACAGGGTGTACATGCCGCTGACCAAAGAAAAGGAACGCCCAGAGGTGCCCGCGGCGGAGGATTGTCGTGTCACTCTCCCAGTAGGCTGTTAGGACGTGAAAGCAAGAGCCATTTCTGTGAGAATAAGCAAACAAAAACTGCTGGCCTAACCGTCAGGTGGAAACAATTGCAGAGGTCAAAGTCTCAAAAAACAGGTGATACCTTTAAAAGTATTCCTTTAATTTGAAAACATCATCACAGGAGCGCCTATTTTAAAGGCTCCCTGATTCTGTGTGGGCAGAACATGAAGATGATGACCAGGGTGCTTTCCTACAGCTCGGACTGTCAGTCTGACCTAGGCTATGCAGGGGTGGGGATGACGCTGTGAGGACACCGTAATCAGCCCGGCTGGCCAGCAGGTCTGAGAAGCCACCATTGTTTGAACTCCTAATCTTGAGCTGAGGCAGGCGAGCGCCTTTGCCTACAGAACGGGTGGAGGAAGCTTTGCCTTGAGTAACTGATTGGTATGGCACAGACAGTGTGGATTTTCTACAGAACCCAGAAGTGCACTGGCGTGGCGGCTGCTGGCCTGGCTAGCGCCCGTCCTGGGAGACCAGCTCATCAGCTCTGCAGTGGGCGTCCAAGGCTTTCTTGGTGTGGGGGTCCTGAGGCAGCTCGGACTTGCGGCGCGCAAGAGGACGGTCCTTCTTCAGATCTTTCTGTGCCTGCAATCAAAAATGCAATGGAGTTGGCTATAAACTAAGCCACCCAAGCAGCAGCTCACTTCCAAGTTAGAATTCAAAGAAGAATCATGGGGCCTATGTGTACCTCCCATTGCCAAGGCTCTTGGCTTCGGGGACAGGGCATAGTTCTTCTTGTGGTCATTCCCAAAAAACATCTTGTCTGATGAAAACAATCTGACAAGCAGCATGGGGAAATGTTGCGGGGCTGGCTTTGTAGAATTCACCCACCCTAGTGAATACCTGCCTAGTTCATAAAGTGCTACCAAAGCCACTTCATGACTGTGTCCATTACAGACGGACTCCAGATGAGAAATTCCCTTTGGAGGGAAATTAAATAAAGTAGAGGTCCACTGGCAACTAAAAGTATATGTACACACACACACACACACACACACACATGAAATCTACTATCAAATTTAAAAAGATTTAAGAGAATAGGCATTAAATGGGACATGGGGTAAAAAAAAAAAAAGCACCTCTAGCATTTAGAAAAACCGTATTTATTTACATAAACGTTCCAGATATTAAGGGTAAAAACCAAAAGACTCTCCTCTGTTATTCCATTCTCTTTCTGAAGTTCAGAAAATGTTGGTTTTACTCTTTTAAAAGTTAAATGAATGCCATTTTTGCAGAAGGGTTTAGAACTGTCTGCAAAGGAAGGGAGCCTGACTTGGAGCATTCATGTATCAAAGCATCTACTTCTGTGAGAATTCAGTTCTAAAGGAGGACCACTGCTGTATAATACCTGGGCCTTGAAACAAAACAAGAAACCATTTACACCAGCCCAATGCAATGCATATGCTGGAAGATTGCCAATTAGATAGCAACTATGTCGGATAGGAATTCCCTAACCAGAATTGCCTCCCTTTCTGTTCAGTGTCTCCATCAAAAAATAGACAGTATCCAAGTAAGTTACTTCTGTGGTGCATCTACTAGAAAAAAGCTGTTTAAAGTTAATCTCACAACAAAAAGAATGACAACTTCTCAGAGTTCCCAGATAAACTGACTTCAGCCTGGTGTGTAGAATATGCCTCTTTTTGCTTTTGGAGATTTGAGGGCCTGCACGGTTATAAGGGAAAAGGCCACCATTCTGCAGAGCCAAGTAGCTTCTAACAGAGTTCTCTGCAAATCTATCTATGAAACAGCAATGACGTCAAGGTCTAGAAGGAACCTGGTGTGATATCATTTTAGAATTACTTCTAAAAATGTTACCTGAACATTAAATTCATCATGGGAAGGCAAGACTTTTGTCTTTTTCCCCTGGGGCTAGTGTGAGATGGTGTTAGGAGAGCCACATCAGGAGATGGTGAAGGTCATGTCCCCCTAGAACTCTGACACCACTCAGTGTACCTGTGAGAACATTCTAGCTTTGTAAAGCAGGTTTGCCTCAACCCATCAGAAACTCAAAGGTGAAATTCTACCCTGAATTTTATGCCCATTATATGTTGATCTGTACATAAAATAAAGCAAAGCAAAAACCAAGAGTTTTATGCACATAAAGTATGTGATTATTGTTGAAAAAGGCACTTCTAAGAGAAGACACATTTTAACAGAGGAAGGCAATCGTAAACTATGTAATTATTGTTAAAAAAGGCAAAGAGAAGACACATTTTAACAGAGGAAGGCAATCGTCAAAACACTTGCAGCTAGAACCAGTGAGGCAAACTGAGAACCCACTTGACCCCAGAGCTTCTGGAAGGACAAAGAGCTGACGAACACACCTGGGCCTTTCTGCACATGTATTTCAGATCCACAAAGGAAGCAGAGGATGACTTTAGAAACCACAAGGGGGAAATGAGAGACGCAGGAGGTGAGAAGAAATGAGATGTGCGACGTGGTGGTCCTGGTGGAGACACGTGCAGGCAAGCATGCTGGCATGGGCAGGAGGACAGGGCAGGTGGGAAAGCTCTGGTGGGGCATCTCCGTGGCCTCTGCTCTGGTGTGCCAGGAGAACTAAATGGTATGTGGTGTGGGTACGAAGGCTGGGTGCACACCATTTTGAAAATTTCCTTCCTTTCATAGAGGCATGGGTTTAAACTTTACTACTTAATTTAGGGTAGGACTGATCAAAATTTCTTAAGGGACTAAATTTCTTTAGCTTTGTCTTGACCATCACAGGCTGTAATGACATGGAAAAGGGAAAATACTTCATGTACACGATGTTAGTTTGTCAAATCTTTTTGTAGATAAAAGCCTTATTAAGCATACTCTACATATTTAACAGCAAATACCTGTACTGCCTACCTTAGTCTCTACACCTTCCTTACTTGCGTGGTTGACATTGATTTCCTCCCGACCAACTGTCAAAAATGAGAATTGCAAACATTTTAAGCCTCTGTATCATTGTCATTCATGAGAAACTTACTAGTTTTCTTTGCATATTCTGTATAGGTTTGCATGAGTTTCTCAAGGAAAAGTCAGATAATGGCTCTGACAGGCAAATACATCATTGAATTTCTCCATAAAGATCAAACCGAGTGTCTCCCTTAGTGTGATGGTCTTCTGCGTACCTCACTTGCCTCCCTCCCTGTCCTAACCCAGCATTCAAATCAGCTTAAAGAAACGTGGAATTGTTTTGGAAAAATAGCTGAAAATAAACTCAAAGGGGCACTGAAAATATTCAAATTACTCTATTAAAAAACCCAACCATTAATTTTCAGTGTAACTTCTTATGTCAATTTGGTCACCAAACTGTGCACATGCCCTTTCCTGTACCTTTGTAACTCCTCCTTGCTATAACAGTGCTTCAGAGAATTTCAGGAAGATGGTTCCAAACATTTTCAAATTATGACTCTATCATTTCAAATATCATACCTAAGATTCCACACTTCATAAGTACCTTCATCTATAGGATGAGATTCGACTGAATTTAATGGATTCACTGAATCAATTAGCACATAGAAAGCTATGATAAGGCTGGGCGCTGGGTGGTGGTGGTCCTCCATTCTCTTTTTTTTTTTTCAGTCTGTCTGTCTACTCTGGGTCCTCTGCGTTCCCACAGGGATTTTAGAGTCAGTTTGTCAACTGCTTAAGGAAGGGGAAGGGAGGGAAAAAAGAAAAAAGCCTGCTGGGATTCTAGTTGAGAACACAAGAATGTGGGTAGAACAGACTTATCCCCGGGGCATCTGAGTCTTCTGACCTGGGAATGAGACCCAGGAAAGGCCAGGGAGACTCAGCTATCCCTCTAGTATCGAGGACCACGAAAGCCAGCAAGGACACCAACGTGCCCTGGCCATTTCCCAGAAACTCCTGTCTGGGCCTCCACTGAGACTAGACTGCCTCGGACTGCAGGCCTGGCCCATCGCCTGGGGCCCTCCTGGAACAGCAGGACCCAGCAGCCAGCGGGGCTCCTGCCGACACCAGAGCCCACTCTCAAGAGCACTTTCACTCCAGATGCTATTTTGGTCTGTGTTCTGAACCAGGCTCTTGGTCTACTATAGAGTAGGACATAAACTGTAAATATGTCTTAGCTTCATTACATTCAGGCAAGTTTATGACTGTTTCTAGTTTTGATTCTGGCTTAAGTTGAAGGATGTACCAAGAAGAAAACTTCCTTCAACCCTCAAATATTTATTGTGTGAAGTATTGTTCCCAAATCATCAATTTCCTTTTGATTCTGTATGGCCCAAGTGTTTTAAAAATGACCCGAGGGGCTGGGATTGTAGCTCAGTGGTAGAGCACTTGCCTTGCATGTGTAAGGTACTGGGTTTGACCCTCAGTATATAAAATACATAATAAATACATACAGATATACAATAAAGGCATTTTGTCCATCTGCAACTACAAAAAATCAAACAAAACAAAACAAAAAAAACCCCACGAGGTTACAAATTCCCATGCAGGTTTCCCCACAGACAGCATTATGATTTCCTTCTGAGGGTCTGCAGGTGAGGGGGCTGGCTGGCCTGCCTTTGGCAAACTCAAAGCTGTAAACTCAAATGGTAATAATAAAACGTTTCCTTGATTTTTTTTCCAAATTAAAAAAAAGACCAAGGAGGGAAATGTACACTCCACAGACAGAATCAAATATATGGGTTTTCACGTTTTTGATGAAAACTACTCACTGGTGAGATTAATCACTGAGGGAAGGACGAAACACACCTGCATCAGACGCAAAACTAGTTCCTGCGTCCAGGGAGTGGTAGCGGAGCTCCTACTGTGTTAACGGTACTTTCAAGCTCTGGTGAGCTGAAAGAAGTACTTGTTCACCTATTTTGGACTTGAAACTAAGTAGAGGGTCTAATTGGGCAAGAAAAAGGCTCTCTCTTTTCAGAGCCCATTAGTGGGAGCCAGGGCTGCAGCTGTCCAGCTGAAGCACAGCTCCAGCCATGCCTGCACCTTCAAGCCCTTTAGTAGCCACAGTACAGAGAAATGGGTCCCATTAATCTCAACATTATATTTCATTTAACCCAACATATCAAAAATGTAATCATTTCAACACATGATCAATAATAAAAACCATGAGTGAAAAGAAAAAAATCATGAATGGGATGTCGCACCCCCCTTTACACACTAAGCCTTGGAGCGCTGCTGTCTTTACACCTAATCCTGGGCCCCTTTCAAGTGCTCGTGTCTCATGGGGCTTCATGCTGCTGTGGGGATAAGCATGGGGTGCTGGGCTGTCTGTAAAACACCCTGTTTTGTGGGAAATGAACCAAAATAGGTAACATTCTGATTTCTTTCCAAGCTTCTGCACATAAGTGTCCGGGGGCCTGCTGCTTGGTTTCTGACAAACTCTAACATCAAAATGGCAACCGATGACTTAATTGAGCCTTGAATGACACGGGCACTGACAAGCCATGTGCACAGTGAACAGTATGCAGCAGGGGTCACTCCAGCCACTCCTTTCACCTGTGAGCTTCTAGTGCTGCTGTCTTCAGGAACTGTCTCACAGGTCAAAGAGCCTGGAGCTGCGGTCCTCAAGTCCATTAGGACATCCTGCCGACACTAGGTCAGGGAGCACAGTGGCACAAGGCTCCTCAGACCCAAGCAGGTGCTCAGTGGGCTGCTCTTGAGGCTGTGTATGTTCCCAACTTAGTGGTAAGAGGCCCTCTTTGGATTAGAGGTGATCACAATGTTTATTCCCACAGTGGAAAAGAAGCCATCGGGCTGTGGGTATTACCAGACGTGTACCTGGCAGAGCCCTGGCCTGGTGTCCTGAGTGGGGGTGGGGTTAGTACCCTGTTATGAAGAACTGAAAGGGAACATCTCTGGGCCAGAGCAGAAGCCAGAGGGGGAAGGGGAAAGGGAAAGCAGTGGCCAGATATTACTGCAAAGATTTTGGTTTTGCTCAAGTTAATATGATTTGATCACTAAGACCTATAGATAAAATGTTTCCTGAAAGATTACCAAAATTTGGGGCTGAGGTTATGGCTCAGCAGTAGAGTGCTTGCCTAGCATGTGTGGGGTGCTGGGTTCGATCCTCAGCACCACATAAAAATAAAAACAAATAAAAATAAAGGTATTTAAAAAAAAGATTACCAAAATTTAACTTATAAAGTTTGGCTTAAACAGAAGGCCCTGATGTATATATCATGATACCTACTAAAATCACACACATTTCTTTCTTTTTTTTTTTTTTGGTACTGGAGAATGAATTCAGGGGCCACATCCCAGCCCTTTTTATTTTTTATTTTGAAACAGGATCTCGTTAAGTTGCCCAGGTTGGCCTTGAACTTGTGATCCTCCTGCCTCAGCCTCCTGAGTGGCTGGATCCACCTGGCTATGACTCTCATTTCTTAAGCAAATCTGTAGTGGGCGCTTCCCTGCTGAGCTCAGTGCTCAGGGCACTGTTACCTGACGAGCCTCCTCGGTCACTGTCTTTCTCAGCATCTGCACATCTTCAAACAGAGGCCCATCTGTCTCCATGGCAACTGGCAAGCTCACGGTGCTGGCTGGACTATACACTGCATACTGCAATGCAAAGTGTGGAATCACTCTCTGTTAGGCGCTGGGTTCTGTGCTCCAGGGTCTCAATTGACAGGGGACATGTCTTCCCTGCTGCCCTCCCCCTGGGCCCTGGTGCCTGCTGCACACCACAAAGCTGTTCAACCTCCTGTAGTCCAGGCCATGGGTGGCCTCCTGCTAGACCCAAGGTCACTTCCACACCCATCCTAGGTCTCTTGTGTCTGATGGACAGCCAGCCCACACCCAGCCTACCGTCTCTGACACTGATTCCATAAGGGCCACCACAGAGGGGCAGACAGGCTGTTCCAGCAGACACCTCCCCCACCTCCTATCTGTGCACAGTCTGCTGACCTCAGTCCTCCTCCCTGCACGCACCACTGCAGGGGACCTCAAGCCATCTCCCTTCCACTCACTTTGTTGGCTTTTCCTAAGTTTAGCTTAGACCTTCTCCCCCAGTGTCTTTCTTGCTACCAAAACAAACGCAGCCTCCTTTGCACTGCCAATCTGCCATGGAGCTGTGGGAGTGCTGGGGGCCCCTCAACTCAGCTGCAGGCCCCGACTCCCTCCCCTACCCTCCTGTGTTCTGGGGGGGGGGGGGGCTGAGCAGGTGGAACTGCTGGCAGCTGCCCCTAGCGGTACCCAGCCTGCGGGTCTGGTGTTCCCGGCCAGAGGCTGTGGAAGCATGGCTGATTAGCGTGTGGCATCTACTCTCCCTGTGAGGCAGGGAGAGGGGAGAGGGGAGTCTGTGTCTGCGGCAGGCGGGTCCAGGCTCAGGCTTTCCTGGAGCTGAGGCAATGGGTGACATGAATGCTGGAGGGACTGAGGTGGGAAGGGACACAGTAGCTTGTCCAAGGCTTGACCTTAGGCCACTGTCCATCTGGGCCCCAGCCTCTAGCCTGGAGCTGCTGGTACGAGGGCTACCTCTTGGATGCCCTCCCACATCTGGCTTCACCTTACAGGGGCTCTTTGTGGCACGAAGTACCAACAGTCATCCCCTGGAGCCTTCCCCCCGGTTTCTGTGACACAGTCCTTCCTTCCTGGCTTCTCTCCTCCCTCTGAGGCCCGTCTTAGGTCCCCCTTTCTCTGCCTATTCCTTGGATGACAGTCGCTTACCATTTCTAAGGATCTCACACCCCATGGCCTTCAGTCCTCCCTGTCCATCCATGGTCTAGTCCTCTCAAGTATGGGCCCCTTGGCTGTCCACGTCTCTCCAACAGTCTTTGAAAATCAGCGGCTACCTTGCTAGAGCCACACCCTGGGCTCAGATTCTTTCTTCTACTACCAATGAGTCCCTGGTCCGCTCAGTGCCCCCTGCCCCTCATGTCACCTGCTCTGCCGTGAGCACCCTTTCTACACATTCCAAGTTCCTCTCTGGGCCTGCTTCCTCCTGGCACTCTGTTCCTGCTGTCACCAGAGAAGCTTCCAAAACTACAATTCTGCCTGGGCCACTCAGTCCGTCCTGGCCCTTTCACATCTGTACAATTTTGGGTGCCAATGCAAGTGGGTCCCTTACTTGCCCTGTGATTGCTCCTGGTGCCCTGGGCCCGCAGCTGTGGCCTGTCCACACCTGCCTTGTTTCTTTCAGGGTTTCTTTGAAGACGTCAACTATCTCTGGCACATCACTCAAAAGTGTGTAAGCTGTGTCCAACTGGCTCCCTTAATGGACCACAGTCTCCATGACACCAGGGCTGTGTCCTGCTCTCAGCTCCATCTACCTGGGAATTCCCACCTTGTGTTCAAGGGGTTCACCATTAGGTGGGGAGACCGAGAAGCAGAAACCACTGCAGCAGTCATGAGATGTGCCAGGGACTGTTTTTAAACCAACCTTTCAATATTTGGCTTCTCTAAGAAAAACAGCCAGTGCTTTCTGTGGAACGTGCCAGCAACCAGTGCTCAGCACAGGCTCTCGCCCTCCTGGCATCAGATGGAAAGGAGCTCAGGGACACTGCACAAGGCTTGTAGCACACCAGACACCACAGTGTGTGGTGGCTCACAGGGAGTGCTGGCCTCCACACACGACCCACTGGAGCCTCTATTAGCAGAGGCGCCAGCCCAGACGCTCGCACGGCCACACCTGAAGTACACAGAAGTACTCTCTTCATATACACGGTTCCCACCAAAGCCAGGGATGTGAGTGGTTAGAAGGCACTGACCTCTCTTGGGGCTTAGGAGAAGCACATTTAAATTAGAAGTCTTCAGTGTTTTAGGATTTCAAAAGTTAAATCATGTGCGACGTTAAGAAACTCCAGTGAAGCTACCACAACTGCTAAGACAACGGGATAAAACTCCGGAGGTGCAATAGCTCCAAAGCCCTGTCAGCCAGGTGCTCCATGTTGTCTGAGGGGACAAGATCCTGGTTTGTGAAACATGGAGGTGAGCACCAGGGAGAGCGAGCAGATTGTGAATGACAGGATCTACCTTCAGAAAGTGAAGCCAGCAAACCAACTCTCACCAAGGCAGATGGAGAAGGAATCGAGCTTCAAAACCCAACCATCTTTCTTAGAGAAATAAGACACATACTGTGTTATCCACCAGACTCTACCGCGCCGCGAGGCAGGCAGCGACCCGCGTTTAGGAAGGCTTTTTCTCACTGAAAAGTGAGTTCTGAGGCTGCATTTTCAGTTCTGACATTTAGCTCATGAAGTATTTTCCACTTGGAGACAATGTCATGGAGCTAAGGCATGCACGAGGGACTCATGATGGGTCACACAGAGATGGGGGGTGAGGATGGAGGAACAGGGAGATCACCAGAGTGCTAAGGCCAAACTCGGCACTGTTAGTGATTGTCACAGTGTCAACAGGAACCAAGGAAATAAGCAAGCCACCCGAGCAAACTGGGGAAGGGAATGCTGAGGCCTCCCCTGCAGCAGCACAGCTCAGCAGAGCACACAGGCCACTACGCTGGCGCTGGCGCAGCCACAGGATCTTCATTTGCAACACAAAAGTTTTATGCAGCTTGTTCAATGGGTTATTTCTATATTCCAGGTAAAGCAAAGCAAAACAAACAAACAACAACAAAACAACCAGATGCTCTGATTCATACATATTTTGCAAGTTTTTCAAGGCTGCTGATTTGGATGGTGTGAACACCTGTCCACACTCCTTCAGCCTGGGCCCTTCAGAACAAATTGAGGCTCTCAGGGCATACACCAGGCAGGGTTGAACCACCTAAACTTGCCCCAGACTTACTGAATTTCACTTGGAACATAAACTCTATTTACTAAAGCAGATAACTACAGTTATCTACCTCAGTTAAGTTTCTCAAAGTAGTCTCAAAAGAGCATTTTTCTCTGTAAGAACGTGGATAAAATACTTTTAGAAAAATGCTGGCTACTGGTTTAGGTAGAATCAAGGACACATGACTGAGAATGTCATTCAGTTTCCCATGGTTTGCTGTCTCTTGATTACAGTTTTATCAAAGGGAATATAGGTCAACTTGTTTTTATATAGGTAAAATACCTACTGCAAACTTTATATTCCTGTATCAAATGTCAAGAGTTAAAAACCTACATCCCAATTTAGAGAATGATCATGTATCTTCCTCACCAAAAGAAATACATTGTTTAATAAGGTATTTTCTTTGGGGAATTGAGATGGCCTAGGAGTTCCTAGTGATTTTCATTAAGTGGCACTGTTATACAGAAAGGCAGAGGGCAAGGGGGACCATTTACAGCCACCTCTTGCCAATTACTTAGACTAGTGCACGCCAAACCCAAAGGCAATGACTGTGAGCACCTCCAGGACCACAGCAGCCCTGGAGCCCACCCAGGGGCTGATGCTGCAGGAGACAATGCTGGACTGGGGGGTTCCGAAGACACCAGCGCATGGCTCCTGGCTGGGGTAAGAGGAGGGTTAGTGCTAAAAGGCAGAATTTGGTTAATTTTTAACAACAAAATACCAAGCTTATAGAAATCTTATTTCAGGAAAGAGGACATCATCTTCCCACTGTATCTATTTCAATTCAATTTTCTTACTTCTAGAATTAATTTAATATTAAAAAAAAAAGGGAAACATGGTTTGAGCTATTGCACATAAGACATATGAGAAAACAAACCACATCCTGGAGTAGAGGCTGTATCCTGATTTTCTTTTTACCACAGTATGTTTCATAAGATTGATATCTTCTTTTAAAAGTAGAAAAATGTCATTTCTGTGGTAAAACGTTATGGGGCAAAATAAGTACTTGTACAAGAGGAGGGTCATGAAGGTGAAAATTATTCCTTTATTGCAGACACTTCCACATACAATGTCGGTGAGAGCCAATTCCCATGCCCAGCCACGCCCCTATCTGATAAGGCATTCAAGCAACACCCTTGACATTTTCATGTTACTCTCTTTTTTAGTACCTGGGGATTCGCTTTGGCTAGATTTTCTATTTTAACCCATGCTTCTTCTCGCTCTTTCATTTTTAGCTTCTCTCTGAAAAATAGTAAAACATTATTTGTATTAGAGATGGTTGATACTGAAGACGACACACAGGAGGGAAAGCAGGGAGAGAGCCGTGACACCACTGTTTCTTCTTGTTATTTGGGTCTTAGTCCACACGCCTCACAGTGCTTCTCAAGAGGTGCATAATGTGAACAATGAAATTAAAAACTGGCTGAGATTTAGAAGATTAAACAATGAAAAATGCTAAAAATTTAATAAGTCTGAGAATTTAAATTCTTCACTCATTCAAGTGTGATATTCGCATTCTTGGGGTCAGGTGCTTCTTCAGAGGACCTAGACTACTCTAATGAGGAGCTTACTCATTCACTGAGAACCAGACTCCATCACAGATTGGAAGGAAGCAAGCTGGCAAGAGTCGGCATTCCAGTACTAATGGGTCACCAGGGAATAGTCCTGGGAGCCAGGAGACCTGGCTTCTTGTCTGATTTTGCTGTTAAGAATCATAAGACCTTCTGGAAGACAATGAATTTGTCTACTTTTTTTTAAATGCAGAAAAATGTACTAGGAGGAGCTTGAAGGCCTTTTTTCAGAGTACTGATTCCCTGAAGGGAGGATGTGCCACTAGAGAAGCCATGATGCTTAGAAACTCCCTACCTGCATGCAACCTCAGCCCTCAGATAAGGAGGAGCACAGGCTGGAAGGCTGGAAGAGGGTCACTGTGCCTCCTTA
The DNA here is from genome assembly GCF_047511675.1 of Marmota flaviventris. Classification (NCBI taxonomy): domain Eukaryota; kingdom Metazoa; phylum Chordata; class Mammalia; order Rodentia; family Sciuridae; genus Marmota; species Marmota flaviventris. The sequence goes on from NC_092499.1 coordinate 4,233,482, forward strand.
TGGCCTGGTGCCTTTATTTTGCTGTCATCTCACATACCTTATACTTCACTTTTTTTGTATTTTGTTCTCTTTTACTTTCTTTACGTAAAATACAAATTCTGTCACAGCAATGATTTCATTTGTTGTATTCACGGCCGTATTGTTAGAAACTAAAACAGAGTCTGCAGTACATGTTACACTCACACATCTGTCTAGAGAATGAATAAGTTGGCCACACAGACATTTTGTAATGTGAATTACAGAAATTCAAAGTTTATCTACCCTAGCCAGTTTTAAGTGCCAAGGAAAGAATAAAATCTGCCAACAGTCTGCACTCGACTCTGAAGAGTGACTTTCAATTACTAACCAACCACATGATTTTGAGCTTGGCCTAGGGATAGAGCACCTTGTCACCCAGGCTGTCCCTGGGCAGATGTGAGCTCTGAAGTTCTCAAAGGCACAAAAGCAGAACCCTAACTTTGTCAAGGACAGAAGGTTCCTGAGGATGCCCACGTTATGGAGATGATTAAATTAGAAAAAGCTATGCTGAAGTGTGGGTTCTTGCTCTCTCATAAACCCTTCAGGATGCGATTCTAATTCCTGCCTTATAAGCATGACAAATGACTACACCTGACAGCCACCCCAAATGCTAGATTCCTGATCACATACACACTCTCATCGGCAAAGATGACTGACGAACCACAGAAGGGAGGACGGCCAACTTTTTAACCTGTATTCCTTGAAAATAACTCACCTTAACTAACTTTTAGTTTGCTTTCCACATATGAGAGGACCAGTACTGATCTAAAGCTAAGAACGACTTTTTTAGAATGGAACAATGGTGGAGGCTTATTCAGTATTATTCCAGAACCCTGGAAACAGCAACTTGCAAAAGGAACAACTTACTTCAGTTTCTCTGCTTTAAACTGTTGTGTGCAGTCATCAAACAATTTTTGGTTCATTTCCATGAAGAGTTTCAGGGCATTGTATATCAAGCCATGTATCGTCCTGCAGAGAAGATTACACAGTGAGACGCAACATTGGACCTTTTGGTCACTCTCCCTCCCCACTTTCCTCTTTCAGACTTCTCAGGCTACTGTGGACTTCAACAGTCCCACTCCCATCTTCCTAGTCCTCAACAGGGGAGGCCTGTGGTCTGACTCCCATCTGTCCTGGGGTCTGCTACTCAGTCTAGGAGCCCCCCACACAGGCCACTCAGCTCACCACCTGGCTACCAGCAGCCAAAGCCATCTTGCTTGGAAACTGATTTAAAAATGTTGAAACCCCAAGAAATATAATGAAGACAATACAATACAGAAGTAAATGTCTATAAATGTCAGTTTCCTTTCAATCTTATTCATTGAGGATAATTTTGACGATGCCAGGAGCTGGGGTGTGGCTCAGTGGTACAGCACTTGCCTAAGCACGTATGAGGTCCTGGGTTTAATTTCAGGCACTGCAACCCTGCCCCCAAATAACAATAAATAAAACAAAAAGAAACCTCAAAGTCAACAAATAACAAAAAGAAAACCAAAAATAATGTGGAAGCAGACCATAAAAGAGCTCGATCAAAGCTTAGCTCTCTGGCCTGATGCACATGGAGGAGGAGGGGCCCAGCTGTCGCTGAATCTATGCAGAGCCCTGAGAAGAGCAAGGAAACTGCCCAGCAGAGCACCACTGACCCACAGTTGTGAGCAGCAATAGCAAACAAAATGAAGAGGACTGAGTGCCAAACCATAACCACTTTTTAATCTTCATAATGAAACTCCTTTATCTTAGAAAATGCTTCCTTCTTTGCAAAAGCAGGATGGAGCCACCAGCTTTGCTCTGGCGTCATGCTGCACACATGTGCAGGAGTATGGCCAGACTGGGGCTCTGCCATCACCCGCTGTGCTCAGTAAAAACCCTAAGTGCTTCAAAACAAAGGCCACTGGAAGTCACTATCCTGCTGGACTGGATGAAGGATGCTGCCACCCCAGGGGCTTGGGAGGCTGAGACAGGAAGGTCTCAAGTCTGAGACTAGCTTCAGTGACTCAGTGAGTCCTGTTTCAAAATAAAAATAAAAAGGGCTGGCGATGTGACGAGTGGTAAAGTGGGGAAAATACCCCTGGGCTCAACACTACAACTCCCATGACAGGAGGCCCGCACCTGGCTAAACCTGCAACTGCAAAGCTAGGGCCACATGCACTGGAGGCCTGTTCATGCCAGGCATTTTATGTATATTGGCTTTAGGAAGTCTTCAAGCAGGCAAAGGGGGCCACAAAACAAACACTTAATATATACAGGCATTACCTTAAACAGCAAAACAATGTGGTGAGTGTCAGTATTTTCTCTATTTTTCAGTTGAGGAAACGTGGCTGGGGAAGACCTAGAGGTTCACCTTGCCCAGGTGGAGCTTGCTTCTGACCTGCCTGCTCTCTGCTCACCACTTGGATGGCCCCTGCTGCCCCAGAGTGTCAGGCAGAAAAACACAGAGAAAGCCTGCTGCCCTGGGCTTACTCTGGGAAAGAAGCCATGTGGCCTGCAGCCTCAAGTGGGCAGGACAGAGCTCCGCAGAGGGTTGGACATGGGAAGTAGGAGCACTACATGGCAGACACTGCGGGTTAGGAGACCACCCTGGAGCCAGGGAGCTGCTGACCAGCTTTAGGACTACAGGATCGTGTGTGGTCCCTTCCAGTTTGCTTTCCTGTCTACAGGACAAGCAGGAATCTAGCTATCACAGCTCTGCCCTTATTGCTTTAAATTCTTTCTTCTTCTTTTTTTTTTTTTTTGTACTGGGGATTGAACCCAGGTGTACAGCTTGAAGCTGTCTGTATCCCAGGCCCTTTCAATTTCTGATATAGGGTCTCACTACATTGCCCAGGCTGGCCTTGAATTTGTGATCCTCTTGTCTCAGTCTGCTGAGTGGCTGGGATTATAGCAGTACACCTGAGTCACTGGGATTACAGGTGTGTGCCACTGTGCCTGGCCCTGATTTAAATTCTAATTTATGATAACACAAAAAGAAAAAAAGATGGAGAAAGAAAAACTCTGGTACCCACATTTATTTGAATAACACGAATATTAAGTTCAGTATTAATCCTAATGCAGCACCCACATGGATAGTTTCCTTTTAAGGTCTCAGAAGGCTGTCACTGGGAGACTCCATTTCTTCACCTTCATTAAGTGAAAAGATGAAGGAGAGAAGTAGATATTCTCAGTTCCTCAGGTGTGTTAAAGATGCCTGCTCTTCCCTCTGGCCCTCCAGGCAGTGACCACAGCAGGATGGCTCCCGGTCTCACAGAGGGGCTCCAGGGGGTCTGTCAGCAGGTTGGCCCCTGTGCTTCTCACAGCACTGAGCCCAAGCTCTGCAGTGACCTTCAACTCCCCTGGGGGCACTCAGGAAATGTGTGGAAGGTGCAGCTACTGAAACCAGCAGGGTGCAGACACAGGGTCCTCTGTTTTGGCTTGAAATAGGAGTAAGGAAGCAAAACAAAAGCCAATGCAGACACTCTACATGTGTAACTTAAAAACCTCAAAGAAATCAACATAATTTTAAACTGATATTAAAATTTGGATTTACATTCTTATTGCAGTAACAGAAAAACATAAACATTTAAAAATATGCAGGAAAGAGAGAGAGCCCATTCTTTCTTACTTGTTCCAATGGGTCTTTGAGTTGCGGTACAAGGATGGAAACATGATGGGCAGAATCTTTGCTGCATTGTCACTAATTAAACTCATAATGTATTCATTATTCCAGTAATACAGTGCTCGCTCTGCCACCTGGAAGACAGGATGCGTTAGTGTCCTTGGTGTTCATGCTCCAGCACAGGAGGCAAATATCCTCACTGTTAACCTATAAACAGGATAACGAGTTACAATGCATCAGAAAATTAATTATTTCAAAATATTCTAGACTGTAACCTTAAAGAGCCTACAACAATGGGGCAGCAGATAATTTCTTATTATGAAGAAATGAAGAACGTCGTCATTCACCTCTCCATTTATTCAATTTATGCTAGATATTAGGTTAGATGCTCAGGATACAAAGCAAATAAGTTCATTCTACTCATCCATCCATCCATTCACCCATCCACCTATCTATCTCTCCATTCCCCCACCAACATCATTAGTTGCTAGTATATGACATGTGTTCCGCTTGAGCATACGGCAGTGGATGAAGGCAGGCAGAAATGCTTGACTCTGCAGAGCTTACGTTCTGGAGGGGAGCAGACAAAGGACAGTGATTATTTGATTTGCTAGAAATGATGAGTCATGGAGAAAGGCAGCAGGGAAGGGCAGGCGAGTGGGTTGTGGGTGGGACTTCAGCATGGAGAAGGTGACATGTGAGCCAGGCCCTGGGGGAGGGCAGGTCCTAAGAGTGAGGAGGAAGGAGTAGGGGAGGAACCAGCAAGGGGGACGGGGAGCTAAGACCCCAAAGCAGCATTTCAGAGCCCACACTCTGGTGAGAAGGAAGCTGTGGGAGGGCCCATTATTATTATTGAGTAATATTCATTACTAAAAACTTCCAACACACAAAGCTGTATGAGCACCCACATCCCTGCACCTAGGACTGTGGCTGTGCCCCTTGGCCCTCCTTGCTGTCCGGCTGTAGTTGACAGCCACACCCATGCACATCCTGCAGAACCATCCGAGTCAGAGTGTGTGGGAGCCACTAGGACACGTGGCCCATCCCTGACTTGGCATGTGCTTCCCTAGGTAGAGTCGACCCGCCTCCATAACTACTTCCCAACATCACATCTCAGTGTGCAGATCTGGCAGCAGTCCTCAGAAGCTCAGAGCAAAGCAGAGATGGCATTTCTGTCACCAGAAACCTAGAGATTGTGAGTTCATGTGTGCTGGTGCAGGCAGATGCTGAGGGTATGGTGGGTGAGGCCTGTGGAGGGCTCAAGAATCAGGGGTGATTTCTCAGAGAAAGCCAGGTGGGTGAGCTTTTCAGAATCTGGGTGAATATGATGAAGGGGAGGGAAAGATGTTTGAGAACAGAGAGCATTAATTTATAAAGGAATCAGGACAGCATCAGTAGCTTCTAGGATCATTCCTATTTAAGAGTTGGATACTTTGAGTTTTAAAAAACACCCATACATCCATAAATATATTTGTGGTAATATTTTAAGTCTAAATTTGAAAGTAGAAGTTTGAGATGCTTAATGGCTTAAATTTTGAATTATTCTTCAGTTTTTAACATCAGCAATTTATTATTAGTATTAGTAGTAATAGTAGTACCAGGGATGGAACCCAGGACCATCGCCATGTTAGGCAAGTGCTCTCCCTCCTTCCTTGCTCTCCCTCCTTCCTTCCTTCCTTCCCTCCCTCCTTCCTTCCTGGTACTGGGGAGTGAACTCGCGGGCACTCGACCACTGAGCTACATTGCCAGCTCTATTTTGTATTTTTATTTAGAGACAGGGTCTCACTGAGTTGCTTACCACCTCACTGTTGCTGAGGCTGGCTTCAAACTCGAGATCCTCCTGCCTCAGCCTCCTGAGCCACTGGGATTACAGGTGTGTGCCACTGTGCCCAGCTTCTTCTTTATTTTTTATTTTGAGACAGGGACTCATTGAGTTGCCCAGCCCAGCCTTGAACCTGCAATCCTCCTGCCTCAGCCTCCTGAGTTGTTGGGATTACAGGTGTGCACTTCCACTCCTGACTAGAAACATTATTATTAATTTTTTAAGTGTAAGGGGAGACATATGATGTCAGAAATAAACTTACAGGGAAAAAGAATTTCAGACCTGGAGATTCTGAACATCACATCATCTATCACTACTGATCAGTCAGCTGTGGAAACAAGGTCAGGTGGTCTGGGGGACTCGGAGCTTGATGACACTTTCACAGAGAAGCTGCTTTTCATAGCTCTTATTGAGAAAAATGCTTTCAGTGGTGAGGACAAGGTTCTAGGATACAGTTTTTAGAAATAAAGTTTTTTTCACCTTATTTTTGAAGTATGATTAAAGTAAAAACTTGAATTTTACCTTAAAATTATATGAGAAGCAAACCACAGTTATAAACTGGAATGTTTTATTTCCAAAAGTAACATTCTGAAATCATCTAATTATCTTTCTCCGAAACCCACATACCTGGAAGTGTGGGCTGGAAACGCACTTGGCTAACTGCCGGAAGAGAGGCTCCATGATCTTCACAAACTCCGAGGGTTCAATGACATCTAAAATTTCTTCTAATTCATTTAAGAACATTACTTCTTTTGGACTATGGGTCTTTGGCCAGTATTTGAGAAGTGCCATTACCACCTATAAAAGAAATGACATGATGGGAAGTGACGCCCCTAAGCTGCCACACCTGGGCAGGCAGAGTCTCTGTCTAGTCAGGGGCCCCCCACTGCAGAGCAGCACAGAGGTGGTGTTGGCCTCTGGTGGGACGATCAGACTCAGTAATTCACAAGAAGTATTTTATAATTTGATAAACAGGCCTAATTTTACTTCAGACTCACAGTTTTAATTTATGTGACCCACTCTCTGATCAACCACCATCTCAGTAAGTCAGTTCCTTTAATTAAAAAAAAAAAAAAAAAGACACAAAACAAAAAACAAAACCTGCTAGCAGTTAGGAGAATTCTGTCAAAGACTAGAGGAGACCTTGCAGAGCATATGCCTTCATCTGTGCATTCTGGGGTGGAAGTGGCCAGATATGAAACTATTGCCAACATGTCCAGGCACGTGCAATCCACTTCTCAGATTAACTGAACACTTGATGTATTTATGCACACCCACACATGTATGCATGTGGAACAGTTTGTAACTGTGTTAAAAAGCATCAAGAAGAGTGCAGTGAACCAAGCAGATGCCAACTCACCCAGGGTGCGTGGCAGACCTGGGCAGGGTCCTCGCTGGCTCCACTGCTTGCCTGTGGGCCCTCAGCCAGCAGGAGCATGTGGCAGTAGTGACTCTGGCCTGGAGCCCCACCCAATCAGACCACAGGGGTTCCTGATTTGTGGATGTTGTTCCTCGCTCAAGTTAGACAGCTAGAAAGGGATTCTGCAGGGGAAGCTTTTCTTCCTTCTCACTTCTTCTCCCTCTCTCCCTTCCTTTCTGTGGTACTGAAAACTGAACCCAGAGGCACTCTATCACTGAGCCATAATCCAGACCCTTTTGTTTTATATTTTGAGATAGGGTCTTGCTAAGTTGCCCAGGTTGGCCTTGAACTTGTAATCCTCCTAGATCCTCCTGAGTTCCTGGGATTACAGGAGTGCCCCACAGTGCACACCTAGAATAATTCTGTGTGATGCTTTTAGCACTTAGGTTCCTGGGTAATTGTTTATAATATTATGTTTCATGAAACTTCAGCCTTTATTTAAAAAAGTGCTCTTTGTATTGAGGTTATAGCTTAGTGGCAGAGTGCTTGCCTGGCATGCACAAGGCCCTGGTCCCAGCCCCAGTACTGAAAAAAAAAAAAAAAAAAAAAAAAAAAAGTGTTCCTAGTTTTGAAGTCTGACATAAAAATTCACAACAACAAAACTGTCTTAAAGGAATTATTTCTAAAAGTGCATCATTTAATCATTTACCTTCTACTTGTAGCTCAAAATTGTTTAGTAGATATTTATTAACTACCTATTCTGCATGCTGGAATTATTGTTACGAAGACGCTGATTACAAATCACTTCATAAGCCTTTATGTCTGCCAATGGAATATTATAATGAGAAATATATTAATTTTTGAGTTACACAAAACAACTGATTTAGCTATTTATTTCACTGGAAAAGATATTAGTTGTACAATCAGGTTCACGCACTGGACTTATTCCTCCTGCTTCTTGAAACCCCTGTGATCAGTACTCAGCCATCTCAGCTGCTCCTGAACATGCTGGGATTTTGTAGAGGAGGTATCCGCTCACGGACTGCTAATCCTGGGCAAAAGGCTACTTGCCTACAGTTCTGGGCACTGAGCTTCCTTGGAAACCCAATGGACTACCTGCCCTCTGGAGGGTGAGCAGTCCTGGTGAGTATGGCTCTGGGCATGGCCTCAAGCCCTAGGAAGCTCCCTGTCCTGGTGCACTCAGGCAAAAGAGCTGCACCAGGCCGTGTAGTAAAACTCGATTAGCCAAGAGGCAGGTGGGTGAAAACAGGCATAATACTTGTCTGTAAACTCTCTAATGAGCCTTTATTCTTACAATGATAAATAGGTTTAATGTGCCCAGAAGCTTGTGAGCATGGCCTACCATGTGAAATGAGATGACATTAACTGTAGGTTACAAACAGGACAAATCTCCTTTATAAAATTGTAATATTCGAGTGGACCATACTTCAAAAAAGTATTCTTGAGCCTGGAAAGGTAGCTCTAGGTACTCAAGTGGAGGCACACCTTCAGAGTCCACGACTGGACTGCATTCCTGGTTAGTTTCTACTGCTGAAGTCAGACACAATGGCCTTTGTATTTTCCTAAATCATTAATTTCAAAGGAAGAAATTCATTGAGGTGAGGATCTGAATGTTTTTAATATATAGAAAATTAAATCTGCTTTACGTAGGCAGGAGAGTACTGTTACATTATCTGTGCAGCAGAATTAAGAAACGAAGTGGTCCTGGGTGGACATGCCAGGGACTGGGTCTGTGGCTTGTCTGTGCTGATGCTGAGCCAGAGCTCAGCATGACAGCTTAGAAGCGAGGCCACATGGCTCCTGCCTTCTTCAAGACTGTGGCAGTCAAGCTCTCGCTCTGCCACGTGTCATGTGCTTGATTACTTCCTATATAAGTGGGAATTAAAGTCATTTACAAACTTCATCAGCTTACACCAACTCCCAGGTGGGAGGGGATAGGGTGGAGCCTGCACACTGAGCTCCAGCGGCCAGGGCTTCAGGCGACAGCGGCTGGCAGGCAGGGTGTTGTGGGAGGTGACGGGTGGGAGAAGTTTCAGGCTGTAGTAAATGGGGTGAGACATTTGGTGAGTTCTTTAGCCATTAAAGAGTATGAGAAACTGAAATGCATTCTGCTGTCATATAACAAATTAGAATAAAAAAAAAAAGCACATTTTAAGGATATAAGAATGGAAATCATTTTCATCTCTTCCTACTCCCATGGATTACCACTAAGGGACAAGATTTGCTTGATAAGAGTATGTGTCACTCAACAATCACTTACTAGCTGTATTCTGAAGATCTTTTCAAAAGCAAATAAAAGAGTGAACTGTGAATTTCCCCATCTTTCCTACTAAGGTGCATGCTATGGTAAAGAATGTTTTCAAAGCACAGTTAAAAAAAGAGTATGAGAAAAGTGTACAAAGAAAAATCACAATACTTTGTGTACTTTTTCCTCTCCTATATCTTTCTTTTCCTTTGGTTTGAATGGAAGAATGGGGTGGGGCTGGTGGAACTTCTTTGCATGTTACTTTCTTCAGGAAAAACATCAAATAGATGGAGGATTAGGGCATATAACCAGGGGGAAAAATACTATAGCCCCCTGCCACCCACCAGTGGGTGGTGCTGTGTGACCAAACCCACAGCCTTGGCACACACTAGGCAGGTGCTCTACCCACGTTTTTAAATTAATAACACTTTCTTTTTTCTCTTCTCTACCTAACATGATTGCAGTCCAGTGAAGAGGATAAAAATAACATCCTCACAGAAAATTTGACTAAGAATCTTAACCATGCTTCTTCTGAAGTCTGATATGATCTGGCATATTCCTTGTGGTCTTCCTGAACCTCATTTAGAGGAGAGGCAGAGGTATCTGGAGACCAGGGGAGAAGAGGGCCAGGACAGGGCACCCGTGAGGGCTGCTGGCAGGTCTGGCATGCAGCACTGCAGCCTGTTGCCTCTGAAATCTGCAGAATGAGAGCTTTTCCTGAATTTCATGGGACAGCTGGGGTTGGGGGTGGATTACATATAGAATTTAATAACGTGGAGGCAGTGACCAAAAGTCAGTGTAACTTGGGAATTTGTGAAGAATTTCTCACTCATTTTTATTAGAAAAACTATAATCTCACAAGGAAACCGTGAAGAATAGCTAATAGGACTAAGGACTCAGGAATTGTAGTATCTATCTTTTCAATTCTAACAGAAGCTTTTTAGAAAAAGAGGACTCAAATATTTAAACTGGCACCTGATGCTCCTTTCTTGGCTCTTCAATAAGGAATAACAACTTGGTTTTTAAAAAGTGCAATGCATTTGAAACAGACATTTCTCCAGAGATGGCTGAGGAATATGAAAAGACAGCCCAAGCCATTAGTTGGTAGAGGAGTACCAACCAAAGTCATAACAGGTGCCACCTCTCATCCACCAGGATGGCTGGAGTGACAATTAAAAACAAAAAGAAGGGGGCTGGGATGTGGCTCAGTGGTAGAGTGCTTGCTTAGCATGTGTGAGGCACTGGGTTTGATTCTCAGCACCACAAACAACAAATAAAATAAAGATCCATCAACAACTAAAAATTAAAAACAAAACAAAACAAAAAACAAAAAGGAAAACAAGCACTGATGAGCACGTGGAGCACCTGCATCCTTGCCATGCTATTTTCCATAGCTGCTACCCCAAGTGCAAAACAGGGTAGCCTCAGAAAAACAGACAGTCCCCATGTAACCAGCAGTCCCACCCCAGGAGCCCACCCTGAGGAACTGAAAGCAGGGCTGGAGCAGACAGTCGACACCCTGTTCACGCAGCATCATTCATGACAGCCAGAGGAAGGGCCACCAGTGTCCACTGATGGGTAGACGGGGAGTAAAGTGTGGTCTGTGCAGACAATAGAGCACTATGCGGCCACAACAAGGAGCGATGTTCTACAACATGGGCGAAGCCTGTGAGGCACTGCACCATGGGAGAGGAGGAGTACAGCAGGCTCCACTCTCCTGAGAAACCCGAGCAGTCAGCTTCAGGAGAGACTGATTCAGGGAGCAGGTGCTGGGAGAGGGGTGGGAAGTCATCATGGACCAGGGACAGAGTTCCTGTTTGGTAGCATGGCAAAGTTTTGGAAACACACTGGTGGTGGTTGCATAATACTTGTTGACACTGAACTGTACACTTCAAGTAGTTGAAAAGGCAACATTTTATGTTCCAGATGTATATCTTTTACCACAATAAAAAAATCAGTATTGTAATATACCAAAAATCTTTGTACACTTTAAATGGTAAGTGAATGTATGGTAAGTGAATTATATCTTAACAAAGCTGTTTCAAATCCTGAAACTATCATTTGACACGCCTGATTCTATTAATCTTGGCTACAATAGCCTTTTTTATTTTTTAATGAAGATAAAATGCCAAGAAAATTAGAAATCCAAAACTGAATGGCATCCATCTAGTTTTGAGTTGTAATTCAAAGCTCACAGAACAGCTACACCCTAACTTGGAAAGAATCTTCAGGATAATACAACCTCTTGTATAAAACAAGCATTTCACACTCTCACTAAGCCACCTCCAACTGGAGTCGGGACATGCTGTAGGTCTGCACTGATGTGAAGGCCTGAGCATGCACGGCTGGGGGCTGTAGCTGCTCAGTGCTCTGCTCTCACAGGTGTGAAGCACAGCGTGGGCAGGGCAAGCTCATCACGTAGCAGAACCACACAGTAAAGGACCTCGCAGAGAAAACAACCGCACTCTGAAAACCTGTCAAGCTCAAATGAGACCAGCTTGTAGGTTACTAGAGTGAATTAATCCACACGCTGGTGAGGCGGGGGTGCTTCGAGGGGAGGAGGAGAGCAGGCAAGGCGGTCGGGCCTGAGAGAGCACACTTACTGGTTCAGTGAGGGTGCTGTCCTTCTCTAAAAACTGCACGACGCAGTACGCCAGCTGAAAAGGGATGAGAGAGAGTGAGCACCTGGCTGCAGTGTGGAAATGTCCCCTTCACACCCTTCTCTGACAAGACAGCTTGATGTGGCTGAGCGGCTGCCCCAGGGTGTTCACCCACCCCAAGGGCTCTGAGTGGGATGCTCAGGGAGGGACCCCAGGACCCCTGCTCTTTCCCAATTAGTTGGTAATGATCTGAAAGCAAAAAAAAAAAAAAAAAAAAAGAGCACCTTTTACACTACCCACCCACCAAGGTGACCAAGATGACGATGACCCAGTACGATGGGCTTTCCTTTTGGAGATTAGTGTGAACAAGAAATCAAACAGCTGGGAACAAATTAAAATCTGGTTCCATCTGAAATCTCTGAACTATTAATTCCTTTTGTACAATTAATACAACAACAAACTGAATGTAAAAATACCCCAGTTAGCAGCAACTGACTGGTGGAACTAACAGTGGTGACCGCCAAGGATGCACGTGCAGTGGCCTGCTGCTCAAGGCGGAGCCCTCCTGAACCGCCAGCACTGAGGTCACAGAGCGGAGGAGACTTAGTCTCCCAGGCCAACAGAGCTACCTAACCAGATGGAACCACTTGCTGGCTGATCTTGCAGCACTCTCTGGTCAGATCTGTATCTTAGAAATCCAGTCTTCTTTTTGTCTTACTAGACTTTGCGACAGACAGCTGTCGTCTGGTAGTCCTCTTCGCCTCCTTTTGCAGAGGCAGCTACTCCCTTTTCTATGCTAAAAGTGAATCGTATTATTCTGTATTTCAGAGATTTTCCTGAATATTTTAAAGGCAATCTCTCTTTGCTTCTTATTCGATTACTGCGAGGGCCTTATTACAGAAGGTGGTGACATGAGAAAGAAAACACGCTGGGAACAGGCTGGATCCTTGCCCTGGGTTCTGATGATGGCATGTCTTCATGCCTGCCCCCTTACCTGTGGATGGTAGACACTCAGAGATTTCACTTTGTGCAAAGGTAGCAACACCTTCAACAGGAAAATCTTGTGCTCTTCTTTTAGTGGTAAGGCAAATCCATTAATTATACTGTGAAGAAAGAATTTATTCAAAGTTTAAATATTTACAAATTTCAGATTACAATCAAATATTGTATTTTTCTTTCTAGCATGAAAATCTAGTAGACAAAATATGTATTTCATATATTTCATATGAATCAGCAGAATATAAAATAAATATATTTGATGAAGTATAACCATTTTTATCCTTGTGATTACAAGGTAATGATTAAGTTGGGTTTATAGGGAGTGGCTCAGGAGCAGGAAACTGGCTGTACTACAGGGGTCCTGGGGGAAGAAAGTCTGCACAGCTGAGGGGTCCCAGCTCTTCTTTTGGGCTGCATCTCTCTTTTGGGAAGGTGTCCCTGGAGTATCCAGGCTCACTGTAGTGTTGGCCACAGAATCCAGGTGTGGGCACAATGGCTGGTCAAAAATCAGTTAGAAAGCTGCTCCCTTGTGCAAGGAAAGGGCAAAGGTCTCCAAACTCAAGTTTTAGTCTCAAGCATCAACTGGTTTAATTATTTATTCTTATAACTAGGCAAATGCAGATAAATGTTTGAGAGTTACAGAGCAGTTACAGCAATTCTAACATGCTCCTCCACAATCCACGAGCTTAGGGTGCAGTGGGTACCTGCTGGGGCCCTAAGCTTGTTCACATGGGAAAACCCCTGGGCAAACCCCCAGGATAAAAACCAGATGGCAGGAGTGAGAGCAGCACAGCGGCCTTCACACCTGCAAAGCACATGCCCTCTCTGTGGCACCTGACTGGGAACGTGATCATCCTTCCCACTTGAAAGAAGGAACTTGTCCCAGGTTGTGCAACTGGGAAGGAACAATCCTCAACCACATTATGCCATGCTTTGAGAGACCCTGTCCAGCATGTGGACACTAACCTAAGAGAACTCCCAATGGGGACTGAGCTTTTTCAAACCACATCCAAAACAGAAGCCAAGTTTTTCTCAGAACTCTTGCTCAGGACCAGACAACAGTGTCTGTGAGACGAGATTCTGTGTTCAAATGCTGTGGGGACCACTGGATTCAGTATGAGAACAGGTTTCTTTGCTGCAGGCTCCTCAGAACCCCAAGCCGTCCTGCACATCAAAGGCAGAGTGGAAAAGCACTCCCAAGCCATTTACCTTGGAACCCTGAGGAACTCTGCAACGGTGGATTTGGAGGCCTAATATAAAATCTACAGACTACGGATTTTAAAAGAATGACAGTAATGGAGAACTTTATCTGGATTAAGATGATGAAAAGTTGAAATGGCAATTACTTTACAGGTGTGTGTGTGTGTGTGTGTGTGTATATATATATATATATATATATATATTTATGAAAGATCCACAAAATCAAAACAATTTGAGATATTGCGTACATTAATACGCAATACCCCAAGTGTAAACCTTCTAATAAGCATCTAATATAAACCTCAGGTAACTGAACTCAGGAGCACTTGACCAGTGAGCCTCATCTCCAGCCCTATTTTGTATTTTATTCAGTGAGTTGCTTAGTGCCTTGCTTTTGCTGTGGTTGGCTTTGAACTCACGATCTTCCTGCCTCAGCCCCCCGAGCCCCTGGGATTACAGGCGTGCACCATTGCACCCTGCTTCAGGTAATTACATTGCTCCCGCAGAAATGCAGTTCCAGTATCGACACTGAGGTGTATGAAACGGAACCTGGATACAACCAAAAGCCTAGATGGAGCCTCCATCTGGCGTGCTCTAACCCAAGAGCTCACCGGCTCCAAGTCCCTTCTCTCAGAGTGGATAAGCTATCTCGCTCAGGGAGGGAGACAGCTGAGCTCCATGAGCTGGGTCATTCTGGCACACACTCCACCCACCATCCTTTGCTGCCAGTCACAGAGACTTACCTCCCCAATATTTCCAGCAATTCTGCTATGCCATTGTGATGCTCTGTTTCATAAATAAATCTAGAAAAAACATTTTGCCAGTTAGAATCAGAATCTAAACAACAGCTGGAAAGACTAAAATCCTCTGAAAAAATAAAGCTTGCAGAAGGAAGCCAGGGAACCAGGTGGCAAGAGGCTGGTGCATCTGTGAACACTTTCCGGGGTAGAGGCTCCCTGCCCAAGTGGCCCTTGAAGAATCCAAAGAGCTTCACAAAGCCTGGGGACGTCAATGTCTTGAATGTAAAGGGCTCTTCTTGCTCAGATTTCTTCTCAATATTTTATTTTGAAAAATTAGAACTTCAGAGGGACTACCTACATGTCAACCACCCAGATCTAGCCGCTGATGAGGGGCTCTCTTTGCTTTGTCACACGAACACCCGTTTGTCCCTCTATCCACTCATTAATCCATCTTAATTTTTGTTGCATTTCAACACAGTGGATGTCTTGTTCACTGGTATGGCCTCTATTACTCAGCACAGTCGCTGCAACAGGAACAAGCTCTTTCCTGAACGGCTCTTGGATTACGTCGTCTACTTCCCTGCTGACATCCTGCACTTCCTCTGAGCCGTGTCAAGGGCAATTTTTCCAAAGTACCAATGTGAGTGAGTTTGCTGCAGCCCTGGGTCCCTTCTCTGAGCAGCCTCTGCTTGTCGTGCTCCCTGCGTGAGCCTCTGGAGGAGCTCCTAGACCACATGCCCCAGCCTCCCCAGCTTGTCTCCCTCCAGGCAGGGACAAGGACTTCTAGCTACTTTGCTCCCAGTTCGAGGACCAATCTTGGAATCTGTTTAATGCCTAAATCTGCTAAATGAACTGGGGATACGAAGAGAGAACAGGAAAAGTTCTCACCCAAGGGACTCTCACAGGAGCAGAAGGCCCACTACTGCCCCCAACCTAGGCTCACCTGGCGATGGTTTACACCAATACATGCACAGGATCAGCATGAAGTGAGAGGTGTTGAAAAGGTCCCTGCCTAGCAGATGAAACCTTTCATTCAGAGATTGCTTTAAGCCAAACTTTGTAATCTTTGTGAAGATTAAAAAAAAAAAAAGAAGTTTCACTGTCTTCATTTGAAACAAAGGGACTACTGACCTTAAGGTGAAGAACAGGCAAACACCTAGATATAGGAAATATGCCTGAACATGGGTCTTGATGTTTCTGTACTCCCAGATGGCCAGGATTATGAGGGACGGGGCCTGATCTGAGCTCCAAAAGAGGGTTTCTGACAGATTCACAAAGATGGGGTGTGGAGTGGGAAAGAACATAGGTCTGGGAGGCAGGGTGAGAGGTAGGAAGGCAGTGAGGAAGGCTCCATGGCCACTCGGTGACAGAGATCTAACCCCAGAAGCAGCAGGACTGGGCAGCCAAACACAGAAACAGGAAGATGCACTTGGCTGTGGTCTGAAAGCATGGCAAGAGGGTGCCCAGAAAATCTTGGCCTGTGCTCAGGAGTTGGTGCTGCGGTCACATCTGCCTCTCCCACCTCTTTCTAGCTTCTATCCTGAGAGCACGCAGCATTACCAAACCACAGTCCGTTTTCTGCATGCATCCATGTGGAAAAGCACGATTTCTAAAACTCAACCTGAAGGCTCCCCTTTACTTATTTTATTTGAAATACTTATAATGGTTTAAATGCACGAGGCTGAAGTTCTGTGGACAGTGCATCCATGCAGCTGAGAGGTGAGCCAGAGCAGGGGACCCCTTGGGTGCTGCTTCTGGTCATCTCCCCCACTGTATGCATTTACATGGGAATGGCCCTCAGCCCTGAGCCATCTGGCTTTCCTAAACCAGCAGGACATTTTTTTTTTTTTGGGGAGGTGCTAGGGATTGAACCCAGGGATGCTCTACCACTGAGCTACATCCTTATATCCTCAGTCATTTTGAGACAGTGTCTTGCTAAATTTCTGAGATTATAGGTGTGCGCTACCACACTCTGCTGACATTACTATATTCTTATTAAACAATCCTTAATTTCTAATTATCTTAATTCAATTTGAAGAGGATAATGAGAAAATGAAGCTAGTTCTCGTCCTTATTTTTCCAGAGGAGAGAGAATGGGAGAAGTCATAGAAATCCTTTAGAGCAAGCGAAGTGTTTCTCATTCTTTAGCAGAAAAGAATCCTAAGATCTAGGCTAGAACTTGCTTGTGGAGAGGTCTCCAAGATGGACAGCACCACTTCCTCTCCTCCTGTGCGATGTGTTCCTGCCTTAGAGGAAGAGGTGGCTGTTTCCCCTCTTGTCAATCTGGGCTGTCCTTGTGACCGCCTCTACAATACAAAGGGCAGATGTACTTCACACCAGTTCTGGAACAAGCCTTTAGGAAACCGGCAGCTTTTGCATCTTTTCTCCTAGCAGCAACTGTGGCAGCTCTAGCATGTCACCCAGAGAGGCCATGTGGACAGAGACGTGCAGCAGCCCCTGCCATGCGTGCCACTCCAGCAGAGCCACCAGACACAAGTGAGGAGCCACCTTGGACATTCCAGCCCTAGCAGATGCCATGTGGAGCAGAGCAGTCCTGCTGAGTCCAGTTTAGACGATAGCACTGTGAGGAATGACAGATGGTGACTTAGGCTACTAGGCTGTGGGGTGGTGCAGCAAATGAGAAGAGCCCCCTGCTCTGCCCTGCCCACCTAACCTTGGATCCACCACCTGCCACGCAGAGCACCCAGAGGTATCCAAAGTAAACTGACTACAATGGGATGTCATGAGCATGAACTGTATATTAACATTTTCTTTTCTTTTCTTTTTTTTTTGGGTACCAGAGATTGAATCCAGGGGTTCTTAACCACTGAGCTACATTCTAGCCCTTTTTATATTTTGAGACAGGGTCTCACTATGGTGCTTAGGGCCTAGCTGGGATTATGAGCATGCATCACTGCACCTGGCTCAAGTCGCAGAGGCTGGCTTTGAACTCGTGATCCTCCTGCCTCAGCCTCCCGAGCTGATGGGATTATAGGCGTGTGCCACTGTGCTTGGTTGTATTAATATTTTCAAGAAGTTGAATGAAATAGGTTTGAAATACTTTTCTTATAAGAGGCAGTTGTATAGGTTGAGAATCCCTTACCTAAAACAGTTTTGGATGTCAAATTTTCTTCAGTTTTTATGACATTTACATATACATAAAATGAGCAATCTTGAGGATAGGACCCAAGTTGAAACCTGAAATTCATTTATATTTCATATACATCTTTTATACATAGCCTCAAAGTAATTTCATACAATGGTTTTAGTATTCCTGTCATTTATTTTTTTTAAATTAAAAAGAATTTTGTGACAATATCTCACTGTGCTGCCCTGAACTCCTGGGCTCAAGTGATCCTCCTGCTTCAGCCTCCTGAGTAGCTGGGACTTAAGGAGTGGAGTACTACACTTGGCTACGCCATGCTTGCATTTCGACTGTGACCTATCATATGAGGTCATGTGTGAAATTTTCCACCTGTGGCATCATGTCAACGCTCAAAAGGTTTTTTTTTGGTACCTGGGATTGAACCCAGGGGCACTTTACTACTGAGCCACATTCCAGCCCTTTTTATGTTTTGAGTCTGGGTCTTCCTCATTTGCTTAGAGCCTCACTAAGTTGCTGAGGCTGGTCTTGAACTTGTGATCCTCCTGCCTCAGACTCTGGAGCTGCTGGGATTATAAGCATGTGCCACTGCACCCGGTTCAAAAAGTTCTGGAGTTTGGAGTGTTTTGGATTTTAGATCAGGGATGCTCAACCTGTATGACACAGAACTTAGGTAAGCTGAATACATCTCTCAAAAGCTCACCTGAAATAATAATGAAGGACCAAGCCAATCACAGAATCTAAATAACATGTTCCCTTTTGACTGTATATTCCAAAATAATTACAGAAAAGATTAGAGGAAAAAAACACAAAAATACGATACTCTAGCACTAACCCTTTGATGAAAAAAGAACTAAGTTATGTGCAATAACTTTTCAATAAGCTAAGTATTTTGGCTATCCAGTTTCCCTTGGGTCTGAGATCTACTTGCCTACTGATCTTGTGGTGCTGGGGAATGCACCATGGCCTTGCACGTGCTGTGCAGGTGCTCCACCAGCAAGCAGCACACCAGTCCCACCTTCTGCTCAGTGCAGGTGCTCAATGCATTTGTGGTTCTGCTATCTGAGCAAACCCACTACTGTTGAGGAAACAGAACCACTGGAAGCAAAGCTTTAATTTTAGGATTAAAAGGCTGGGATTTAAGTCGCACCTGTTCGATGCTATTCAAATAGTGTGTATTTGTTCTGATAGATACTCACAGCAGGCAAGTAATGATCTTGTTAAAAAGGAAGTGCAGTACCAAGAAACATAAAACAGGAACATGACATTTAGGAGAATGACGTCATTCTCTGACTACAGCTGGAGTAAGGACTGGGCTCTGTTCAGCTGTGGGCTCCATGATACAAACGGGACCTGGGGAACTTGGAAGGAGTTCAAAGGAAAGCCACATACACAATGAGCACCAGTGCCAAAATGCCATCAGGGTGCAGACAAGGGCACAGACGCGGCTCATGTCTCCAACCACTGGGTGCCCAAAGGTCAGAAGGGAGGGACGGGTGAAGGAGGGCTGCTGCTCCATGAGCCTGTCTCAGCCCCTGCCTCCTCTTCCCTTGCCCAGTCACTGTGATGCAGGGAGGACCTGCCAGGCCTGCGTGTTACTGTGGCTGGCATCTTGGGCTCCTTCTTTGGACAATGACCAGGGCCTGGCCCTGTGGCTAGACTACATGGAACTCCCCCACTTTCTTATCTCATGAAGGGACACTGTTACAGTGTTCCCATCATCACTAGGATTTGTCACTTCCTATAGTCAGATATCATAGAAAGGCAAGCTACTTGAGCAACTAAAATTACAGAATAAACTGCTTATTTGGTAAGCCTTCCAGGGACAGATGAGGAACCACAGGAACCGTGTTCTCCATCAGGCATTCATTTTGTGCCACTGCAGGCAGCCCATGAAGCTGGTGCTGGGCCTGGGGACACAACAGAGCACAGGATGCGATAGGACAGAGACACTGTCAGGTGGGTTTCCAGGGAAGAGGATCCTCGGGAAGCCTGGAGAGCTCAGGGAACCAAGAGCTAGAAGAAGAGGGTAAGCTGGGAGGGTGACAAAGGCGGCAAGGCCCTGGCACGGATAGCTGGACGCAAGCAGAAGACTAGGAGGCTGCACCCCACCATCCAGAGAAGGGTGGGCGTGTGGGGGATGCGGGCAGCAGCAGAAGCTTGTTAGCAGTTTGAGGGACATTAGAATCCACGAGGCCTGGCCAGAGATGTGAACAGGGCTGGGGAGGCAGGGCTGTGTGAGGACGTTATGGCGCACCCTGCAATTGGGGCCACCTGGAGCACTCCTTCTGCACTGCGGGCTGTCTGCGATTGCTCCCCAGGGTCCTGCAGGCCCAGGCATGGGTGCAGCGTTGGAAAGCTGTCCTGCTCTGCCTACTGTGCCCAGCGTGCTTCCTCTCCTGGGTCTGTGTTCACAGATGTTGCCAGGTTAAGGCTAGTTACTTCCCTGCTCATTCCTCTTCCATACTGAGATCCAACAGGAAAAGAATGAGGTAGCACACGGGTAGAGGGAACAAGTGGGTTCAGACAGTTAATCTATCCACATTTTTGGACAACCGGACAATTCAGCAGAAATGGAGCAAAGGAGGGAAGCCACCTATACAGCAGGCCCTGGAGCATGCAGAGAGAGGGTCAGGGAATGGAGGGAAGGAAGGAGGAGCAGCCTGGCCCACTGACACTGTGTCACTGAGCCTGTAGTACCACGCTGCTGTAGCCTTCCTTTGCTGTACTCACCCAGGCCAGGGAGACGCTGGCGTCAAATGTGAAAATGAACACACCATGCACAAGGAGGAACGCCACCCATGCAGAGACTTACCTATAAAATATATTATTTATCTGTTTTCTGATGTACGCTCTCAGGCCTAAGAACTTTCCATAAATTCTGTGAAGGGTGGTTTTTAGAAAATCTCTCTCCCGAGGATCCTCGCTGTCAAAGAGCTCTAAAAGCTTCAAGAAAAAAAGATACTCAGTGACATGTACACTCTGCAGATCAGGGCTCCTGAAATTTCAGTTAATCTGTGACCTTACCTGCAATACAAATTTCTGATCAATATATTTCTTCGCTATATTAGGCTGGAAATCTGGAGACTCTAAAAATCTTAAGAAAAACTCATAAACAAGCTAGGAGGAAAAAAACAACAGTGAGTCAAACATCATGGAATTTCATCAAGAGATGAAAATATGCTTAGCTGAATCTTTAATGTCCTGAAAACATTAGATTTTTACAAAAAGCCACATCTCTACAGAATGGCGACAGCTGGATAGTCAGGACTGGGCTCTGTTCTGTGCTGGGGAATGCGCCGTGGTCTTGCACATAATAACTAGGGATGGTTATTATTTTTTTAGTGAGAACTGAGACTTCCCTTAAATGGCACTTCAGTAGAATGCTTTCCATGGCCTATGTCACCCATGCTTAAGTAACTGCTCAGAGCCCACGGTGCACAGTTCAGGTCATGACCAAACTCCAGGTGGGATCTGCAACCTGTCACCTGTAAGTGTCCTGCAGTGCTGAGGCACAGAGCCAAGCTGACAGGAACTCTGGGTCTGCTAGGGAAGACAGGCACAAAGACGAGACCCTCAATGGCAGCTGCTATGATTCCCCTTGGTGAGTGTACAGGGCATCATTGTGTGGCCTGCCTGTCAGGAGCACATGTGGAAGCCAAGTGCTGAGAGGGGAGGGCCTGGCTTCCAAGGAACCCTCCCCATGTGTCCCACTGTCTGGTTCCTTCCTCGTTTTCCCAGCTCTTTCTCTTCTGCCTTAGGGGTGATGTGCCCTCCCTATCCTCACGCCTGACCCTGCTTTGCTCATGCTGGCCTTGGTGCCTCTTAACCTAACAATCTTGTGTTTCACATATACATCATAAAAAGGGGTCAGTCAGCTCAGGAGCCTGGGAACACAGTGGCACAGTTAAATCCAGGTACTGAAGGCTGGAAACATACCCGCCCAAGTCCTCTAGGCTTGAACTCAATGGTTAACCACCAACAGGGCACTGCCACAGAAGACTTATCAGTGATTCCATGTCTTTACAGTCAGTATCAAGTGTGCACATACACCTCTCTGCTAAAACATTTTTCTTTTATCTATAGTTTTGTAAGGTCTGTGCCACTAAAGACCCGATGTGCACTGGCCAGCAGCTGAAGCCAGGCCTCTACTGAGCTGGGGGAACACACACACACATGTGGCTGGCACCCTCCTATTCAGGCCTGCCATCCCCCCAGTCCAGCACCTGCAGATGAGGCCAGGCTGCTTCTAATGTTGGTTCGTCCTCCTCTGGGTCAAACTCTGCTCCCGTGGGATTGGAGGAAGGCGGCAATGTTCGAAACATGTTAACTGCAAACTAAAATCCACATAGTCTATGATTACAACCAGGAAGTTTAAAATATTTACCAAGAGCATTTAAAACACATTAGTAATCTTAATGATAGTTGCTTCTCATGGTAAAGTGACCTGTCGTTAGCCTCAAAATTCAGAAGTAGTGTGGGTCCCCAAAAGGAGCCTGGGTCAAAAGTGCAGCAGGAAATCGGCCACCTCAGGCAGGTGAACATCAAGCTGACCCCCAGAGACATCTTGCCTTTTAACTGTCACACTTTCAAAGACACGATGCCAACGAATGCTGAGAGGGCAGTGGTAACTTCTGAGGTCCTGTCCCATCAGTGGGTGGGAAAGCAAGGAGAATGTTCTAGTGTGGCAGAGTAGAGGCTGAAAACCAGCCAAGGCTGCACCACACTGCCCTGTCACTGCTCCTGTCACGACGAGAAGCAGCAGTGTCACACACGATATCCCTAGGGACTGGCTGGTTAAACTCCGCAGTCCGTTTGGACTTGCACAATACACATTGACAGGTCAGTGATGTAAGCATCAAAGTTTAGTTTTTCTGTATCAACTTCCAGCCTATTTTTCTCTTGTACCAAGTCTAAATGTGACTTGTTACCTTGCCGATCTGTGAGCCCAACGAGGGCCTTTTACAGCTCTGTGCTCTGGAGCCTGGCTTACTGGTGAGCATCTTCTTTTTTTTTTTAAATTTTTTATTTATTCCCATAGAGTGGCATCAGTTCTACTGTGTATTAATGGTGAGGCTTTTAGCACTTAATCACTTTATTTATTTATTTGAGAGAGAGAGAGAGAGAGAGAGAGAGAGAGAGAGAGAGAATTTTTTTAAATATCTATTTTTTTTTTTTTTTTTAGTTTTCCGCGGACACAACATCTTTGAATGTGGTGCTGAGGATTGAACCCGGGGCCGCACGCATGCCAGGCGAGCGTGCTACCGCTTGAGCCACATCCCCAGCCCGTGGTGAGCATCTTCAAATGTGCAAATCAAATATCTGACATAAAGATAAAATCCAGCTGCAGGACAGGGACAAGGAGATGCCAACAGGGAGCCCAGCAAGCAGGCTGAGATGTCCCCTCTGGTCAAGGTCAGTGAGCGCTCGCTGCTGCCCATTTCTTCTTTTCTTTACAGTTATTGATACCCAACTTGTGAAGTCATCAGCTACCAAGGCCAGAGCACCAGTGCTCAGTGTGTGTCATCTGTGGGGTGTTGACGTGAAGGGCAGCTGCAGTGGGTGCAGGTGGTACAGGAATGGAGGAGGAAAAAATGACCAGAAGCCCACAACTAATTAAAAAAAAAATCTTTTAGTGAAAATACAGGAGTGATTTTCCTAAGATTGCAGTAGAAAGGGAAAAAACTTGGAATTTAACCCTGAGCAGCTCTGGCTGCTGCTGGGGTGTGTCTCCAGCGATGTTCCCCTCTGTGAACCAGGTGTGTGCCCAGGCCCAGTGAGTCCTCCCAGACCTCCAGCAGTGAATCCAGAGACTGGTAGGCAGGACGCTCTTCGTCACCAGCCCGCAGGCCCTCAGCAGAAGGCAGGGAGGGCTTTTCGTGCCCCCTGCTCCGAGAGCCCAGGGACAAGGCAAGGAGGAACAAGGAGCATAGCCACTGAGGAGGCCACACGGTCTGTGGGGGCCACTGTCTCCTCCAGGGCTTGTAAAGGGGGTCAAAGAATGGCATCTGTCATCGCCAACCCCCCTCTCTAGCTCTGTGCCTCCTGGGGCTGTGGAAGTGCTGAGAGGAGAGCAAGAAACGAGTCTCCAGCCCTCCTAACCTGCGGCTGTCTGGGCTCCCCTCAAAGCAAACAGTAGGGGAGGGGTCAAGGGCTGCCTTCAGAACAGGAGGGGCACTTGGCTCTTCAGTGAGTGGGTGCTGCAGGGCCAGCTAGGTGCCCACTTGGGAGCAAAGGCCTCTGGGGACCAGGATGGCACCTGGCCAGAGGCAGAAGCAGATGGCAGAGTGGTGTACGGGGCCGCCAAGGAGACCACCATGGGACAGATGGCTCACGCAGCAGGGAGGCTGGAGTGTGGAGGAAGGGGTGGTGCTGTCCTCCCAGAGGCTGAGCACCACCTGGAGACCCAGGCGCACCACACAGGGAGGAACCACCACATTGTGGAGGCCACAGAGAGCAAAGGCACAAATGGGCAACTGCCTTCCAGCTCGGCTCAGGGGGAGCAGAGGGGCAGCCTCTCCCACCCCCACTTCAAGTCCCTCAGGGAGCTGGCTGCCCGTGGGGATGGGGTTGGGTGAGACTGGGCAAGTCTGAAAAGACAGCTTTAAGCTCAAGGGGGCCCTGTAGCTAGAGATGACTAGAAAGCTAAGCCTTCTGCTCAAGATGTACCCAGGGCAGGAGGGTGTGATGTGACTGATCACAGTTAAAGGCAAGAGTTAAAGAGGCACAGGTTCCCCAGTGTGACAGTTCACCTCATGCCAACCAGGCTAGGCTGGAATTCGGTTTATTCAAGAAGACACTGACTGGGTGTCCTGTGGAGGTGTTTGTAAATGTGGTTCGCATCTATGATCAGTGAACTTTGAATAGAGATGACCCTCCAACAGATGAGGTAGAGAGGGAAGATGGGAGGGGAGGGGAGGGGGGATAGTAGGGGATAGGAAAGGCAGCAGAATACAACAGTCACGAATATGGCATTATGTAAAAATGTGAATGTGTAACTGATGTGATTCCGCAATTTGTATCTGGGGTAAAAATGGGAGTTCATAACTCACTTGAATCAAATGTATGAAAGATGATATGTCATGAGCTTTGTAATGTTTTGAACAACCAATAAAAAAAAAAAAAAAAAGAGATGACCCTCCATGGTGTGGGTGGCCCTCATCCAATCAGTCAAAGGCCTTTAAGATCAAAGCTATGGCTTCCTGAAGGGAGAAGAGATCCCACCTCTCGCCAGCCCAGAGCTGCCTGCTTTCCACCCACTTGCCTCCTGCTGCTTGAAAACCCTCTCTCTCCCCAGCTCTTTCTCTTTCTCGGGTAAAATCCTGACTGAACGCCAGTTAGCTGGGGTTTCTTAGTGAACTGGTTGTGCTGTAGTAACTGCAGTTTCAAGTTGAAGCCCCCTGCAGTGCTCAGCCCAGGCCCACAGGCCATGTTCACTGACCATGTGCTGGATAGGTGCTTGCCTGGTGAACACAACACCTTGTTGTGACCCATGGGCCCTCTTTCAGTATGGAATGTTTGCACCCCTCCTTCAGACACTGAAGCCCTTAACCCCCCGTGGCTGTAGCTGGAGATGGAGCATGCAGGCAGTAACTGGAAAGTGAGGTCCTTAAGGGTGGGTTCTGATCTTAGGGGAGATCAGACTTCCCCCACCCAGTTGCACTTGCTGAGAGGAAAGGCCTCGTGAGGATAAAGCCATCCTCTGCAAGCTGGAGCCCTGCCAGCACCTTGATCTTAGAGAGAAACGGATGCCCACAGGTCAGGCCAGCATCCTGTAATCTTCAGTTCTGGCATCCTTGACAATGACCCTCCTAGAGCCACTCTGTTGATTAGAAGTATTTCTCTTCTCATGCTCTTCGTCCCTACTCTGTTCTTAGTTACTCTCCTTATATCAAATAAGACATTTGGCATTTGTTTTTTAGGGATTGGCTAGCTTCACTTAGCATAATCTGCCCTAATGCCATCCATTTCCCTGCAAATTCTATGATTTTGTCATTTTTTAATGCAGAGTAATACTCCATGAAGATTAACATTAAACAGGGATGAGAGGTGGGAGGGAAAGGGAGAGAAAAGGGAAATTGCATGGAAATGGAAGGAGACCCTCAGGGTTATACAAAAGAACATACAAGAGGAAATGAGGGGAAAGGGAAAAATAATACAAGGGGGAGAAATGAAGGTCAGTAGAGGGGGTAGAGAGAGAAGAGGGGAGGGGAGGGGAGGGGAGGGGGGATAGTAGAGGATAGGAAAGGTAGCAGAACACGACAGTCACTAGTATGGCAATATGTAAATCAATGGATGTGTAATTGATGTGATTCTGCAATCTGTATATGGGCTAAAAATGGGAGTTCATAACCCACTTGAAGCAAAGTGTGAAAGATGATATATCAAGAACTATGTAATGTTTTGAACAACCAATAAAAAAAAAAAAGAATTAAAAATTAAAAAAAAAAAAAGGAAGTATTTCTCTTGTGTAAGAAAAAAAAAAGTCTACTTGTAACTCCTACCCACCTTTCTTTTTTTTGGTATCGTGGATTGAACTCAGGGGCACTCAACCACTGAGCCCCATCCCCAGCCCTATTTTGTATTTTATTTTGAGACAGGATCTCACTGAGTTGCTTATTGCCTTGCTAAGTTGCTGAGGCTGGCTTTGAACTCACGATCCTCCTGCCTCAGCCTCCAGAGTGGCTGGGAGGTGTGTGTCACTGCACCCGGCTTGAAAAGAATTTATAACAGGTGAGTCCACTAGAAGAATAGTGGCCTCTCTCTTCCACGCACACACTGAACATTAGGTTCTGAGAGTTGGGCTGCTAGGAGATACATTCCTGGGAAAGGGGGTAAGTCCCTTTAGCACTAGTTTTTTTTGGGGAGGGGATATGGGGGATTGAACTCAGAGGCACTCGACCACTGAGCCACATCCCCAGCCCTAAACTTTGTATTTTATGTAAAGACAGGGTCTCACCGAGTTGCTTAGCGCCTTGTTTTTTGCTGAGGCTGGCTTTGAACTCGAGATCATTCTGCCTCAGCCTCCCAAGCTGCTGGGATTACCGGTGTGTGCCACTGTGCCTGGCAATATTATCTTTTTTTTTGAGAGAGAGAGAGAGAGAGAGAGAGAGAGAGAGAGAGAGAGAGAGAGAGAGAGAGAGAGAATTTTTTAATATATGTATTTTTTAGTTTTCGGTGGACACATCTTTTATTTTATTTTTATGTGGTGCTGAGGATTGAACCTAGCGCCCCGCACCTATCAGGTAAGCGCGATACTGCTTGAGCCACATCCCCAGCCCAACATTAGCTTTTTAAATACAAAACCGTGGCAGAGCATGGTGGTACACACACTTGTGACACCAGCAGCTTGGGAAGCTGAGGCAGGAGGATCAAAGCCAGCCTCAGCAACTTAGCGAGGACCTAAGCAACTCAGCGAGACCTGTCTCTAAAAACACAAAAAAGGGCTGAGGATGTGGCTCAGTGGCTAAGAACCCCTAGGTTCAATCTCAGGTACCATAACCAACCAACCAACCAAACTACAACAAGAAAAAAATAAAAAACCCTAAATAACAACAAGAAAAACTCACAAAGCTGTCATTTGTTAGAAAACATCACAGCTGGATGGTCCACAACCAGCTGCAAAAACCAAAGCACAAAGCTGACAGTAGAACTCTCTTCTATCAAAGCAATGAGGAAGTGTACCAGATAGGAAGACCGCACCCCCTCCCTCCCAACCAATACTCTCAATGCCTAGGAGATAACTTCCCAAGTCAGAGGGCCTCAGTGGAGTGAGTAGAGCCTCTGATAAGAGCCTCAGGAAGACCTGAGGAAAGGGAGAAGCTGCCATCCACAACAGCGGGCTCATACAGCAATTCACAAGAGGAATGCAAAGTGGTGGTGGTTGTTTTTTTTTTTTTTGTGGGGATTGAGCAACATCCCATCCCTTTTCACTTTTTATTCTGAGGCAGGGGCTTACTAAGCTGCCCATGCTGGCCTGGCACATGCGACCCTCCTGCCTCACCCTCCAGAGTAGCTAGAATCATAGGTGCGCACCACAGTACCCTGGTTGAACGCAACCTTTAAACAAGTTTAGCTGAAGTTTTTATGAACTCAAGGAACTTAAACGGCCCCTTTCCTCACCAGTCTAGTGATTTCTAGTTGGCTGTCATGGTGCCAGAACTTGGAAATGAAAGCCCAAGTCACACACTGCTCAGACTCAAGCGTTGGCACCTAGGAGGTCCTCAAGTACTTTCTGAGAGCAACTGGATCCTCTGGGACAAGCACACATCAGTCATCTTTGAACTGTGACACCCAGTAACACCTGAGAACTGTGAAATTGCCAGATCAGACAGCTCTCGACTGTATCGTGATGACAGTCCCATGTGGGTCCTTGACTGCATGCTCTCCTACTCAGGCGTATGTTTTCTCCTGACACTTTTCTCAAATGTAACCAGAGAACAGGGGGTTCTGGGGTGTCCTCTTCCTGCCCCACCGGCGACAGCACAGGTACTCAGCACATTCTCCAGGAGAACAAAAACAGTCCTGTTGCCACTTTCTCTATGGCCACAGCTGCTTTAAAAGAATGCAATCTTCCCTCTAAAACAGATGCCAGAATATACTATTTAAGGAAAGAAAGCTATATTTAAAACTCTGATTTTGAATAGCTTGCTATTTTCATCATCTACTCAAATATAGGTTGAATATACTTTATCTGAAATGCTGGGGATCAGAAGAGTTTTGGATTTTTTTGGATTCTGAAATATTTACATAATGAGATATCTTAGGGATGAGATCCAAGTATACACAGGAAATTTAGTTTTCATATGCACCTTACATATATATATAGCCTGAAGGTAAATCTAAAAATCCTTTTTCACTTAATTATTTTTTGTACTTTAGCTTTTTTTTTTGAAGCCTGACAATAATTTTATACAATATTTTTAGATGCCTGCATTTTGACTGTGACTACTCACATAAAGTTGGATGTGCAATTTTCCACTTGTCATGCTGATGCTCAAAATGTTAGAGATTTTGGAATATTTTAGATTTCAGTTTTCAGACTAGATGCTCCAACTATATGTTCTTAAATAAAATGTGAAAGCATGGAAACAAAAACCTACAGAATCTTTGTACAATACTAATAAAGGACATTTAACTACAACTATTGAAACAATGAATAAGTTTTTAAAAATATCTTTTAAATTTTTAGATGAACACAATACCTTCATTTTATTTATGTGGTGCTGTGGATCGAACCCCAGTGCCCCACTCATGGAAGGCAAACACCCTACCACTGAGCCACAGCTCCAGCCCAACAATGAATAATTTTTATAAGTATTTTATAACTGAATGTACAAGACCTTACTTCAGATAAGCATGAAAATATGATAGCCACAATTATGTGTATGAATGTAGTTTATTTTATTTTTTTGAGTTAGGGTTCTCATTATGTTGTCTAGACCGATCTCAAACTTGTGTACTCAAGTGATCCTCCTGGTAGCTGGGCTGCAGGCTTTTACCACCCACCTGACTTGAGTTTGTTTGTGTTTGCTGTAGTGGAGACAGAAACCAGGACCATGAGCATGTCAGGCAAGATCTCTACCACTGAGCTCCATCTCCAGCCCTTTTTATTTTACTTTGGGATAGGGTCTTGCTATGATGTCTGGCCTGGAACTTGTAATTCTCCTGCTGCAGCCTCCCAAGTAGCTGGGATCACAGGCGTGCATCAGTGTGCCCAGCTTTGGCTTGAGTTTACTTAAAATCCGCCCTCCCCTTTTCCATTGGTGCATTATGGTTGTACATACTGATGGGATTTATTGTTACATATACGTTCATGCACACTATATGTAATATAACAATATAATTTGCCTGATATCACTCCCCGCTCCCTCCCCACCTTCCACCCCTTGTTCCCTTCCCTTTACTGCTCTCTCCTTGATTTTCATGAGATCCACCCCCATCTTTCTCTTCCTTTTTCCTTGCTAGCTTCTGCCTATGACAGAAAACATATGACCCTGACCTTCTGAGTCTTATTTTGCTTGACATTATGATATCCGGTTTCATCCATTTTCCTGTAAATGCCATAATTTCATTTTTCTTTATGGTTGAATAAAATTCCATTGTGTACATACACCACATTTTCTTTATTCATTCATCTGTTGATGGATACCTAGGCTGGTTCCCTAGTTTGGCTACTGTGAATTGTGCTGCTATAAACATGGGTATGCATGTGAGGCATCCCCCAAAAGCTCATGTGTGAGACAATGCAAGAAGGTTCATAAAATAAATGATCGGGTCACAAGGGCCTAAATCCAATCAGTTAATTAATCACCTGATGAGATTAACTGAGTAGTAACTGAAGGTCGGTGGGGTGTGGCAGGAGGAGGTGGGGCATGGGGGCATGGCTTCCGGGTATATAGTTGTATTTGGCAAGTGCAGTTTCTTTTTCTGCTTACTGATCATCATGTGAACTACTTCCCTCTGCCACACTTGGCCACCATGATGTTCTGCCTCACTTTCTATGGACTAAGACCTCTGAAACTGTGGGCCTTCAATAAACTTTTCCTTCTCTACAATTGTTCTGGTCAGGGCTTTTAGTCACAGTGGTGAAAAGCTGACAAAACACTGTAATATGATGACTTTAATCCTTTAGGATAAATACCAAGGGGTGGTAGAGCTGGTTGTATGGTGGTTCCATGCCTAGCCTTTTGAGGAACCGTCAAACTGGTTTCCATAATGGTTATACTAATTTATAGTCCCAAGAACAGTGTATAAAGTGGTCCTTTTTCCCTACATCCTCTCCAGCATTTATTGTTATCTGTATTCTTGATGACTGCCATTCTGACTGGTCTGAGATGAAATCTCAATGTAGTTTTTTTTTTTTTTTTGGGTACTGGGATTGAATCCAGGGGAACTTAACCACTGAGCCACATCTCCAGCCCTCCTTTATATTTTACTGAGATGTGGTCTTGCAAAGTTGCTTAGGGTCTTGTTAAGTTGTTGAGGCTGAATTTGAACTTGCAATCCTCCTGCCTTAGCCCCCTGAGCTGCTGGGATTACAGCTGACCACTGTGCCCAGCTTCAGTGTAGTTTTGATATGCATTTACCTAATTGCTAATGATGTTAAACATTTTTTTCATATATTTGTTGGCCATTTACTTTAAAATTTTTGTTTTTCAAGTTTAAGAACAGAAAATCTATACATGATAAGTAATAATTCTTAATATTTGTAATCCAGTTTAATTACTGTCATTTAAGAATATCAATGGCTTTGGAAGTTTATTGTAACTTAACTGTGGGAGAAAGGTTAGTTTTATATAGATTCTAAATAATGCATCCCAACATTTTTTAATGACCAATTTCCAAAAATGTTGGAAGAACTGTATAGTGAATGGCTGCCACCTAGATTTTGCCATCAACATTCTAATAATTTGCTTTATCATAAAATAAGTTTTAAAAATAAAATGTGAGGAGGTTTAGAATACTTTAGAACTTTTAGTCACAGAGGTGAAAAATCTGAAAAAAACACTGTAATATGATGACTTTAATCCTTTAGGATAAATACCAAGGGGTGGTAGAGCTGGGTTGTACGGTGGTTCCATGCCTAGCGTTTTGAGGAACTTTTTGAGAAACTACTGGTTTCCATAGTGGTGGTACTAATCTACAGTCCCAAGAACAGTGTAAAAAGTGGTCCTTTTTCTCCACATCCTCTCTAGCATTTATTGTTATCTGTATTCTTGATGACTGCCATTCTGACTGGTCTGAGATGAAATCTCAGTGTAGGCTTTTTTTTTTGGGGGGGGGGGTACAGGGATTGAATCCAGAGGAATATAGTCTGCTCCCACATGCTATAAGTAAAGTGATTTGGGACATTGAGAACTACAGGGCTTGTCACTTCTCAGTCACATGTGTAGAGCCAACCAACTTCACACTACATCCCCTGACCCCCAAACCCAGAATTCTAGTTGATGCACATAGCTGGATCAATATATTTTAAAAAGAGAGATGAAGTAGTCTGTGATTTTTATTTTATTTTTAATTTTTTTGGTAGTATACAGGGATTGAACCCAGGGCCCTGTGCATGTTAGGCAACTTTCTACCACTGAGCTACATCCTCACTACATTTTTTACAATTATTGCTGGATCATCTGTGTGGACAGAACTGTTTACTGAGAATATGTTAAAAATGAAGCAGAGACTTACGCTTCTAGCAAGATGGAGTAACTGGGATGGGGTTTATTCTACTCCCTGCAGTGACCAAGAAACTAGGCAAAATTACATGGAATAGTTTTGCAGACAATGAATTTCAGGTAATGAAGGTTAGCGATCCCTGAGAAACAGTAAGCCCTACAATCACCTCAGCTACAGTCCTGACAGATCTGCAGGATGCAGGGCCTGGAGACAGAACCCAGGTGGAGACAGCAGCCAGGGGCTAAGATTCACAAGGTAGGGTTTCACACAGGAGACACTGACCCAGAGGTCTGCGGAGTCCCCTGTCAAACAGCAGAAGGCCAATCCACAAATGTGTATGAGAAACTACCAGAGTTGGGGGAAAAACCACCCAAAGGCTTAGTGAGAACCCAGAACAGCCTGGACCTCCATATCCATGTTTCAAATCCTTGGATTAAACCAACCAAGGTTGAAAAATGTTTTGTTTGTACGGAACATGCCTCTGTGAGGGGTCCTGAAGCCAACCCCCACAGAAACCGAGGGTTGATTATACCAGCCCAGCACTGGGAATAGTCCCTTCTCCCACCAAGCAGACTGGAGAAACTCATAATTCATGGAACCTCGGATTCATCATCAGAAAGCTCTTGTCTCAGTAGCAAGCAATGAGCCCTCAAATCAATATGGCTCGAATCTTACCTAACACAAGAACAAAAAGAAGTGCCTTAATTACACTCACAAACAAGTCTCAAGAACATTAACAGAAATACCTAAGTGTGCAGCACTCAACAAGGCAAAATTCACAACGTCAGACATCTCATGACCACACATACAGGAGGATTGAGAGTTCAAAGCCAGCCTCAGCAATGGTGAGGCACTAAGCAACTCAGTGAGATCCTGTCTCTAAATGAAATACAAAATAGGGCTGGGGGTGTGGCTCAGTGGTTGAGTGCTTCTCAGTTCAATCCCTGGTTAGCCCCACCCACACACAAAAAGGTCAAAGAAGCAGGAAGATATGCTTTACAATAACCAGAAAAAACCAGTCACTTGAGCTCAATTAGAACTGCCATGGGTATCAGAATTAGCAGTGAGGATATTAATTCTATGTATTGAAAAAGTTACGTGTAGATGTGGAAGATGTAAGAACAGACACATCAAACTATTCGATATGCGTGAGACATGTGAGATGAGAAACGTGGTAGATGGAATTAAAAACAGATGGGACACTACAGAAAAGATCAGTGAACTTGAGGACAGAAAATTATGCAAATAAAACATGGGGGGTGAAAAGAATCGCACAATCGGTGTGGCTCAGTGGCAGAGAGTGCCAGCACGCACAGGCTCTGGGTCTACCCCCCAGCACTGTGAAGAGAAAAGAAACAGCACCAGCGAGCTGCGGGATGACTAAGAACCCTCACACACGCATCACTGAGGTCCCTAAAGTGGTTCTGATAAAGGGCAGGGGATAGAATTTTTTTGTATATGTGGTTCGAGTAATTGAACCAGGGCCTCTCTACCACCAAGCTACGCCTCCAGCCCTTTTTATATTATTTTGAGACAAGGTCTCACTAAGTTGCCCAGGCTGGTCTTGAACTTGTGATTCTCTTGCCTCTGCCTCTTGAATCACTGGATTACAGGCATGTGCCACCATGCCCAGCAAAAAAATGTTTTTGAAAAGATAATAGCAAGGGGGGAAAAAGAATAAAGAAAAAAAAGTTAATGGCCAGTTTTTCAAATTTGATGAAAACTACAGATAAACTCTAGACACAAGATAAAGGGAACCATGCCACAGCACATCACCATCAAATGGTTTGAAAAGAGCAATGAATGAGAAAATCTTGCAAGTAGCAAAAGGGGGAAATATTTTATATCCAGAGGAACAATGTAATGACCACAGATTTCTCATCACAAACAATGCAAACAAGACAGCCAGATGAGCACTGAAGTCCAAGAAAGACCTTCAGACACATTTAAGTTGAAACAGTCCATATCACCATCAGGAGACCCACACTACAGAAACGTGCAAGGAAGCCCCTTAGCCAGGACACCAAGAGCAGATGGGCCTCTGGACCTGGACTTCCACAGTGGAATGGAGATCACTGGAAACTGGAAAATATCTGCAAAAGATGTTACAAATTATAAAATCTCTTTAAAAGACAACCACTTAGAACAAAACTAATAATGGATCATGGGGTTTGCAACATGAAGTAAAATGTGTGGCAACAGCAGCAGAAAGACTGGGAGGGAAGAAACAGGACCACTGTTGAGGTTTTTCTTACACTCCACATGGCATTGTAACCTAAGGCAGACTGTGATATTATTAAAGATGGATTCTAGAAAAGCTAAATAAACACTTAAGACCAAGAATATTAGCAAAAATAAATGTTGGCGAGAATGTGGGGAAAAAAGTACACTCATACATTGCTGATGAAACTGCAAATTGGTGGAACTACTATGGAAATCAGTATGGAGATTCCTCAGAACACTTGGAATGGAACCCTCATTTGACCCAGTTATCCCACTCCTAGGTTTATACTTAATGGACTTAAAATTGGCACACTATAGTATTGTAGCCACATTGAGGTTTATAGCAGCTCAACTTACAATAGCTAAACTGTGAAACCAACCTAGGTGCCCTTCAATAAATGAATGGATAAAGAAAATGAAGTTCATTTAAATAATGGAATATTACTCAGCCTTAAAGAAGAATGAAATGATGGCATTTGCTGGTAAATGCAAGGAGCTGGAGAATATTGTGCTAAGTGAAATAAGCCAATCCCCCAATACCAAAGGCCAAATGTTTTCTCTGACATGCAGATGCTAATTCACAAAAAGGCAGGGGGACAGGGAAGAACAGAGTTACTTTGGATTAGGCAGAGCAGAGTGAAGGGAGGGGAGGGTTGGAGGATAGGAAGGATAGAAGAATGAAACTGACATTATTACCCTATGTGATATGTGACTATATGACTGGTGTGATTCTACACCAGGTACAACCAGAAGGATGAGAAGTTACACTCTATCTATGTAGGATGTGTCAAAGTGCATTCTACTGTCATGGATAACTAATCAGAATAACAAAATCAAATGACAGAGTTGAAGTTAAAAAGCTGACAGAGGAGGGGCTGGGGTTGTGGCTCAGTGGCAGAGCGCTTGCCGAGTTTAGGTGAGGCCCTGGGTTTGACCCTCAGCACCACATTAAAAAAATAAATTAATTAATTAACAATATTGTATCCAACTACAACTAAAAAATAAATATTAAAAAAAAAAAAAAGCTGAGAGGAGATAGAATGCAGTCATAAGCAGCACAGAACTGACCCAAAAGAAAGCAGAAAAAAAGGAAAGTGGAATGGAGGAGAGATGGGACAAACAGGAAAAAACAGCACAGTGGTAGGTTTTTTTTTTTTTGTTTGTTTGTTTTTTAATATTGTCTGAGGATTGAACCTAGGGCCTTATGCATGCTTACCACATGCTTTGCTGTGAGCTACATCTGAGCCCAGATAGTAAATTTAAGCCCAGTATATCAATAATCACATTAAAAGTAAGTTATCTGAACACTCCAATCAAAAGGCAGAGATTATCTGATTGAATAAAAAAGCAAAAACCAACTATATACCATCCACAACAAGCCACTCTGAGCACAAAGATACAAACTGACCAAAAGGAAAAGAGGGTGGAGGGTCTGTATGAGTAGCTCCCAGGGCACATGATACAACAGGGGTGGTGGTAAGGGAGCAACCTACAAGAAAACACACACTACAAGGTATGCACCAAACCACAGGAAGCAAGACGCGACAGGACTGC
The DNA here is from genome assembly GCF_047511675.1 of Marmota flaviventris. Taxonomy (NCBI): domain Eukaryota; kingdom Metazoa; phylum Chordata; class Mammalia; order Rodentia; family Sciuridae; genus Marmota; species Marmota flaviventris. The sequence goes on from NC_092499.1 coordinate 4,269,131, forward strand.
AGGACAGAAAAGGACAAGACTTACAAATAGAAAACAAAGAAACAGAGGCTGGGCTGTAGCTCAGTTGGTAGAGCACTTGTCTAGCAGGCACCAGGCCATGGGTTTGGTTCCCAGGGCCACCAACCAACCAACCAACCAATAAAGAACATCCCTATTTACAATAGCACCAAAAAATGAAATGCTGATTGAGGAGCCTAAGAAACAGGAAAAGAATTTGTAAGCTGAGAGACACAAAATGAAGAAGACCAAAATGGGAGACACTTATGCTCTTGCTTTCAAGGCTCATACTGTTAAGATGCCAATTCCCTCCATATCCACACAGTCAAAGAGATTCCAACTAAACCCTGAAAGGGCATCTGGTAGATGAAGACTTTTAATGTTTTCTCCCCCTAACCAGACAGGGCCTCGCTAAGTTCCTGAGGCTACCATTGAATTTGCAATCCTCCTGCCTCTGCCTCCAGAGTAGCTGGAGTTACAGGAACGCACCATCATTCTTGGCTGACAAACTGATTTTAAAACACAAATGGAAAATAACTAGAATAGCCAAAATACTTGAGGAAAAAAACAAAGAGGATTAACACAACCTGATCTCAAGATTTACTACAAAGTGACAATACTGAAGAGAGCAGGTACTGGTGAACAGGGAGATCCACAGACAAAATGAACAGAAGGTAGCGGAGTGCAAAAAGTCTCACTGATACGGTCGGTTGATTTTGAGAAAGACAGAAAGGCTATTCAATGGAGATGGGTCAGTCTTTTCTTTTCAACTTTTAAAAAATACCTTTATTTACTTATTTTTACGTGGTGCTCGAGATTGAACCCAGTGCCTCATATGTGCTACGCAAGTGCTCTCCCACTGAGCTACAACTCCAGCCCCTTGGTCAGTCTTTTCAACAAATGCTGTTCAACAAACAGAACACTTTAACATCCAAAGGAGGACCTTAGTCAAAATGGATCATAAGCCTACATGTAAAATGTAAAACTATGATGAAAACATAGGAGAAAGCCCTTCTGAGCTTAGGTTAGGACAGGCTCCTTAATACAACACCAAAAGCAGCTCTGGTAAAATTGTAAAGTGAATTTCATCTCAATTAAAAACCTTTGCTCTGGGGGCTGGGGTTGTGGCTCAGTGGTAGAGCACTTGCCTTGCACGTGCGAGACCCTGGGTTCGATCCTCAGTAACACATAAAAAATAAATAAGTGAAATAAAGGTATTAACCCCCCCCCCCAAAAAAAAACCCTTTGCTCTGCAAAAGATCCTTTAAAAAGTAAAAAAGAAAGCTACAGAGTGAGAAAAAATAATTGCAAATCATATATCTGCAAAGGATCTATATGCAGAGTATATAAAGAAATCTCGGGACTGGGGTTGTGGCTCAGTGGTAAAGCGCTCGCCTCGCATGTGTGAGGCCCTGGGTTCGATCCTCAGCACCACATAAAAATAAATAAATAAAGGTATTGTGTCCAACTACAACTAAAAAATAAATATTAAAAAAAAAAGAAAAAATCTCAAAACTCAACAAAAAGAAAATAATCTAACTAAAAAAGGGCAAATAGTGTGAGGAGATTCACCAAGCAAGACGACAGAGGACAAGCATGCTCAGCATGACTAGTCATTAGGGCAGCGCAAACGCAACAGGATGTGAGCAGGCTCAGCTCATGCGCTGCTGGGACAGGGGCCAAATGGCGGTTTCTGAGAAGTCAGACGTGACACTACTCTGATGATCCCATTGCTGGGTGTTTACCCAGGTTGAATGGAAACCTATGTCCAGAACGTGTACATGAATATTCACAGCAGCTTTACTGTCCCTAACTGGAAATGACCCAGATGTCCCTCAACTGGGGAATGAATAAACAAACCAGCGACCTCTATCTAATGATAATTAAAATGAATCAACTCCTGGTATGTGCGATAACATGCATGAATCTTGAGCACATCATGCTAAGCAAGAGAAAATACACCCAAAGGCACAAATCTACTATGACATTCTGGAAAATGACAACTTGATAGCTACAGAGGACAGATTAGTGATGTCAGGGGTAAGGTTCTGACTACAAAGCAGCAGCATAATAGATCTCTATTGTGTGGTGGTTATGGGACTCCATATATTTATCAAACCTCCACAAACTAGTGACTTTTGCTGTATATAAATATAAATACAAAATTAAAAGAAGTTGCAGAAAAAAGATTCACTAGGCCAGAAGTCCCTTTGCAAAGCTTCCTGGTTCACCATGTCCTTAATGTCTGAGTGATCGCTGTGTCCCAAGACTAAAGAAATACTTAAGAACTCTGCAGCTAAAGCCAGGCTGTACTGAGACATAACTGACATACAACTAACTGCACATATTCAAGGTGCTGGGCTAGATGCTTTTAGCACATGTGTGCACCTGTGAAACCCTTTTACAATCAGATAATGAACTCACTCCCTAAGCCTCAAACTTCATAACAGACTTTTGAGAAAATAACATTTGTTCCATATGTTATAAAATAAGCATGCATTCCTTTTGTAATTAAAAACTATCAAACAAAATAAAGAAAAATCTCAAAACAGTAAGAGCATATCTCTAAAAATGGATCACTGCTATTTAAAGTAAAAAAAAAATATTCTCTGAATTTCAGAAAGTATATTTTTTAAATGTACCTTTGGCTCAGCATTGACGTCTGCTCTTCTTTAACCCATGCTATTTTAACTTTGGCAAAACAAAAAATGACCAAGCAAAATGAGGAAGCTGGTCTAAACCCTCTCCTGAAGCAAGATGCACACCACTGGAAACTTCCCTGTAACTGTACACCCTTCAGCATTAGATGCTCTTTTCTCACCCATTTCCCAACTAGCATCAGCTTTATGGCAGAAAGGGGGGCTGTCCAGAACCCACTGCAAGTATCAGGTGTGAGAAAGAGGGTGAAGATGTCCAACGTGGATTCTAAAGTGAAGCACAAGCCAACCCTCCTGGGGCCCGGAATGAGCCTCCCCAAGGACCCGGCCAACACACCCTTGGAACAGCAATGGCACCCATCAGCTTCCAAGTCAGCCTCTACTCATTCACAGAGTGGAAGGACTAGAATGGAACAAGCTCATGCTCCCGGGACCTAATATGAATGCTAGCAGCACTTCCACTACACTTCATAAAAACTACCTGATTTTAATTCTTGGGTTTTGTTCAAAGAATGAAAAACATACGTTTACTGATTTTGTTTCTTTTTGGAAATGAGGTCCCTCTGTTTGCCTAGTTCTTTCTACTATGTTGCTCTGTTTCATCTTGAACTTGGGATCCTCCTGCCCCAGCCTCCTGAGTAGCTGCAATTACAGGAGTGCACCACCATGCCAGGCCCCTTTGTTGATTTTTGATCATGTACTGTGGTATATGATCATTGTTAAAATTTTTAAAATATACAGTATGGTTGGAAAACTTACATGATCATACTATCGAAAAGCAGCTACAGTTTGTGTTCCTCTAAATTCATTTTTATAACCCACTTATAAAGTGCCATCAATAAATCAGTCTCTGGCGTGCATGATGCTGCTGTGCTGTGTGTAGCATTTCAAGACTTGCTTTCTCTCCCCAAATTTAATTTTACTTTTATGAATTCATTTCTATGCTACAAACATGAAATCACACTTCAGATCATGTGTTTTTAATCCTTCAATCACTATTTAAACTAACTTAACTATCTCTCTATGAGGCAGTTGCACAGCCTAACAAAAAAAAAAAAAAAAAAGTAATATCAAGGAATAAGACCTACACCACTCTGAGGAGGAGGATGCATTTTGCCACCCACTGGTGAAAGTTCTGAAAAGTCTTGGAAGTCAGCTGCTTTCTGGGCCATTTCTGAGGCCACTGAAAGGAAAGGACGCTTGAGTGGCAACTTTATCTTGGGGCCATCCAGTTTTCCACACTGTCCCCTTTCCTCCTATGAGGCAGATGGTTGCCAAAACCTCTTTTTACTCCACCCATTCAAGCCTGCTTGCCCAATGCAACATCATCAGTGGCTACAGAGATGGACACACTTGCTCTGGGGACGTCTTTCTCCCCAGGTCTACCATGTGATTTGGTGGGTAACAATCAGAACCCACCTCCCCAGCTACAGTAATGGTTTAAAGATGGGCAGGAGGTACACAGGCATACCATTCCTTCCTGGAAGCCACACCAAAGAGAACACAGCACACAGAGCAGGAGGCCTGGGGTATACTGTGGACCAAGTGGGAGCTATCCCTGTGTCTGAGATTCCCCTTTGAGCATGCACAGTGGTGAATGGGGTGTGCCATGATTCAAACCTGCCCTCTCTCACACCAGGTCCCACACACTTGGGTCATTGTTCCTTCTCCCTAAATAACTCAAACCAAATCTGCCACTAATCTCATTTCTACCTTAACATCTGTTTGCCTGGTTCTCTCCACCGTCATAGCCACTTGGTTCAATCCACCCCGTCCACTGAAATGTTCTCTCAGCCCCAACCCAGTTCCTTTGCATCTCTTCATACCCCAGTGTGTACTTCACTGTGCTGCCAGATCATTTGGGGCAGCCCAAGGCTCCAGGCACAGCAGACTTTGGCCTCACTAAGTGCTCCATCCCCAAATCTCTCTCTTCCAATGGTCTTGGGCTTGGGCGGGCTGCCCTGAGAGGCACCCTCCCCTCTGCTCCACTCCAGGCTCCTTCATAGCACTCAGCCCCTGTGCCTATCTGCTTTCTGGTTTTATCCCTTAAACAAGAAAGGGCAGGCTTTGCAAAAGCCAAGACTGTTACTGAATACCTGTGTTGGAATCCAGCATTGTGCGGTACACACGTTTCCGAGTGATGTAGTGAGCGGCAGTGTTCCATCTAGCAATCCTGCACAGTCAACTGAATGGGTAATTCCAGGGAGGCCCATCTGATGTGAAGTGCCTCTAATCGTCCAACTCATACAAACATTGATCACCATTTCCCTTTCTGAACTTCAGTTATACTCACCTGTGCCTACTAAGACTAGTCTCAGTGTGCAAGTCAATTCAGAAACTCTACCAAATAAAAATGCTGAATTCAGTGGAAAAAATGCAAGTGTATATTACTTAGAAACTTTACAATCCAAAGATGGGTGTTTTTATTAAATTTCTGACATGGCTAAGATCAACCTGGAAGATGAGTGAAGACACCGAGAGCTGCAGCCCACCCAGAAGGTCTGATTCTGCAGGGCTAGGGTAGGGCCTAGGAATCCATAGACCTCAGACAAGCTTTCAGGTGGTGCTGAGGCTGCAGCCTTTGAAAAGTACTGTTTCAGAAGAGCTGCTCTTAGATTTTTTGGTCTCAGGACCCTTTTAAACTCCTAAAAATTATTGGGGACCACAAAGAATTTTTGTTTATGAGATATCTATTGATATTTACTATATTAGAAATTAAACCAGAGAAATTTAACAATAATAACTATTATATCTTTTTTTTCCCTTTTTTCTTTTTGGGGGTACTAGGCTTCAACTTAGGGGCACTTGATCACAGATCCTCATCCCCAGCCCTATTTTGTATTTTATTTAGAGACAGGGTCTCACTGAGTTGCTCAGCACCTCATTTTTGCTGAGGCTGGCTTTGAACTTGCAATTCTCCTGCCTCAGCCTCCTGAGCCACTGGGATAACAGACGCGCGCCACTGCACCGGCTTTATTATGTCTTAATATACAGAACATACATTTATGAGAAATAACTATTTTTCCCAAAACACAAATGACCGTAGTGAGGAGAGTGGAGTGTTCTCCATTCCTGCCGATCTCGTCAACGTGAGATCAGGACCATTACTCGAGCTCCTGTGCTCAGAGGGTTGTTCTGACTGAAATATAGGCAGGACACCTGGGAAGGGAGGAGCAGGTGGTAGCACTTCCAGATGACTGTGGGTTTTTGACACTACATAAGGGGAGTGTGGCGGTTTGTTACAGGGGTGCTGCTACATGGATGGAGAATCTCAAGAGGGGGCCTCTTCTCTCCTACATGCAAGCCCAGTGATGGACGTTGCCCTCTCCATGGCTCTCTTGCCCATGAATGATTGTATAATGTCATTTATTGGTCATCTGGAAAATACTGGTTCACTGAGTTACAAAGACTTTCTAAGTGGTGAATCATTTCGTGGTATCTATTAAAAAAATCCCATTCATTTGCATCACCAGGGAGCCCGAAGTTCCCTTAAAAGCTCAAATTTTATCATTGACAACACAGTTATTTTCCTTCAAGTGACATTCTCATTTAGTTTATGTTTTGAGAAAATGCCTGTTAAATATTTAAGTCTGAATAACTCATTTGTCTATTAGTCATTTTCCAGGCAAAAATGGTGTTCCCTGCACATGTGGCAGTTCCACTCAGGACACCACGGCACAGGAGCCTCCCTACCCTCCCAACTCCACTAAGCCTTGTAGCCCCAGTACTTACGCAAACCCCACAGCTCAGCAGACGGGGACTAAAATGCTAGGATGTAATATATTGAATATCGGCCTGCTTTAGCCAGGCCATCAAGTGAAACTGAGTATGTGGCTGTTAATATGCTAGGTCACCTTAGTGCCACTGCCTGGCTTCTTGCTAAGGTGCCAGAAGCTGTACCTACTCTCACTTCTGGACCATCGATGCAAATGTCAATAAAGTGAAACAAGTCTTAGCATTATTATGGAAATAATTTCGACTCCACAGACCCTCTGCAAGGGTCCACAGGCCAGGAACCTCTGATCCACTGATTCGAACAGAGAGGTTCCAGAGCTCTGAATCTGGGATCTACTGCAGGCTGTAAGGAACCAAAATGCTCTGAAATCATAGGTAAAAACTGGCACATAGATCCGTTTTTCAGATTTTGAAAGGGTCCAACCCTAGAATTTAACTCCTTAAACATTATTATCAAAGCAGTTTTACTTTTATTGCTTTGAATTTCTTAAATATACTGTTATTTGTTTTTTTGACCAACATTTTGACTATCAGAAAAACATCCAGCTTAAGAAGCAAACTAACTAGAAAATTTAATTAAAACAAAAACAAAAACAGATGGATGGTTTTTGTTTGTCACACAAAAGCCTGCACAGAAACGTCCAGAGTATCATCGTGCACAGCAGTCAACCCCGAGGTGACCCAACAGATGAGTGATAAGTAAGATGTAATGGTGTTGAATAAGGGAATATTATAGGGTAATAAAATTATTTCGTTAAAAAAAAAAAGAGAGAGAAATAAGGTCCTGCTACAATGGTAGCACATGGATGAGCCAAACTCCAGCTAAGTGAAAGGAACCTGTCATAAAAGACCCTGTACTGGGTAATTTCAGGCACGTGAAATGTCCTGAGTAGGCAACCCATAGAGACAGAAAGCAGACCATGGTGCTCAGGGCAGGGGCTGGGGGAAAAGGAGTGACAGCAGTAAGGACAAGAATTCCTGTAGGTGGTAGAAATGTCCTAACATTAGATGTGATGATGGCTGTACAGCCTTATATTCAAACCAAAAGCCACTGAAGTACATATTTTAAGGTGAATTAAGGTATGTGAGTAATATGTCAATAAATGTGTTAAAAAAGCAACATAGCAGTCTAGTCTAGCAGACAATATATTTAAAAGTGGCAGCGATAGGAGTTCAACATCTACAGAGCTTCCAATTCTTCAAAGTCAGTGGAAATTAACATCTCTAAAAACACTATGACCAAAATATACACAAGCATCACAGAGACACAGACCAGCCGGCTGACTGCTGCCTAGGTGACTAGCACAGCAGGCAGAGCCGCGGGCTGCAGGGCTCCTCAGCAGAAAGGACCCTGCCAGAGTCCAGCTTCCCCCCGGCCAGGAGGACTCTGCCTGCAGGTGGAGGCCCTGGGGAGGGAGGGGGCCAGACTTCTGTGGCCTCTGGTGATGGAGGGTCACACAGTACAGTCCCACCCCCACCATGTTCTCTTCCATTCCACATCTCATCTTCCAGGGGACAGTGCAACAGGCCTGTAGGTATTTTCTCTCTGGACCTTCTTCCTGCCCATGTGGGCGGAGGGCAGAAGGCACACCTCCACACTGCAGCCCACCCGCCTGGCCTGGGTGACTCTCCTTGCAAAGTACCATCATCTAATACAGTATAGCACTGCTGGCTTATTTTATGCTTGACTCCACTGAAAAACGAAAGCTTTGGGAGAGCAGAAACCTGTGCCCAACTCTATTTCATCACCCAAAGAGCAATGAAATCCACTCCTCCAGGGGAGCTCAGGACAGGTCTGCAGAGGCGCTTCCGAGAGCCAGCTGCAGCACCCAAGAGCTAGCTGATGCTCAGGGCAGGGCAAATGAAGACACAGGAGGAACTCTAGCTGGGAACAATCACAGTGGGGAGCAGAGGAATGGCAGTCAGGAGCATGCTTGGTTCAAGTACAGGTACTGAACCCAACCAGGAAGACCAGAGTCCCTTCAGTCTTTGCAGACTCTTCCTTCCTGGCACATCAGGGACTCCTGGTTACAGAAATCCTTAAAAATGGATCAGTCTTTCATACAGGTGGTTTATGTATCTATAAACTTAATATGTACCAAGAAATTAATTTAAAAAGGAAATAACTTGACAACTAACAATAAGCACTTCAAATGGGGAAATAGCATATTCAATGTATGAGGCAGGGACAAATGACTTTTCAATAATTCTATGAGAAAATGAAGCCTGTACTATAAAAGAAGTCCCATAAGTATTAAAAACGTGACATGGGGTTGGGGATGGCTCAGGGGAGAGGCCTGCTTAGTTCATGTGAGGCCTGAGTTTTTGTCCTTAGAACCTCAAAAAACAAAAAAAGGAAGGTGAAGTGAAGAACAAAATTATGTTAAGTTGTAGGAGAAAATATTAGAGTTTTTTCTGTACAATTCTGGGGCTGGGGTAGCCTTCCAAAGAAAGTGAGAGTTGAAAAAGACACACCATTTCCTTGGTCCACACAAGGGACATTTTAGCATTTACTTTCTGCTCAGCACACACCTGTCACTCGTCTCCAAGCAGGAGTCAGGCAGAGGGGCCACACAGCCTTGTAGCCTTGAGGCTGGCCATGCACAGCTGTGCTGGTCAGAAAAAGTAACTGAAAATAATCAAGCTGATCACATCTTTAGACAAAAGACTCAATTACAAAAAGGAACATTCCTTTCATCTTCTTTTTCCAAAGCAAAAGTACTAAAGCAAGAAATAAAAGTATTTTAGGTCAACAAGTCTAGTCCACTCTGAAATACATAGCTTTGGTGGGAAAAATCAGTAACTTAAGAGAGAGAGTTCAATGAAAACTAGGATTTAAAATTCCCTGTTAAGCAATGTTAACTTACCAATAACTGGGGGGACTAATTTCAAAGGCAGATAAAATAATAACAATGAAAAAAAATGCAACAGAAAACTGGAGTTCAGCCTCAAACAACAGTTCTGTGACCATCCTGTGAAATGCTCAGGGCTGAGGTAACAATGAGTGGAGTAAGAGCTGCCACTGACCTGCAGATAGGCAGGGAGGAGGTCTGCAGAAGAGACCTGGCTGCAGGACAAGACTCTCTCAGTCACTTGGGATACTATCCTGATCTCAGGACCAACAGACGAAGGCCTTCCCAGCCAACAGGCTTGGACACAGCATGCTGACATCTGTTTGGTTCCCATCAACACTTTAACTCTGTCACAGCATTAGAACATGGAGGGACAGTGTGCTTACTTCTAAACAACATAAGGGCTCTAGTATATTAGTGTTATATATATATATTTATTTATTTGGTACCAGGGATTGAATCTAGGCACTTTACTACTGAATCACATCCCTAGTCCTTTTCAATACTTGAAGAGACAGGGTCTTGCTGAGTTGCTCAGGGCCTTGCTAAGTTGCAGAGGCTAGTTTTGAATTTGTTATCCTTATGTCTCAGCTTCCTGAGTCACTGGGATTACAGGCGTCCACCACAGCTCCCAGCACATATGTTTTTTAAAAACAAAAAATTTAAAGAGGATAAAATAATAAATATGAATAAAAGTTCTAGTATTTCTACCCAACAGGGTAATTGTGAAGACTGAACAAGTTAATAATGCAAAACACCTGCTAGAAGGCAGCTGGCCCTCTCACTGCTATCATCACAACAATCCGGCGTGCAGCACAAAGAACACTTTCATCCTTCCTGGGACAAGCACAAATCTTGGAAAAGGAGGAGGCTTTTTCTGGGTAGTGCTGTGTTGGGCTCAGATGTCCCAGCCTGTCCTGAGAACATCAGGGTCCTTCTGCAGCTCAGGGCTGGGACGCACTGGTCAGGCTGCAGTTACTTACCATATGGACTACTTCAGGGTAAATGGGCTCTGTGATCACATTCCGATTGTGGGTGATGTATTCTACCATTTCACTTAGAGCAGCTCGTTTTACTTCCTTCCACTTGAGGTCACTCAGTGGGTCGGAAACAAAGTCGAAGAGGACACAACACTGACGTAACTTCTGGGTAAAAAGCTTCTCTTGATCCGCAGGAGGAACATCTGAAAGGAAGAAGGCAAAGCACATTGATCTCGAGTGCCTAACCCAAAGGTACTACGACATGCCTAAGTGCTTGTTTCTTCTTATTTTGTATTAATAGAGGTTCAAGAAGAAGGAGAGAGGGTGGGGTGAATAGAGGTTAAACATTCCTTAAACAACCAGCTAGTCACTGCTCAGATCACAGGTTTTGTATGATAAAGTAGGATTTTTCTTTTTCTTCGGTACTGGGGATTGAATCCATGAGTGATCTACCACTAACCTGCATCCTCGCACCTTTTACAATCTTAAATTTTGAGACAGGGTCTCCCTAAGTTGTGGAGGCTGGCCTCAAACTTTAGACCCTCCTGCCTCAGCTTCCAGACTTGCTGGAATTATAGGCATTCATCACCATGTCCAGCTATTTTTTTCACATTTTTAAAAATTAAGAAAAAATTTTTTTTTGATACTAAGGATTGAAACCAGGAGTTTTTAACCATTAAGCCACATCCTTTTGAGACAGGATCTCACTAAGTTGCTTAGAGCCTTGCTAAATGGCTGAGGCTGGCCTTGAACTTGAATCCTCCTGTCTCAGTCTCCCAGTTGCTGGAATTTCAGATATGTGCCACTGTGCCTAGCTGTTTTTCACTTTTTGAAACTGTGTTGAAAGTAAGGTTCAAAATAAATTCCCTCTGAATGCATTTATTCAACAAATACTTTCTAAGTGCCAGTGATCACACGCCTGGCACTGCACTGGACTAGGAGGGAAGAACAAGAGGTAAAGGGTGAGCCTGTCTGGGCTGGGGATGTGGCTCAAGCGGTAGCGTGCTCGCCTGGCATGCGTGCGGCCTGGGTTCGATCCTCAGCACCACATACAAACAAAGATGTTGTGTCCGCCGAAAACTAAAAAATAAATATTAAAAAAATTCTCTCTCTCTCTCTCTCTCTGTCAGGGGTGTGGATCTTTAATCCATGTGACCACTGCAGAAAGCAGGTGCAGGTGAGCAGAGGACCAGAGGCAGGGGTGCTTGCTCATGTGTGTCTGCTGGTTCTGAAATTCCACAGGCAGGTCAAAGGTGGCTGTCCATTCTGGCTAACTGACAAACACTTGCATCAATCTGAAGACTGTCAAACTACTAGTAAGACAACCAATAACAGCAAGCACCTTAGTGCTCCTGAGCACATTTCATTCCTTATGCTAGAGTCGGCCCGTCACACGTGGTGACGGGGGTGTTAGTGACAGCAATATAGGAGTAGCAATGAGAACAATAACAATTATTTAGTGAGTGCTTACCTGAGCCAGAGCTTGTGCTAAAACTTTTATATATAAATACACACTTTTTGTCACTTAACCTTTACAGTAAGACAATAAAGAATGGTGTTATAACAGCATCCAAGGGCAAAAGAAGCATTTGAAGTGCAAGGCAAGTCACTAGATTTTAGTGCAATAAATGTACAGACACGATTTCAGGTCCCACACTGCAGATTTCCTTTAAGAAACTGCCCATTTATTAAGTTTTAGTATAATATCAAAGAAAATGCCATATTTTCTTAAAAGACCATTAAAACACTTCTGCTCTTCCCAACCACGTCTTCCTACACTCCACCAAAGTGACATATAGTCAAGAATGGATGCAGGGGCAGGCAGCAAAATCCAGTCATTCCCAGCAAGCCAGACAGAACAGACACTTGAAAAATAGCAAACTAATGTCACTCTTCTCACTCAAGCTGTTTTGTTTTGGAAAATATGTCCATCTTCATAAAAATATTAACTTGTTAACACGTGGTAAGCTTATTCTTTTAAATGAATTCATATTATTAAATATATATTAAAATTTTCTCTGGTTTGTTGAAAAGTAAGGTCAATATTGATATCTAACATCACATGAACAGAAGCTTTGGGATCCTGAGATCTACCGCCCTACCACAGCAGGTTGAATGCCCCCCACCCCCCCAAGTTTTCCTCAGCAAATGTGCTTGTTCTCAGGCCACGGTTCCTCCCGCTTCTCTTGCCGTTTCCTGTCCTACTGATCGCCAGTTTCTGCTTAGGTATATTCTACAGGCCTTTCCTTACTTCCTAGTTACAAAGGAGATACCCTCATTGAGGATCTGCCTCCTGCAGCTTTAAACAGCAACCTTGCTTGTGGCTTCCTTGACTGCAGGCTCCATGAGCGCCATGGACCCTACTGCTTTTAGTCCTCGGAATCCCTTATGCCCAGCATGAGCCTGGCTGACAGGCACACAGACACTGTGACCTGGACGGCCCGCAAGCCCAATCCTCCTGCCACAGCCTCCTTATTTGCTATACTGCATGCAGAGATGAGCAGCACAGAAGCAGGCATGGGGTGGCAGTGCGCTGGCTTTTTAGAAATCCCAAGATCCAACACTGGACCCTAAATACTCCACGTATTCCAGTGACTGTTTGACCATCTTTAATGCACAGGGCCTTTGCGAGAACAGAGTTTCTGAACTGCCTCCCTGCTGGCTGTGGTCCTCTCTATTCCACGCCTGTGCTCAATTCCAGCTTGCCAGGATCCCTCAGTGAGCTCCCACTTGTTGGTACAGCCTGTCTACCTGGAACCTGTCTCTGGCATTCTCATCTTCTCAGTACTGTGCAGAGAACCTAGAAGACCACGGTCACCCCAAGGACCACCAGCACCCTCATTCAGGATCTGCCTTTGAGGAGTTTTCCTTGCTGAGTCCTTGACAAGGATGGTATCGAGATGGTACCCTCAGACCCATCTGAGACAGGGACATGCTGAGTGATGAAGAGCTTGTCCAGTGCTGCTCAGTGACAGGGCAAGGGTACACATAAGATACGCCTTGTATTTGGGAATGGAAACCCAAAGGATGCTGTGATCACTCAGGGTGAGATCAGTAAGTTTCAGAGACCTCAGAATGCCTGGAAACCATCAACTGCTTTTAAATGATAAAAGCGATAAATGATAAGAAAGAAGAATAAGCCATTTCTTTCTATAATATTTCTATTAAAATGATTTTAAAAAGCAAGTAAGTCTCAACTCTCTAGAAATTATCTTAATTCTCCCAGGATCCCAGGCAGTTGAGATGTTATTGTAATATTTTTGTTTATGGTCTACAAATAGATTTGTCATTACAATCTCATGAACAGTTCAACTTCTATTTGGCCATTTAAAAAATATTAGTGTTAAAAAATCTTTAACAATCTAATTTAGCATGGAAATGAAAAAAAAAAAAAAAAAACTGCATCCTTAGGTCATATCAAATATTTTCACATTTCAAAAAAATGCAAGTTAGCCCTCTTTGTTTCCGGACTGCCATGTTCTGAGCCGCTTTCCTCTTCCACACACCATGAAGTTCTGCTCACCTTGGACCCAGAGTCACAGAGTCTGCTGTCTACCGAGACCTCTGAAAACTTTGAAGAATCCAAGAGCATATGCAAAGTCCGTAGTCAAGGAAGACTCGAGATCAATAACAAAGTCCCATTATGGGCCAGGGTTTCGCCATATTCTTCAATTTTGGAGGTAAGAGTTCGCTGATTTTATATTGTCTTATGATGCATGAGCTAGTTGGCACTTCCAAAGTCCCTGAACAGATCAAGATTAAACTCACTGAACTATCACAAGAACCATCACCTGTTCCAAAATACTGATATTGTAAAGGAGGTAAAAAGACAATTTGCAAAGAACTAAAAGAATTTTAGGAGAGGAAAGCAAAACACAAATAAAACTCCTAAAATCAAAGAACAGACAAGAAGCTTGACAAATTCAGGAAAAAAAAGGGCGGTGAGGCTACCAAGAAACCTTTAAGAGGCGAATTTTGAGAAGTTCCTACCTAAACTGAGTGCTGATGCTAAAACTGAGAAAGTCTTTGTGACAAATTATCAGAAGATGATGACTTATGAAAAACAGAAGTCAACCCTTTTCAAGGATAATGCACACAATTCAATTTTATTTGTTAACTGTAGCAGTGTATTTAATTCAAGTCCAATCCATGTATTGTTTCACCATTCATTTTTAAAATCTTAAACCCAATACATTTTAGTAAATAAAAATTGTATTTGATCAACATCTTTAAAAAAATAGAGGCTATTTTCTGCTGTGTTAATAGGACAGTAACACAGGGAAATAAAAATGGATGGAGGTGGTGGAGGAATGGGCTTTACATCTTAATGGATTCTGATTTTTCCCCAATGCTGGGGATTGAAGCCAGGGGTTCTCTTTCTCACTGAGCTACATTCCCAACTCTTTTGGTTTTGAGAAAGGGTCTCACCAAATTTCCCAGTCTGGCCTCAGACTTGTGATCCTCCTGCCTCAGCCTCCAGAGCTGCTGGGATTACAGGCATGTGCTTCTGCACCCAGCTGATTTCTTAACAGTGCAAACATTATTAGAAACACCTAACATCTGCCCAGATTATTTCAGCATCCCCCAGTTTTAATTAATTTATTCCTATGAACTTGAGATACCACCCAGTTTTTCAGGATAGATCTTCAATGAATACCCAGGAGAAAAACATACATACTAGGGCCTCTGAAACAATAGAGGTCAACAAAGATGGTGGTGAGGGGGAATGAAAGGAAGGGAGAAGGGATGGAAATAGGAAAGACAGTAGAATGAACTGGTCATAACTTTCCTACGTTCATATATAAATACACGTCAGTGTAACTCCACATCATGTACAACCACAAAAATGAGATCCTATTAGCATGAGTTACATTCTATGTATGTATAACATGTCCAAATATATTCTACTGTCATGTATATCTATGAAAAACAAATAAAAACACATAAAAAAGAAAGATGGTGGAATAAGAACAATATATAAAAGCCTATCTATGGAAGGGAAGCCTGTCATTCATGAGTGATACACAGTTATGCTCAACAGAAGCTACCCTTGAAGTAGGATGGGCACATCCATTTCTAGATTTGCAAATGTCTCTGGTGCCAGTGTGCAGAAGGGCAGTGTTCTTACATCGCACAGCACCAGAATGAGACACAAGGACCTGAGCTGGCTCCACTGAGGCAGGGTGAGCCCTGGACTAGCAGGACAGGGAAAGAAAACAGCAGTGTGCCTACTAATATTTTCTTCTATAAAAAGCAAGAAATTAATGTAATAACATTTCATATACAAATCAGCACACAGTAGATTACGATTGGGCAGATGTGAGGGGGTCTGGAGACCATTGCTAAGCAGTGAAGAGCCACTGTAGGCTTGTGTCAAGGAGTCCTAAGTGGCCACTAATATCACAGCTGACATCACAGGATGTCAGAGTGGCACAGTTTAGAGGTCACTCTTTCAACATATGGCACTAGGACAAGTAGTACACAGGGACCAGAAAATGGGGTACGGGGAAGAAGGAGGAAGAAGGAAAAAATGGATCATTATATACAAAAATAAAACAAACTGGAGGGTTACAGACTTAGATCTGAAAGGCAAAACTATATTGCTTTAAAAAATAATACAGAAAGGTATCTGGGTAGGTGAACAATCAGAAAGGGCCGGGTGTGGTGGCGCATAACTGTAATCCCAGCAGCTTGGGAGGCTGAGGCGCTAAGCAACTCAACGAGACCCTGTCTCTAAATAAAATACAAAATAGGTCTTGGGATGTGGCTCAGTGGTCGAGTGCCCCTGAGTTCAATCCCCAGTCCCCCCCCCCCCCAAAAAAAAAAAAAAAAAAAAGAATCAGAAAGGACTTCTTTAGACACAAAACCCAGTAATCATTCAAAACCAATCAGTTGGACTAGGCTGGGGTTGTAGTTCTGCGGTAGAATACTTGCCTAGCATGTGTGAAGCACTGGGTTCGACCCACAACACCACATAAAAGTAAACAAATAAATAAAGGTATAAAAACAAACAAGCAAAAGCCAATCATGTGAACTATTCTAAAACCAAACACTTTCAAGACACCATCAAGAATGGAAAGGCAAGTCACAGAATAGACTTACTTGAATACACGTAACCACTAGACTCAGATCCAGAACATAGAACTCTTCCAGTCAATCAGTTAAAAATAAACAAACAAAAACCCACAGAACATCAACAGGGAAGTAGATACAGTCTTAACCAGGCTCTTACAAATATATCTACATGGTTAATCACATGGGACAGGATCGCCCCTCTCAATGACTAGAGAAATGCAAATTAAAACCACAATGAGACACACCAGTCACTCAAGAGAGTAGCACACACTCAACAGTGTGCGAGGAGCTGAGTGCACACCATGCTAGTGGGCTGCAGAGCTGGGAGTTACCCAGCGGTACAGCAGACATCTGCACACGGGGCACAAGACCTCATGACAAGGTGCACATGTGCACCACAACACGTGTCCACAGCACCACTGTCCTCACAGCCCAGACTATCCATTAGTGGTGGATCAGACACTGTGGCCTATCAACATTCCAAAACTACAAGGGTGACATGATATGGATGAATCTTACAAAATGCTGTTGCACAGTAGAGGCAACACACCAACCAACTGGTTCTATTCACTCTCGCCTTATTTAGCACACCTAAAACTTTATTATGAAGGACCTACAGGACTTTTGGGGTACACGGCCTGGGTGGTGGTCATATGGGTATTTGTTTTATAACCACTCACTATACTTTACGTTTGCTTCATATGCTCTTGCATGTGACTTGTATTTCAAATAAAAAAGACTAAAGAAAGCATGCACATAGCAAAAATAAATAAATAAATGTAGATCAAACAAAAGCATCAGGAACACACCATGACGTGGGAGACTCCTCTTTCCACACCATCTGTGGCCTCCTCTCTTCTCCCAGAGGCAACCTCTGCTGCTTGGTCCAGGGTGCGGCAGGCCAGCGGGCATATGCAAATCGGTGGCTTTCAACAGGGCTTGAGAGGAGTCAACACTCACAAACTCTAAACTAACTGAAGGTCCACCTGGGACTGGGGCACACCCACATGGGAGTCCCCACACACCCGAATGCTCCTCTACACAAAGCTTTGTGTGGAGGAATCCAGGCTCTAGACAGCCTTCTTTTGTTCAAAAATTTTCCCTACCAAAATGAGGATCTGAACGATCTCTGATTCCATTTACATAAAGATTATCTCTCACTCTCTTCAAGAAAACATCAGTATTTAGGATCCCAGTGTACAAGATAAAACTGTGGTTTGGCTTATCTATGGGACCTAAAGCATCTGTGTGAATGGACAGGTGTGAGAACCATCGTGGAGCAGGTGGTGATCTTGAGGACACAGTGCATGTCTTTAGGAACTGATTTAGAAGTTGATCCAACACTATGTTCCAGGCACTGTGCTTGCACTGCTGATGGAGGAAAGTTAAGGCAAAATCCTTGCTCTAAAAGAAAAACAACTGAAAATGTGTGAGCCATGATAAGTGCTATAGTACCGCCAGGTGGGAGGCACCAGGGAGACTGGGTAGGAGGAGAGCCATTCTGCTTTCAGTTCAGAGGCACGAAGGTCCAGGGAGAACTGGAGCTGCAGGTGAGGGAGGCCAACACCAGCGGCCATGGAGGTGCTGACATCCTTACTAGGTGGGAGAGGTCATCTAGGGGTGCCCACTACTCAAATCGGGGCGGGGGGCTCTGGAGTTACAGGACAAATTCTATTCTGGAAAAAAAAAATCAATGCTCCTGAAAGACAGTTGCCTTGACTGATGATGATACTGGGTGAGTGTCACATGCCCCAGACTAATCATGCTGCACACTTACTTAATGACAGGTTTCTATGGAGCGATGGCTTTGTCTGTTCACCATTTTATCCACATAGTGGGACCTCAAATTTTTGCTGAATGAAGTGGTAGCTCTGAGGGAAACAAGTTAAACTGAGAGGTACCATAATTCAAAACATTAACATCAAAATAACGCCACACATATCAAGAGTAGAATGCAATGTCTACATGAACTTTAAGACAAGATCCAGAGCTCCAGAGAAGCCATATGCTCTTGACAGCATTTCCCCACCCTGAGGTCTCCGCAGCCAGGGCTCCATGTGGGGATGAACTTGAACCCCAGAGGCTCTGTGAGCAGATGAGTGGTGCACCTGGACCTGGGGCAAGAAGCAGGAAGACCCCTTTGGAAGTACTCAGTCACAATGCTCAAAATCTGCTTCCTGGGTGCTGGCAGCAGGCTGTCATCTGTGGTGAAAATAACCTATCACTCTACAGATCCAAACTCCAATATGTGAGAGCAGAATAAACACACATAACTAATGTGTACAAGGTGATGTGAATCGCTGACTTTGACCTTGACCCTTAGCGGCACATGGAATCTCAAAACTAAATTAATCTTCTCAAAATTAAATTTACAATGAATCTTTTTTCTTTCTTTTTTTTTTTTGGCATGTGGTGCTGGGGATCGAACCCAGGGCTTTGTGTATGTGAGGCAAGCACTCTACCAGCTAAGCTATATCCCCAGCCCTATAATAAATCTTTCTTAATTTCAAAGTGCAAGTGTCCTCTTTCAAATATTCTAAAATAAAGTTTTATCTTTCACTCTCTTTCCTGATAATTCTCAAAATACTGTCTGATGAGATAAGGTAGTCTAGCTTCACTACACATATAGGTAGTGCTTTGGCTCAGGTGTGTGCTTCTAAAGTGCTGCATATATCCAGGGCCTGGTCCATGCTGGCCAACAGCGCTGCCACTGAGCTACACCCCAGCCCCGCTCAGGTTTCTGAATGGATGTTAATATTTTTTTTTTATTTTATTTTTTTTAAATTTTTTATTGTTGGCTGTTCAAAACATTACATAGTTCTTGATATATCATATTTCACACTTTGATTCAAGTGGGTTATGAGCTCCCATTTTTACCCCATATACAGATTGCAGAATCACATCAGTTACACATCCATTGATTTACATATTGCCATACTAGTGTCTGTTGTGTTCTGCTGCCTTTCCTATCCTCTACTATCCCCCCTCCCCTCCCCTCCCCTCTTCTCTCTCTGCCCCCTCTACTGACATTCATTTTTCCCCCTTGTATTATTTTTCCCTTTCCCCTCACTTCCTCTTGTATGTACTTTTATATAACTCTGAGGGTCTCCTTCCATTTCCATGCAATTTCCCTTCTCTCTCCCTTTCCCTCCCACCTCTCATCCCTGTTTAATGTTAATCTTCTTCTCATGCTCTTCGACCCTACTCTGTTCTTAGTTACTCTCCTTATATCAAAGAAGACATTTGGCATTTGTTTTTTAGGGATTGGCTAGCTTCACTTAGCATAATCTGCTCTAGTGCCATCCATTTCCCTGTAAATTCTATGATTTTGTCATTTTTTAATGCAGAGTAATACTCCATTGTGTATAAATGCCACATTTTTTTTATCCATTCATCTATTGAAGGGCATCTAGGTTGGTTCCACAGTCTTGCTATTGTGAATTGTGCTGCTATGAACATCGATGTAGCAGTGTCCCTGTAGCATGCTCTTTTTAGGTCTTTAGGGAATAGACCGAGAAGGGGAATAGCTGGGTCAAATGGTGGCTCCATTCCCAGCTTTCCAAGCAATCTCCATACTGCTTTCTAAATTGGCTGCACCAATTTGCAGTCCCACCAGCAATGTACAAGTGTACCCTTTTCCCCACATCCTCGCCAGCACTTGTTGTTGTTTGACTTCATAATGGCTGCCAATCTAACTGGAGTGAGATGGTATCTTAGGGTGGTTTTGATTTGCATTTCTCTGACTGCTAGAGATGGTGAGCATTTTTTCATGTACTTGTTGATTGATTGTATGTCCTCCTCTGAGAAGTGTCTGTTCAGGTCCTTGGCCCATTTGTTGATTGGGTTGTTTGTTCTCTTATTGTCTAATTTTTTGAGTTCTTTGTATACTCTGGATATTAGGGCTCTATCTGAAGTGTGAGGAGTAAAGATTTGTTCCCAGGATGTAGGCTCTCTATTTACCTCTCTTATTGTTTCTTTTGCTGAGAAAAAGCTTTTCATTCAAAAGCAGCCAACGTCTCTGCGTCTCTTCATGTTCTCTAGTACTTGACAGAAGTGGGGCTGAAGTAACCGCCAGGTAATCTGGTAAAGGTAGGCAGACAGTGCTGTCACCATCCTAGGTGTGTCCCTCTGTCTACCCGCAGCTGCACTTTGTTTGGAGGTCTTCCAAGAGGAGCCACAGTGAGGCCATCGTTATGGTCCTGAAACTGTCCTTCCTGTATACCTTATGGGTGGGATTCAGGTAGAGCAAAAGCCCTGCCTACTAAGCCAACCAGGTGTGCATGTGGAAACGCAGCTGGGCTCGTGGTTTCTGCACTGCCATTCTATTTGAGACTTTTGGATAGAGACAACATACAGCTCCAAAGCCCCTGCTCCCAAGCTGCTACCTTTTCATATACCCCAGTTCTGTGGCTTCTTCTCCTTGTCGTACACTTTCACCCTGCCTGTAGCCTCCTTCCTGCAGGAAGAGCTGCTCACCCAGGGCCAAATCTGGGTCCTCCACAAACCTAAACTGCTCTTGCCTTGGACACATGGGTCCTCCCTTTGAGGTTCTTGCTGATTCTGGGCCTGTGTTCAGCTGCTGTACAAGAGAAGGGTCTGATCTGCTGTCCTACGACAGGCCATCACTGACTCCCAACTCCCTTTCCCATGAAATTCATAAGAGCAATTAATTTCACTTAGAAGAGCAGTGGTGGAAGCCAAGCCCACCCCAGGGAATAGGAGATGGGTGAGGAAGGGTAGGTGAGGTAGAGCAAGGTCAGTCAGAGATAAGACGGACGCCAGGAGAGACTGGCTTCCTCAGAAAGTTTTCAATTCTGTTAGGTGAACATGTAGTGAAGACTTGAGTTGCGCAGAAGAGACAGGCCAACTTCTAGTCTAGACTCTGCAGAAAAAGAGCATGGAAGTTATCCGAAGTTGCAGGTTCCTGAAACGATAAAGCTCCTGTGGACACACACACATACAGGATGTGTCTCTGCCTCTTGGTGCAGCTGATCCAGAAGAGAGGAATCCAACAGGTGTGAGCCATGAGAGACACTTGGCTTTTTTTTTTTTTTAATAGGAAAAGATTAAGACAGGTCAAACAAATTCTGAGGAATGATCCAGAATCCAACACAGCATTATTTGCTACTGCAGGCCACATTCCCCATTTCAGAACTGAGTTGTGAGGAACAAAGTTACACACTCTAATTAGCAAATTTTCAACACCTGGGGTGGATCTCTCTCACTCTGTCTTTTACTCATTAAATATTAAATAATATTGTTGTACTTGGAGACCAGCAGCTCGAGCAACATGTAGATCATTTACCTAAAAACAAGGGCAGATACTGTTTTAGTAAAAGTAACAGCTTTTACTATATTTGATTAATGAAAGACTGATGAACAGAGATTCCAGAACTTTCAGTATGTTTACCAGTAGACAAATCAGTGTGGTGTTGTCAGAAGGATATACTGACAACAAATACGTGTTTTTTCAGATTCTATTCCATGTTCTCTATTTCCTTTCTTTGTGTCTTAGACCAGGTGTGAATGATTCTTTCTGGACACAAACTCTCGTTACGAATTCTGGGCTCCTTCTTCACACCTGATGGCCCAGGCCTGGGAGCAGAATCATTGAAGGACATAATGCAGTATACCTCAAGGGTCTGGGTACTAGGACCTGCGGTCCTGGGCTCTCACCTGCAGTTCCAGCCTCACCAAGACAACCTGGGAATCAGAATCACAAAGCAATCCAGGCACCATGAAGTCAGGAACAGTGTGCATTTGTTTTTCTGGGGAAATGAGGCAGAGAGAAATGGGCACCAAACTGCTCTGGCCCCTCCTGCAAGCTGCCTCCCCAAACCCACTGCGTGTCTCTGCTTATAGCTAAAATGCAAATGACTCACTACTATGGTTCGGACACGGCTTAAGTGTGTCCCCCCAGGCTTCATGTGTTGGAGTTTAATCCCTGCTGTGAAGTATTAAGAAGATGAAAACTTATCCACTGTTGTGCTCAGAGCGGG
Source organism: Marmota flaviventris (assembly GCF_047511675.1). Taxonomy (NCBI): domain Eukaryota; kingdom Metazoa; phylum Chordata; class Mammalia; order Rodentia; family Sciuridae; genus Marmota; species Marmota flaviventris. Next base: position 4,291,426 of record NC_092499.1, read on the forward strand.
GCTTTGGGAGGTGACTAGGACTAGATAAGGTTGTCAGGGTAGAGCCCTCTGTTTGGATCCTGGTGTCTCTGTAAGAAGAGGGGGAGACAGAATACATGCAGACCTTGGCTTGCCCTCCCTGCTCTGCCATATGATGCTCAGTGAAGCTGGGACTCTGTCAGCAAGAAGGTCCCCATCAGAGGTGGAAACAATAGGCCAACCCAAACTTTGAGCTAAACAAGCCTCTTTCCTTTATAAATTTCCTAGCCTCAGGAATATCTGCATAGAAAAGAAAACTCACTAAAAACAATTAGTGTTAACATAACTCCATCTCGCCTGGCCATCACCTTGTCACTGCTGAGATGCATCAGAGACATTATGAGCCAGTGAAGATGCATGGCAGCTCTCTCCATCTCTGAGGGTTCTTCAGGGCTCAGCAGAGCTTTGATGGTGGAGAGTGGCCCATGCTGCACTCACTGCTTGGAGACTTGGACAAGGATTTCTGGGGACTACCTGACTTATCCCTGACACCGAACTTGATCTCATTCTGTAATTCTGGAGAGAACTGTGGTCAAGAAAGAACCATGCATCCTGCACTCTGGCCCATCAGCTTCTGAAGATCTCCAGCTCCGAGCTTGGTGTTTACAAATAACAGGCACATGACAACAGTGTCTTAATGATATTGATCACTCCACAGGTGCTCACGACCCATGAATTCCATGCTCCTGCTGTCTGTAGCTGATCTGCTGTTAAGAGAAGCTGACCAGGGGCATACCCTGGGGAACAGAAATTCTTCCTCTGTGTGTGTGTGTGTGTGGGGGGGGGCTTGCAGGTGACCAGCAGCAGCTACCGCCCAGCGTTAGGAGCAAGCAAACCCAGATTCTGAAGCATAATGTGAATGGAAACTTCCACATTTCCTTTCTTTTCTGGTAGTACTGGAGACTGAACCCAGCCCTGAGCTACCACTGAGTGACATCCCTAACACTTTGTTATTCTGAGACAGGGCCTTGTTCAGTTGCCAAGACTGGCCTTGAACTTGTGATTTTTGGGCCTCAGTTTCCCAGGAGCTGGGATTACAGGCATGTACCAACTCTCCTGGCAAAGCTTCCACACTGCTTAAACCTGTTATGTTACTGTCTCAAGTAATAAATACTTCAAACTGATTGCTTGGATACAATAAGACATGCAAAGAAAAAGCAAGGGTTTTCCTCCAGCAGGGAAACTCCCATCACTGCCCCTTACAAGTTGAGGGGTCTGGGCCCACAGTGTGACTGGATGCCATGGCACTGTTCTCGAGGGTGCTACAAGTTACCTGGGGGAGGGCCGGACACAGACTTGTGCCTAGAGGGGCAATTCCCAAAGGGAGAACCAGCAGTGGCCCTGCAGTGCTCACCTCTCCCCATGCCCTGTGCTCCCACAGAGGGGAGGGGACTTGACAGTGAGGTGGCAGGGGTGGTCAGTGGTGCACTTAGCCCTCAATGCCACACCCTGCAGTATGTCACCAGCACATCTGGGTGGCTCCACGGATAGCAGCACATGAGCACATTCTGCCTGGAGCCAAGAGCTGCTCGCTGCTCGCTCCACTGTCTGGAGGACTTCAGTTGCAGCTCCAATCTGCAAAATGGCCACCCTGGAACCTATCAGTACTCTGCCCTTTCATCCTTCTCAATGGGGACTCAAGGAAGTCGAGTGCGCACTGAGGAGCCTTGGCCTTCGACTGAAGTCACCATTTTGCCACTCTATAAAAGGGGCTGTGACCTCATGCTCCCTGGATGATATAACTGTGAATGTGGTTCAGGTTAGCACGTTGTCCCCGGGGTCTATCAGTGGGCTCATTTTTCCCTTGGAGGAGTTTGCCAATGTGGTAATAAACATTTGATGTTTTTATTGTTAAAGAGAGACATTCTGGTGGCAATGCTTAGGTATGTGCTGAAAGACATCAAACCTTCCTTTATTTGTTATTTCGCAGCACTGGGGATGCAACCCAGGGCCGCACACATGCTAGGCAAGCCTCACCAGAGGGCCATACCCAGTCACAAAGCTGACCCCCTTGACACACCTGCAGGGGAAATGGAGACTGTGTTCAGGACCAGACATGCACTTCCTCTCAACTCCTAGTCTCCTGACGCAGCAGGGTCAGGCCAGGGAAACCTGCTGTATGAGGGCACCCCCAGGGCAGAGCCACTTTTTCTGCCTGGCAAGAAGGGTGGACTCTATGGCTGACTGGCAGCAGCACTGAGGGGGACGGGGTGGGCGGCAGAACTGCTCACAGGAGCTTGGCAAGGGCTAGCACAATGTGTGAGGAAGGACAGGCAGGCCCAGCAGGCTGTGTGTGCTCCTCCCCAGACGCCTGTGCTGTCCGGGGGAGCGTGGTGCCAGCCTCCTGAAGCTGCCCAGCTCAGCTCCTGCTCCAGTGGCAGGCACTGTCCTCTACCTCCCAGGACCATGGACAGTCCTCTGTTTCTGCTCTAAAACTAGACAGTTCTACTACAAAATGCAAAACCCATTAGTCAGGACAGCCCTTCTCCTTGCCCCACTCCTCAGGTGAGGACAGAAGTTTGGCACGTGCCTCAAACTAAAGCCTCCCACCCTGCAAGCCACAGATGGATCTGGGGACCCTCAGTGCCACCTCTGTGGAACTTCCAATCTAGCCTCCTAAGTTCCACGTTTCTGTATATGATACTTTCTGAGATTTGTCCTTTATAGTCCAGATTTTAGGTAAAATGTGTAACTGAAGTACTTTGAGGCCGTCCTATGGTACAGTTGCCCCTTTGTTTCTAAATCTGAATCCTTCATTTGGCAAATCTTTAGACATGAGGTAGCAGTAGCACAGGAGTCAGGAACCCGGCAGAAAGAGGGAGTACCTAGTCTGGATCCCAGCTCCTCCTCTAAGACCTCAGTGATCTTGGCCAGCAAGCTTTCTCTCTGTGGGTCTCAGTTTCCTCAACTGGAAAATGGGAATACGTGTACTCCCTGGAGTTGTTGTGAATTAGGAGATATGTATGTTTTTTGCTTTCATATATGATGCATTATTTTATTTTATTTTTTAGTTATACATGACAGTAGGATGTATTTTGTCACATATACATGAAGTGAATTAAGAAATACTAATGTGCTTGGTGTGATCCCTAAAATGGTGTGCCCTTGGTCAATGTAGGTTGTTCTGTTTTGTTAGTCATAGGCCAAGTGACTTACTCTATTCTACCACTCACTTCTGAGGGAGGCAACATTTTTCATCCTCTCCAGGCATTTCCAAGCCAGCCACTAATACACTGTACTCAGCAACTAATTTGTACCTAGTAAAAGGCAGAGTCCCCACTGGACAGTGACTGGTTCTGTTCAAGACAAGTGTGTGCCTGTCCTGCAAACAGAGCCCAGAAACTGGGCCTGCTCTTCTTGTTGTAAGAGCAGGGCAGCACAATACAGCTACTTAGACATTGGCTAACAAACTGAATGAACCCCAGATCAAATTATTACAGACGTGCCCACTAGGTCAAGGGAGCCAATCTCTCTGGCAAGTTCACGAATGTGTTAGTATTACCAAGATATGGCAATAACTAGATTTGAACAGAAAAATATTCTTAAAGTTTGCTGGTTTAAAATGATTATGGTGGAATTGGGTTTTTTCCTTTCTGTTTTTGTGTTTTTTTTAGGGGGGTGTTGGAAGCTCACATGGGTAAGAAGATAAAGAAAAACTGCAAAGTACTCCTCGGTAGACCAGGCAGCAGAAGACACTGCTGTCAATCCAGTGTGACCAGTTGTTTGACCTGTTTGGGCCTCATTCTCTACAACTAAAAAATCAGGTTCTTTCAGGAACTCAAGCACTAGCAGAAAATCCTAGAGGAGGACAAGAAAAACACAATAGGGCCCTAAACAGAAACTGGAAAGAATGATGTAGGTGTGTATGTACGTGCATTTGTACTTAAATCCAGAAGAATTTACCAGGGAGTACTACACGTAAAGACCCAGGGCTGGAACCTATAAATCTATAAATGAAATCCCCCTCCCTGCAGAGAGCTGACTGCTGGTGTTTACGTGAAACAACACCTTAGTATCTGACTGCCAACATATCACGTATAAACATATACTACATATTTTTGAAAAATTTATCTTTAGAAAGAAAGGCTCCCTGTAAAATTAAAAAAATAATGATCCAAATGACAAGAAAGAAAAATTCAGCTGTTCCCATCTGGATGTCACTTACACAGGGGTCCTCCCTGTGAGGCAGAGTCATATGAATGTGCCCCAGGACCAAGCACTACATGCCCTTTTGCTGTTACTCCTCTCATCCCATGTCCTGGTGTCCAATGTCCAATAAAGGGATCAATATCACCTTTAGTTGTCTAAATCTCACTGTACATTATACTACAAGTTAAGACATTGAACCAGCTTTCTCCTGTTACTCTTTTTAAGCAAAAGTCATCATAGATAATGCTTTCATTATGACTGCAGACAGAGGGGAGCAGACTCGCTCAGTGCACCCTGCTAAAACCTCTGAGAAGACAGTGCATCTGTAAAGGCGTGTGCCTTCAAGGCCCCGGAACTCCACGCTGAAGAGGAGGGGACAGACAGGGCAGCCAGGCATCCAGGAAGAGGGGATGCTGGATATCAGTGTGGCCATGGGACAGTAGAGCAGCAACCCAATGTGCATTGGTGAAGCCCAAAGGCCCAGATCAGGATGGCACAGGGATCTGTAGGAGAGGGGTGCAGGTAGACAGCCATGAAAAATTACTCAAAAGCCCCCAGAGCCCATGCCACCTGTGATCACATAATTAGAGGGCTCTCACCTGGGGCTATGAGGGGCTTTCTATACTTGTAAGGCTTTTGCCTCTGATGAAATCAGAATCATTACAGCCAACACTCCATTGCATGGCGAAAAGCAAGCCTTCAAACCAGACCAAGCCTATTGAAAGGCATCGATAAGCTTGCAAAATAGTGAAGACTTATAAGACCAAGAGAAAAGACACGGGATGAGTGCTGCACCTGAGCAGACTTCTCCTGCACTAAGCCTCAGCCCTTCTGGAACAGGTGGTGAGAAGCACAAGCCCTTTGCTTTTTATAGCCTCTTTGGTGAATAAGACAAAAAAAAAAAAAAAAAAAAAAAAAAACAAGGCCAGGGCCCTGAAGGTGGGGAAGGGCCTGGTGAAACCTCTGTTCATCATACATATAAATACAAATATAAATATAAATATGCAAGAAACAGTAGAGCAAATGCAGTAAAATGTGTGAGAGAAAAAAAATCAGAGTGATATGTTTGAATGTATGACCAAGGGCCACTTCAGATGTCTGTGGTCCCACAGACACACCAAGGACCAAAATGTGAACACCAAGAATGAGCCAGTGCCAGTGAGGGCTGGGTGTGAGCAACCGCCCCTTAGCCCTAGGCCCTGGGGACTGCTAACTGTGTATCTGATGCCATCTCTACTGTACTCCGAGGAGAGTACAGTTCCTGCTTACGTCACCTTTCGGAAACACAATGTAGTGGTATTTTGTAAGTTATCATATTTTAGATTTAAAAAACCACTCCTGTGAATGCTTGTTGTTCTGCCATCAAACCTCCACAGTAACAACCTCTCTCTGCCACAGGACGCGCCAGGGCTGAAGTCCAGCCGTTTCCTGCCACTGCTGCCATCGTCAGTTTGTCTTGTATTCTCTACAGTTCTGGCTTCAGATATTTCAACGTCAATCACGCCACCTAGGTTCATGCCAGTTCCATCACCCCAAAAACCTATGTGTCAGCATCACAAGGTCATCTTATCTCATTTATTATTATTTTTTCCCCTGAATTCAACTTTGCCTAATAAGTACTGTCATGACCCCTGTTTTTCTTTTGCATCTGCCCAACACATTCTAGGAAAAAATGCATGAAACGCCCCAGATATTTAAAATTGAGACATCATACTTTAAAAAAAATTTGATTTAGTTAGAAACAACATCTTGAAGAACTATCTTCAGATCCCCTGGTGTGAGATATAAATTTCCAAAATAACAGAATGAGTTATTTATGATGACTGAACAATGTCACAGAAATTAGCTGCAACTGAGTGTATGGTTCCAGTACAGGTAATTTTGGTCTGAAGGCGCGCAGGGGGAGAGCAGAGAAAGGAGGAGGTGCTGGCACTTGGTCTAGGTTCCTGTGCTGCCTGAAAGCTGATTTGATCTCTTTCCCCCGGGTGGCTCCAGCTGGAAGCCAGGGGACTTCTAGCCTTGGCGCTCAGTCCATAGCTCTGTCCAGCTTTACAGCCTCAACTGCAAAAAGCATTTCAGCTTCTGGAAAGTCTAAGTTTCTTATTTATTTTTGCTTATAAACTTAAGAATTTCCTTATATAATTAAAAACATTAAATTTCTCACTTAATTTTTGTATTTTAATCTTACTAATGTTTCCTACTATTTTTAATTCTTTTAAGGAAAAACAGAAGCTCATCATCATTGAGTATTTTCCACATGCTAGGTATCACTGAAACTTTTCTAGGCCCATTAATTTTTATAACATGTTATTTTCCCCATTACACAAATGAGGATGGACTCACAGAGAGGCTAAGGTGACATGGCTCAGCAGTGACAGAGCTGGTACTCGAGCCCAGGCAGGGTGGCTCCAGAGTCTGCAGATCCCTGTGGGGACAGGTGCTGCACAGTGCTCAACTGCAGCCTCTTTCTCCCTGCGCCCCTGTCATCTCCCAGGTGCTGTCAAGGCAAAGCTGTCCTCCAGGAGCAAGAAACAGTAGAGCAAATGCAGTAAAATGTGTGAGAGGAAAAAAAAAAAAAAAATCAGAGTGATGTGTTTGAACGTATGACCAAGGGCCATTTGGTCATACTTTTAAGAATTTAATTCTCCCAATGAAAACCACCTGTGAATTATAAGCAATGTTTCCTAATATAACTTGGACACAGGTAGGTTTCCCCATTAGCCTGCATCACACTTGAGGAGGGGCAAGTACAAGGAGGGGCAAGTATAAGGAGCCCTCTCAAGTACTCACGTCATGGACCTTCCCTCTACTCAGTCCTCTAGAATGCTCATCAACAGGAAACTGTCCCACTGGAAGGCACTGTGAGGTTTAGGTTCCTTGGTTCCTTGGTGAGTCACTGGCCAGCCTTCCACCAATGCCTGCTCCTCAGCCATCACTCACCCCATGTCACTGTTCCCTGCATCTGCCAGACAGCCTACACCTCCCTACTTAGGTGTTGCATCCAAGCAGGCTGTGCTCCACTTGGTCGGGAGAAGTCCAATATCCAGCCTCCCAGTTCTAGGTGGTAGGTAATCAGCAGAACTGGGATCAGAGATCCCAAGTCCCACAGACACAGGCGGCATCTTCTTCTTACTGTGAACGTGCTCTGAACACACTTCCAGAAGTAAGAGCCACTTCTGTGGCATCTGGTAGGAAGGGAAGCACTGCACAAGCTGCTTCCAGGCCTTGGGCAGTTCCCTGACACCCATTCTCACGTCAACAAGTATTCTGACTGCCGAGACAATCTCTAAGACTCCTCTCACTGCATCCCAGGCCAAGAGAGCAGTGGTGGTCTGTTAAGAGGGTGGACTTCTGATCTATCAGCCTATAATAAGGATTTACTTCTCCAATCCCACCTGAGGTTCCTGATAAGACCAAATTAATGTCTTGATGGGTAAATTCTTAGTAGGAAATGTCCTGGATCAACTTCATGGCCCTGGAGCTGTAAGCACACATAACACGCCCAAATTTTTAAGAGACGCAGACACCAGGGGTGGCAATGTGCCTTTAAGGTTTCACCTGTGAAACACTGAGTCTGGGAAGGGAATTTCTCCTTGAGCCATTTCTGCTGGAATAGCTGCCCAATATACGGAGGAAAATGCTAGTGACCCAAGAACCTCTGCAGCCACTCACACCCAACAAAGGGAGAAGTCTATGCCACTCTCTCCTTCTTTCCAGCTTGTTTTTGTTTTAAACATTTTTTTAAGTTATTGATAGACCTTTATTTATTTATTTATTTATTTATTTATTTATCTCTATGGGGTGCTAAGAATCAAACCCAGTGCCTCACACATGCCAGGCAAGTGCAGTGCACTACCGCTGAGCCACAGTCCCAGCCCTCCCTTCTTTCCAGCTTTGAGAAGACTTTTTGTTTAGCTTGGAAGAGCACTCTCTGCAGACACAGAGCCTCAGTACCGCTGTCACACACAGTGGACAGGAGCACAGGGCCAGGCAAGGTCTTTTTTTTATTCCAGACAGGTCCCCTGCTCAAATTCTCAAGAGAACACTTGATTTGGGATATGATCTGTCCTGAATGGACCATGTTTGGTTAAGCAGAGGGGAGATCCCTTCAAAGTTCTGATTCAGTAAAGATGGCTGGGAAGTAAGACCTTTGAGCCATAATAGAGAATGGAAGACAAAAACATGTTAACAGAACTTTGACATTTCAGATAGTGTATTTGCAAACACCACATCGTGTGGCTCTCATAATTCTGGGGGAAAAAAAAAAAAAAAAGCTTTGGACCAGTTACCTGACTTGGCGACTACTGGGGAAAATGGAACTCACACAGGTGCTTCTGCCCCCTTACCCTCTGTCCTCTCCCAGGGAGCCCTGTGAAGTGCATCCCTTAGCACACTGGGAGGGAGGGGGCTTTCTAGCCTGGATGACTGGAGGGAGCAGGAGCAAATGCAGAATTAACACACGGGTTCACCCATGGTGGTGACAAGCCACTTAATTAAAATTATCTGTCACTTTCAGTAGCTTTGTGATCGTCTAACACTTTTGCCAAACTTGTGACCCTTAGTAGTGCTACCTTCTTAAAACTTTTGATCAAATAAGACAAAGCTGGCCAGGACCAACTGGGAAAGATTCCTCATTTTCAGGATGGCCAAGAAGCTCCACCTCCTTGTTACTCAAGGAAAACCTGGCACTAGATGGGTGAGCATTAGCGCTCAGCACCTGCTGACCCACTATCAGTCAGAAAAGCAGGCCCAGCCTGCCATGTTGGTTAGCACCTGGACCCCACTCCCATGCAGACTGGACTGGACAAAACTACTTGACCAGAGGCAATGTTTAGGCCATGTCAAAGCTGGTCTCCCCTAAACTGAAGCTACCAACAAGCGGCTTTTACTAACTAAAATCTGGAGACGGGAGGAAGCAGGTGGATCTAGTGTCAGCGCTGGTATTACTGATTTTGGTGTGTTCTAGACCTGGGCAAGTGGTCACACCCCCAATCTTATTGAACAGCCACAGCTCTTTTGTGAAGGAGATACTGCTATTGTTCCCACTTTACAGATGGACAACACTCAACAGGACGGGTGACTTGCTTCAGATCACACAAACAGAAAATGTACCAAGCCCCTGAGGGAAAGCTGAGGACACAGGGAGCCAGCTGTGCTTCTGGGATCTGACCCAAGGCCCCAAGGCTGGCTCCTCTGACAGGCTCCTCTGCTGGGGTCCCTTCTCTAGTGATGTCTTGAACACCCTCCCTTTGATCTGATTCCCAGGGAGAGGCAAGCTGCTGCTGCTGCTGCTGCTGCTGCTGCTGCTGCTGCTTGCAGCCAAGGGGAAGAGCCTGGAAGGCCTCTTTGGATAGGCCTGAGCCCCTGGTGGCTGGTCCCAGGCATCCCACACCCCAGCCATTTACCAGCTCCTTAGAGGTTTTTGACACTTCTTTGTGGTCATGCCATCATTTACCTGGGTGTTTAGCTTAAACAGACGTGCAACTCTGACTTAAAATCCCGCCCCTGTCCCCTGTATAGCCAGTGGCATTGTGTGCTGACCACACTCAGAGGACTCCTGGGCTGTCCCATGGTGTGAAGGATAGGACAAGAAACCCTGTTACCTAATGCACAACTTCTAAGCTGACGATGACTGCTGCTCGGCAAACTGCATCTGAAGTCTCCAACTAACATCTTGAATGAGAAAAGGAAAATCATTTTAGCCTCCGTGGTGGTTCTTTCCACCCTTCAGACCGACCATGTCCTCTTAGCCTTTCAGTGCATCCCTCAGCATACTGCAAGGGAGGGGCTTTCTAGCCTGGATGACTGGCCCTGCCAGTCTTGGTTCTATAAATGAAGTAGTATTTAGGAGCCCAGTGTTAGAATCTCTCCCCAGGTCCCAAGCTACCCACTGGTTCCTTTTTAAATTTTGCTTTCAAATATACATCATAATATTGCTGCTCAAATAAGTATGTCTTTGGACAAATTAAACAACATTAGCTAGTGTAAATAACAGATGAACTCTTTTACTTACTAACTTAAGGAATTGCATACAATCAGGTGGCATGTTCCACCTTATCAATCACACAGGAAGAGCTGATCTGCAATGGATTTGCAGCTACAAATTCATAGGAAGCTTAAGAAGGTGACATGCCCATCAGCCTGTTGGCTTAAAACAGTTTCTGAAACTGCTGAATAATTCCATTCAAAGGTGAATTGTTCCTCTAACTGGATTCTCACAAGTTTTTCCCCATGTAATACACTTCTGAAGATGTTCTAATAGTTGAAGCTGATTCAAATCAAATTCTTCCCTGGAAGTAGCCAAAAAAAGCATGATAATGTCCCACAAAAAGGAGGGCATGTCTTACACATTAAGACACAATACCAACATATCATTGTTACCAACATATCAAGAAGGATCATGCTTCGTCAGTGATACAACCAAAGCAGCAAAATGAACATACTAAGACCAGCACACACCTTTTCCCCCAAAGCGGAGTGAGCTGCTTTTCCTCTGGGCTCTGGCACAATCCCGAACAGCTTTCCTCTGGTGTGTGCCTCGTGGCACTGCTGTACTTGTACATGGATGCTCACCTAGCCGCCTATAGCAGGTACTGGGCACCAGAAGCATTTGCTGAGTGGACACATTTCACTAAGTACTCAACATAGCCACACATCCATTGCCCCACCATGACCCTAGGCTTCCCTGTGTTTCTTCACTGTCCATGCAGTTTTCTCTGCCAGGTCTCGTGTTCCATCTCCCCAGTCCCGTGTGAAGCTGCTAAAGGCCCAGCAGTCTTATGAAGGCTGCCCTGGTGGTGACATTTACTTTCCACTCTGTAACTGGGTGACCTCTTCATCTCTCACCTCACAGCACTATGGAAGAAGCAGTGTAAAAAGAAAGCTGTACACAGAACTTGTCACGAGGATAATGACTTATCTGAACATCATAGAAGGTATTTTAATTTTTTAAAATCATCTCATTCTCTTGCTTCAAGGCTAATAGCCTGGGAGCGAATGGCTGCCTTCATCTCTGATGGCGGAACTTCTATCCAACACTCAGCACAGGCTGACTGTGAGTGTATCTGTGAGTGTATCTTCAAAGCTTCTAGTTTTTCAGTGTAAAGTTGGTAAAAGCCATTTCTGAGGTGAGATAAAGAATTTGGGGCTCAGCTGAGTGTTAAGAGTTTCTGCTTGCCCGAAGTAGAAGTCTGTACTGCAAATGACACCATCGAGATAGCACAAAGTCCCACAGAACTAAGGACAAGGTGACAGAGACCCACACTGTTTTAGTCAGCTCTTTCTCCGCTGTGACCAAAGGACTCAACCAGAACAATTGTAGAGGAGGAAAGTTTTATTTGAGGGCTCACAGTTTCAGAGGTCTTAGTCTATAGGAAGCTGGCTCCATTCCTTGGGACGTGGTGGAGCAGCTCACATGGTGATCAGGAAGCAGAGAGAGGGATCTCTATTTGCCAGATACAAATATATACCCCAAAGCCACGGCCCCAACGCCCACCTCCTCCAGTTACCACTCAGTCAATCCCATCAGAGGATTAATTCACTGATTGGGTTAAGGTTCTCACAACCCAATCATTTCTTCTCTGAACTTTCCTGCACTGCCTGACACGTGAGCTTTTGGGGGGACACCTCACATCCAAACCATAACAGGCACCCAGAGCAGAGGCCTTGGCTGTGTGGAGGGATGAGCACCACTACTGGCCACACCCTCAGGCCTCCCATATTTCCAACCATCTTTGGTCTCATTTATTTTTTCTGTCCTCAAAATTCTCTTCTGAGGCCTCCTATCAAAGTCACAAGGCCCTATCTTCCCAACTTTCTTCTTAAATTCCCCTTCCTGCAACAGAAATTTCTGACACCACCCCTGCTAAAGATAACACTATAAGTTCTGGTTTTCAGCAGAGGTGGTTTTGCTAGCCAGAGTTGGTTCACCAGCAGTGAACAGGGCTGACCACCTAGTGACAGCATCTAAAATAGCGACACTGGGTTCATTCTGAACTGAATGAAATGCACGAATGAAATATCAGCTGAACAGGAGAAGACCTGAATGAGGCCCTGGTGAGCAAGTTGAGAGGTGACTGAGTAGTGCCATTTACCTGCATTCCTATACTGTGGTGTCCTTGCAGACAAGAGCCTGCCCTCCCACAGGGTTGGGAAAGCTGAGAGGGCATACCCTATAACAAGGACTGGGAAAATAGACTTCTAGCCACGTCTTAAATCCAAACTCACGACTGCAGCCTTTCAGTACTGAACTACCTGGGCAATAGCACAGGCTACCATTACAGCATTCACTTGAGAAAGGTTGTGCTGCCCGACTCAGTTACTGACATGTGCCCCCACTTTGTTTTTTTTTTAAGTTTGTTATTTTTCTTTTTTCTTTTTTTTTATTGGTTGTTCAAAACATTACAAAGCTCTTGACATATCATATTTCATACATTAGATTCAAGTGGGTTATGAACTCCCATTTTTACCCCAAATACAGATTGCAGAATCACATCGGTTACACATCCACATTTTTACATGATGCCATATTAGTGACTGTTGTTGTGCGCCCACTTTGAATGCTATGCTTTTCCTTTTGTTTTGGTGCTGGGGATGGAACCCAGGGGTGCTTTGCCAGTGAGTCACATCCCTAGCCCTTTTCATTTTTTTAAATCTTGAGACAGTGTCTTGCTAGGTTTCTTCGGGCTTTGCTAAGTTGCCCAGGGTGGCCTTAAACCAGCAATCCTCCTGCTTCAGACCCGAGTCGCTGGGATGCAGCCATCGCATAAGGCTTTTGCTTCCTTTTATTTTTTTCGAACAGGTAACATGTTTGTGTGATTCAAACATGCATATATGCACACACCCATGGTGCAAACCATTCTACACCACCACCCACCAGGTGTTGCTGAGAGTGTCCTTCACATCCATGGAAAGATAACGCGTGTGTTCTTAGCCCAACCTCCCCTTGTGTAATGACAACAGTGGCACACTACCCCACTGTTTTGTCTTGCTATCCGTCCACTAATGGCTCTCTGCTGTTTTCCTTTTATCAGTTCATAAAGGGCTGCTGCTTTTCTCGTTACTTCATTTGAACCCTTTTCCAGGATTTTTCTCTTCCCCTGGCCAAACCCATCCCCAGCACATGCTCCAGCAGGCTGAATCCCATCTCCACAGATATATCCTGGGACCACTGATTAGCTTATCAAACTCGAGCAGAGGAGGACGTCTGGGCTGTCCCCTCTGTGCCTCTCAAAGCACCTACAGCACTCTTGACAACTCCAGCACTTGCGCAGAGGGCAAGCACCACACTGCTGCTATCTAAACACTAGCCTGGTGAGCGCTGTCCAGCTGGTAGGCCTTAGGCCAAAGGTTAAAACTCAGTTCTACTTTTTGTGCTAGGTATGTTCCATGAAGCTCTCCTTCCTTTGAAATAAACTCGGTTAACTAAAAGTTTTTAGTCTGAATTCCACCCTCACGTAACACAACAAAAGGCTGCAGGGCTGCTACATGACCAACACAGGACATACATGGTACCTAGAGCAGGGGATGAGGAGGATTCTGCAGAGCTTTGCTAAAACCAGGAACATGATTCTTTTTTACTACAATGTAAACATTATCTCATTGTATACACTGAGGAATATTTCTGCTTTACTACTGTTGCCCCTTGGATGACTAAACCAAAACACCCAGTTTTCAGAGGTGGGGGGAAGCTTCTCTGGGGCTGGGGTTTTGGCTCAGTGGTGGAGCACGTGCCTAGCCTGTGAGGCACTGGGTTCAATTCTCAGGACCACATAAAAATAAATAAAGGTATTGTGTCCATCTATAACTAAACATAAAAATAATTTAAAAAAGAATACCTCTCTGTTCTACTCAAGAGCTCCAAACTCTATCACTACCAAGAGAAAGTATATCTAATTTTTTTTTACCAGATTCTAAAAACTACTCATCGAGCATCTTTACCAGTATAAAATTCACGTTCAACACTGAAATACTCTCGCCAGGTCTGTTTAAAATGCAGCTGGAAGGTGAACCTCCCAGGATGTGCGAGACTGTGGACTCAAGAGGTAGGTAAGTTGTGAGCCTGTACCCTTCCAACAGGAGCTCCATGCCAGGCCATGGTGCAGCTAGACAATTTAAGGCCTGGTGAATTAACTTCACCCATAGCCACAAACCCCCAAGGAAGAGGCTTACCTTCATGACCCAGAATCTGCATCTCTTGTTTTTCTAGATGACACCATAAGATCAACTAACCTGGTTTCAGTGGCACTGCACTCTACACCACTGTACAGAGTGCAGAAAGCGCCACGGAGATGGGTCTCTGTGATAAAGGAACCTGCAAGAGCAGCTTCCCAGGCCCATCCAGAGCAGCGCAGGCCCAAAATCTGAGTCAGAAAACCCAAGTGATCCTTGGTCTCTGTCACCAACTCCTCTGGGTCCTCAGGCAAGTTGGGGAACCTCTCTGCTTTAGTTTCCACAGCTGTAAAAGTGGGACTAATAATACCTGTTTACTACCTCACAGGAAAGAGGGCGGTGGTTAATGAACAGTTGTAAGGAGCTTTGAAGATTAAAAAGGTTCCTGGGTGCTAATGACAAACAATAATAGCCTATCTATTCTCATCTGGGAGCTGCCGAAAGCATGTGGAACTGCTCCCAGTAAACTTTTTTTCTTATACAATCTTGAAAAACTCTGGAAGAGATGAACGTTGGTGTCCTGATAAAAGGAAAGACGCAGCTCTGGTGGCTGCACTGGAGCTGCCTGGGCTCTGCAGCAGGGATAACTGGGTAAATATTTACCCAGGCGGCATGTCTAGTTACTATGGACGCCTCAGCTGAGGCTATTAACTTGGCTGATAAGTCCCTGTTTCCTGCCAAAGAACTCTTCCCAGAACATGCTTCTTAAACTTCCCTTTATTTTATTTTTTTCACATTTAAATGTGAAGTGGAATGTTAAAAATCACTCAGGGAGCTTCATGTGTGGCTCACCTTCACTCTGGCCCTCCTCTTTTTTAAGAAACAAAGAGTGAAAAGGCTCAAATCCGCAAAGGCTTGGGTTGGCCAAACAAGCTGCAGGCCCGGCTGGGCAAGCTGGTATCTGGCTTTACACAAACCCTTGTGTGCCCATACCCAAGCACCCCACCAAAAGTTACTTTCCAATGTAGGTAAGCAGGACAATCTGTGGTAATGATTCCAACTCACACAAACATAAAATGCAAAAATATATATTGAAAGCTGACAATTAAATGAGGCATAAAATTTAGAAGTAAAATGCAAGATTCAGATCACCAATATTGTGTTTTAACAACAACAACAACAACAAAGCCTAAAACTGTCTTTACAAAAAAGGGTTGGTTTCAACACCTGATAGATGGCCTCATCTAGGAAATAAAGAGATAAAAGAATGGAGTTCTTAATAAAGGAAGTAGGGGGCTGGGTTTTTGGCTCAGTGGCAGAGTGCTTGCCTAACATGTGTGAGGCACTAGGTTCAATCCTCAGCACCACATATAAAAAAATAAATAATAAATGTACATCAACAACTAAATATATATATATATATATATATATATATATATACACACACACACATAAAGAAAGAAAGTAGGGAGGAGAGTAAGCTAAATAAAAAATTTCAGAATATAAAATTAACTTTGGCTTAAAGTATGAATTTAACTGTTGTTTAATAGTAATGACAAGCCTAGTAAATGCCATTTGTGATTTAAAGAAAAAGGATATCTGAACGTTAAGATTCTTAAAACAACAACAACAACAAACCCCTGCCCATTGGATAGTCTACTGGCAGGACATTTCTTTTACATAATGAGCGAATAAAAAAAGAAATCTCTTCATTTTCATTTTGTGTTTCTTATTCTTGGGAATATCAGACTGAAATGTGAATCGAAGTTCCTTTCTTTTAACTTCCTTGAAAATAAGGAATTAAATGCATTTCTGACGAGAACACAGTTCCGTGGCGGTTCAGCGAGGTGCATCTACCTAACCGTGGACCCCATTACACTGCTGGGTCTGTAACCAGGATCCAGCAGTTCTGGATTCCTGTATGATTTGAGCTGCTAATTCTAGAAAGGATGTGTATGTGGGGAAGGGTCTCTGATGAGCAAGACCTCAAAGTTTCCAACACCTAATAAAGGTCAAGGGTTAAAAGGGTAAGCGATGTTCTCTAAATTAAAATGCTTCCTCAGGACCAGGTCTGAAGAACAGGGGAATAAAAACCCACATTTCCGACAGTCTGATGAGGCCTCCATTCTAAAATCAGGCAAGGCAAGGTTTTGCTCTGGCCTTGCCATTTTTGACACCTGTAAAATGAGTGCAGAGCAGAGTGCTGTGTTTGCTGGCTGTGGGAGGTGAGTGTTGGTGACAGCTCCAAGGATGGTCACAGGCACTTGCCTCCCCTTCTAGACACGTACCTAGTCTGAAAACCAAATGCACAGAAAGGTGCAGAAGACCACACCAAAAACCACACCAAAACGTCCATGCCACATATGTACACACAGCACGAGACAGGATAATAAGATGTGAGACAGGATAATAAGATGTAACACAGCTCAGGGCAACAGCTGACCATTGAAGAGAGCTTTCAACAAACAAGAAAAATTGTTTTGTCAAATTTTTTCCCCTTAAGAAATAAAGAGAAACCACTCTCTATGTACTATCTGTGAATGAATACGTTACTTATGCAGATAAACGGAGATGCTCTAGGGTGGGGACAAGGTACCTCTGGGATAGCACACAGCAAACTCCAAATAGTCATTGTGAAATATGGGGAATGTGGGGGACAATCTGCAGGATCAGCAGATCAGGGAGAATTTTAGTTTCAGACGTAATTAAGAAAAAAAAAATAAAAAAGGTTACACTTACTTTATTAATTGATTGATTAAAAATTTGAAAAGAGAAAGGGAAACCAACTAAAGGCAGGAGAGGTTGCAGGTTGGCTGGCCCCGGATGCTTGCTGTTACCTGGATGGCCCTAGAAACACATTTACAAGGCTGGCTGGTGACTGGGTTCATGTTGTTGTTCCTACTTTTTTTTTTTTTTTTTTTAATAATTTTTTTAGTGTTGACAGACCTTTATTTCATTCATTTATTTTTATGTGGTGCTGAGGATGGAACCCAGTGCCTCACACATGCTAGGCAAGTGCTCTATCACTCAGCCCCAGCCCCAGCCCCTACTTGGTTTTTTTTTTTTTTTGAGAAGGAAGAGAGAAAACACAGAGGTTTGGCACACACAGGGTCAGGGGGCACTTCCAGATCATGCTAGAGTTCCTAGGCCTGGCATTTTCAATTTTTGTGGTGTCAGGGCCTATTTACACTCTTAGAAAGTGTGAGGACCCAAAAGAGCTTTACTTACATAGGTTATAGCCAGTAATACTGACTATAACAGGGAATTTAAAAAAAATATTTACGTATTAACCCATTTAAAATAGCAATCAGTCCATTTCATGTTAAATAACATCTTTATGAAAGTTATTTTAAAAAATCAGGGAGAAAAATGGCACTGTTTTGCATTTTGGTATACATCTTTCACCTCTGACTCAACAGATGACAGGTAGCTTTGCCCATCTGAGCCTGTATTCAAGGTACCATGATACATTGTTTTGGCTGAAGTATATGGGAAATCAAAAAAGCTCAAACCAATCCAGGCTCACAGAGATGTTTCTGAAAAAGGGAGTACTTCAATGGCCTTCTAAAAAAGTTTTGATATTCTCTGATCCTACACCAAAGTTCAACAATTGATAGCTTTTTAAAGATAAGTTACAATGTGGTATGTGAAACCATACTGAATTGTTCAATTATGTTAAAATCCAGTGGTGTGTCTCACACTTTGAACAGCCCTCTTCCTGTGTGTGTTATGTGGCTTCATTTATCCTAGTCGCTGGAAACACAGTGGTGTGCTAAGTTATTGGACCTTCCACCATATGTAGGAAAGTCCCTTTGCTAGCAATACCACCAATCCCAGCAGGAGTGAGATTAGCACTGGGAGCTGAACTGGTGATTTCAGGCTCCACCCTGGACAGCCTCAGGTCTGACGGTGTGTGCAGGGCAGAATGGCTGCCCTTGGACACCACGGCCCTCATGAAGGAACCGTTTTACCCCTGCTGCCTTGGAACCCAGCAGTGTGGAATCTCTGTGACGATAGCCTTGGCCTTGCAGACCCCTGAAAGCAGCTCAGCAACTGAAGATCCATAGGCCACCCTGGAGGTGCTCTTCTGTGTGGACTGAGGGCACCCCCAGAGTCTGAGTTCTGCGGAAGTGGCTATCAAATGTTCTTGGCCTACTACCCAGGCCACGAGGTTGGAAAAACTCCATCGCTAGCTGTCCATGTCCACAAAGTGCCTCCAAACACACAGGTACAGCCCTTCCCCAGGTCTTCCTTCAAGCCTACCAAGAGTGAAAGGCGGGGAAAGTAGAGAAGAATTAGGCTTGCTCCCTAGAGTGACACATCACTAATCTCATCATTTTACAAATTAAAATACCATGATCAGAACACATTGCTTATGAATAACACAACAGACAAAAATTCAGCTGTATGATAAAAAAAGTTGCCATATGTCAAAGAAGAGGCCAAAAACTCCCTAATCCAACAGTGTTAATAGCTCAAATTTGATTGGAAATATCACTATACTAAATTTTGTTAAGAAATTATTATTTTTAGTTGTAGATGGACACAATACCTTCATTTTATTTGTTTTTATTTTTATGTGGTGCCAGGGATCAAACCCAGTGCTTCACACATACTATGCAAGTGCTCTACCACCTCACCCCCACCACTATACTAAAATTTCAAGGGTTATAGCTCAGATCTATCTAATTAAAAAAAAAAAAAAAACAGCACTAGCCAGGTGCTGTGGTACATGCCTACAGTTCCAGCCACTATGGAGGCTGAGGCAGGAAGACTACTTGTGCCCAGGAGTTCAAGGACGGCCTGAATAACACACTGAGACCCCATGATGGTGGGAACAAATCAGGAATTCGGCAGAGTTTAATGCAATGAGGTCTGACACAACATGACGAGCCTTTGGAAAGTCAAGTGGCTAAAAGTAGCAGAGAGCAACATCTGCATTTATAGCGACTAAAGGGAAGGACACATTGAAGTCACACTGTTTATGATTAGTCACAGATGCTTTTCTGGCTTTTAAACATAAACCTCCTTATGCTGAACTCTCTCCAGGGGTTAACAGTGTCCGTACCAAGTCATTACTTTCCTCTGGACAGAAAGATGGACGGGGACCAGTGAGTAACTCGGGGCAGAGGCCATGGAGGTGGCGCCTGGATTCATCTGGGCAGCTGATTTCACACCCTCTAGAGTATAGAAGACACTAACTGCTTTCAGTGGCAAAATGCCAACTAGACTGCAAGAGATGAAAAGGCTCCGGAAATGAGAGACAGATAGATGGACGGATGAGCTTCAAGATGAACAAATATAGGTAATACAGCTGTAGAAAATTAAAACAGACTGTGGTTAAACTGCTGAGCTCTGAAGTACCACATGTGACCTACAAAAGGGGTCACCATGGCCACCACTAACACTTGAACTGTCTTATAACACTCCAGACGCCATTTTAAGCAACTTACCCGTATTTATTTACTTAACCTCACAGACTCCAAAGAGGTAGGCTGTATTCATTTCTAGGTACAGAGAGGGCCTCATTTTCCCACCACGGCTCAGCTAGTCAGTAGCAAGAGGGTGTGGGGTGGGGTCTAACTCTGGTGAGGCTCCAGACCTCATTCTTACCCTTGACCACTAACCATGAGCATCTCAACTTCAGAGGAACCTTGGTTTTCTCTCCCAGTGTGCCTTACTCTTAAGACCAGTAAAAATTCCAGTGAACAGCAAACAAAGTGAACATCCCAAACACCTGTGATATGACAGGGCTGGCCATCCATGGGGCTATGAGTCAGTGACGGGGGCAAAATCTCCACCACACAAGACTGCTGCTCACTGAAACAGCTTCCAAACTACTGCATTTGATTTGCACATTTTTGTGTTAAGCAGAACCTTCTTAAAGATATTTCCCTCAAACACTGATCCATGTAGAAGCTGAGTGAACACTGGTGTATCTCCTTCCCTAGAAGCAACAACTGTTGCCACATTATTCTTTCCGGTCTGAGTCTGTTACAGAGAACAAGACACCTCACATTCCCCAACAACTAGAAGCTCCTTAAAAACCACACCACCTGCACTGCACCTGGGCAAGCACAGCACTCCCACAGCAGCCAGTGTCACTCTGTACTTAGCTCTCCCCAAATGTTCCGAAATGTCTTCTATAGGTTCGATTTTGTGTTTTTTATTACAAGGATCTGATCTAGACTTACTTGTTGTATTTCACTGTCTTATCACTTCAGTCTTTATTTTTAAACTAGAGGGTTTTGATTTATAAATAGTTCAAGGACCTAAAATAAAATCAGACCTTAATTTGCTGTGGTAGGATGTCCACACAACTATGCACTTGAGCCAATGTCTTTATAAGATTAAAAAGAAAATAATTTTTTAAAAAAGCATATTAGTGACATAAAACTACCCTGCTAAAGTTCTCCATATGTCAACCTTCCCCTGGGCCAGAGAGAGGAGGTCTAGTCTCAGTAAGGCCAGGCAGGAATGGGCAGCATCTCCTGAGCTTGGTAGGTCCTTCCCACGACCAGGTAGTTGGCCAAGAAATACACTGGATAGTTATTGTCTTAGTGAGTATTCAAAGAGATAACTTTTTTCTTTTCAATGCACTGACAATGACTTAGAAACCATGCTCAATGCCCCATGAGAGAGGTGGAACCCAAATGACTGTCTTTAGGATGCTCACGATTTTCTAAAGAAGAAAACAGCCAGAAAGTAATGCCTGGTAGACCTGGGAAGTGAAGTGGGATGGCGGAGAAGAAGGAGCTTCCACACACCAAGAATGACACCTGCAAGCCCAGGTGCCAAGCTCCAGACACTCCAAGGTATACTGCACTCTGAGGAGAGCAGTGCAAACCAAGAGGCGCCTATGGTAGAGACTTTCCCACCTCCCCACACTGAAAACTACCCTGGAGCAGAGGGGGGATGGGAGCTGTGCTGAGCTCAGACTGTGCCAGGCTCTCAACATTCTGTGTGGCCCTGGGCAAGGGGCTCTCCTTTTTCTTCCAGGAAAACAAAAACAGCAACAAAAATCATAAACAATGCCTCACAGTGCTGGGCAGATTCAAGGAGAGGACAGACAGAAGGAACTCTGGCCCAGCACACTGAAGGTGCTCAATCGATGCTCTCCTCCCTCCAGGACAATCACCAGTAGCAGCTTCTGGGGCAGTAGTCCTTTACTGAGGATCTCAGGCTGGGTGACTCTGGGGAGAAGACACACCTGAATTTGTCCTGCTCATCCTGCACACAGGAGCGAGTACATTGGTGCTCACAAAAGCTTGCTGGGATTGGCCAAATGCTACAGGATGAACAAGTTACAATCACATCTGACACAAGCAACCGGAAGCAGGATGTGCCCCAAACCAGATCTGAGTTTCCATTTGTCCTCTTCCTAGATTTAAAAACTTGACTAATAACTTGTATCTTTCTCTACATGATTTAACACATCTCAGTGAAGAAGTTCTAGGCAGCAGCTTCTACTATAAAGAAACCCCATGAGTAGATGTTACGCCCAAGTTCAAGGGCAAGACTAATTATCAAAAGGTGTGCACTTTACACAACCACCTCCCAGAGGGCTGTCTGTTACTAAGGTTACCTTCCACCCCAGGGACATTAAAAAAAAAAAACACCTTTGTATACAGGCTCACCCGTGTTCAGGTGTATAGGTGTGTTTCTGAACAGTTACTTCACAGACAACTAACTGCAGCTACACAGTAATTAGGCATCTATGAAGTTGGGATCTTGAGTTGAGACACTCTTCAGAGAGAAAGAATCACTCACTGCTTTGCTCTTCTTTTGAAGGGTCTTTTGTTTTTGTCATTCAAATATTTCTCCTTCTTAATTTTGGTAACATGGGTAACAGGTTGCACGCTCACCAGTGCTTACTGATGGTGCCATGCAACCTGCGTATCATTCAGCAACCTGCGTATCATTATTGTTAACGCTGAGTAAGTCATGAGATTCAGTGTGGCAGGAAATGAAAACCAGGGTTTGGCTTCTTCACGTGCTTCCTGTGTGTCTTTCTGAGAAAGGTGAAGACCACTGGGCTGGCAACTCAGCATGTACTTGTGAGAAACCACAGGTTCCCCTGAGTAGACGTCCACTTCCAGAAGTATCTTCCTCAAAAAGAATGATTTGCTCTCCAGGTTCCACAGGGTTTGCAAAGCCTCCCCCACGGACTAGGACAGGTGAGAGCAGTCCCTGGAGGCCCGGACAGAGGCCAGCTGGAAGAGATGCCGGGCTTCTCATGGTTTCCCTGGCCACTAACCTTGTTCTGGCCTGGCTCTCACTGCCTTAAACCTAGCTCTTGAATGGGTGGGAGGAGGAAATGGCCACCAAATCCCAGCCCACCTCCACCTGGCCTGGCCATCAAGGGCAGGAGAGGCAGTACTGGGAACCTCCAGGAAACAGGCTTTACTGGTCTTCACAGGCAACCAAAAATCAAGGATTAGCCTAGAACAGGGTTAGTTGCCTGAGGCCCAGGGGCCGAATCCAGCCTGCCTCCTGTTTCTGTAAATAAAACTTTATTGGACCATAGACATGCCTATTCCTTTACTGTCTATGGCTGCGTTTGCTCACACAGCCAAAAATATCTACAATCTGGCCCTTTTCCGAAAATGTTTGCCAATTCCAGTCTAGAACTGTGCGGTTCAATACAGTAACCACTAGACACATTTTAAATTTAAGATAACTAAAATTAAGTTAAAAATCCAGCTTCTTGGCTCAACAGTCACATGTGGCCAGTGGCTAAGGCAAAAGAGAGCACAGAGAACATTCCCACCACTGCAGGCAGTTTTCTTGGGCAGTGCTGGAAGTATAGGATCTAAGTCATCAAACTAAATTTACAGTCATCAAGTTCTGGGTCACTCTCTCTCCTTAGAAAGGTCTGCACTGAGTTAAAATATATCCCTTTCACACTTGAACTCCTAGGATATGCTTATTCACTACAATGAACACAAGCTTCAGACTATTTGGTATACAATAACTGTAAACCAACAAGAACTACAAGTCATCAGGTGGTCATTTTTACTTACTTGTTAACGGCCTTCCATCCCCAGTGAACTGTAAACTCTGTGAAAGCTGGGCCATTATGCTTGCTTGTATTCCAAGTTAGGACCCTGCCCAGCACACACGATAGATATTGACACACATACAGTATTGGTAAAATGAATAAGAAATGAACCCGGGTGCAAAACCATCCTGTGAAAAGAGGCTGCTGAACTGAACAGGTGATATGGCAGTGGGTAAATACACCTCTGTAACCCTGCAGCAGATGTTCTACAAACAGCTCGAATTTCTACTTAAAGTAAGTTTAAAAAAAAAAAAGATTCCAAACAAAAAAGCCATCAGGGTTTTGATTTTGGGCCCACCATGTAAGGGCCAGCCGTGAGACCTTGGGTAAGTTATTTTCCATTCTGAGTGAGCTACCCGCCTCCTCCCTAAATGGGATGGATGAGCAAACAGATAACTCAGCACCAAACCCTCTCCTGTGCTGCCTTCTTCCCAGCTCCCTGCTCCCTCCAGAGCACCCTGCCCAGGGGGAGTTCCTCCTGTGCCCTTTCCCCATGGCTGGGTCTCTCCCACAGAACCATAAACTCCTCTGGGGCAGGGGCTATATCCTAGTCACTTTTGGCACACAGCAGCTGCTAATCAAAGGTTCAACTAAGAGTCTAAGAGCTCAATAAATAAAACACATTTTTGAAACCTAGTATTAACAAGCTTGCTCTAAGAAGTTCTTAGGGGGGCTGGGGTTGTGGCTCATCAGTACAGCGCTCGCCTAGCATATGCAAGGCCCTGGGTTAGATCCTCAGCACCACATAAAAGTAAATAAATAAAATAAAAGTATTGTGTTCAACTAAAACTAAAAAATAAATTAAAAAAAAAAGAAGTTCTTAGGAGTAAATAATCAAGCATTCTTTGAGTTTTAAAATTAGAAATACCCTCACTGTTTGAATTAGTAGTTAGTCTAAAGGTTGCTCTGTAAAAAGTCAAGTCTTTTTCAAGTTCATACACTTCACTGGTTTCCCTGCTGCAATTACACAGTGAACAGCCACAGGGAAAAATCCAAACTGGGCAAATGAGATCTTGGAATTAACAGCAAACAAGGTCTTGGAATTAACAATAGCAGCAGTGGTGGTTTAACAAATAAAATCAAATGATTCTATTTCAGAATAAATTCATAATTCAAAAGGTAACGAGTACATTAGGTATCTAATAAAAATCAGAAGACCCACAAACGAAAAATCTTAATTTTATATGCAATCAATTTTTTTTTCTTTTTAACTGCTAACTATTCAGTATTTAAGGTCAAACTGAAATCCAAACAATTTACATTTTGCTCTTGACCACTTGGGTTCTGCAGCTAGAACACCTAATGCTAACTGTAGTCATCCTGTTTCTTGGCTGGCTGCACAGCCAAACAATAAATTCATAGCTGACTCTAAAATATTTGGTTATAGTGAAAGCTGATTTCCACCAGCTCTGTCAAAGAGGGTTTGGGGAGAAAAGCAACATGCATTTCATTCTAGCAGGCTGGGTGTTCACGTGCTTCTATCTTCCTGGGTACACCCTAGGACCTGAAAAATCCTGCCCAGCATTTTAGTCACAGGGATTGTTAGTCACCTAGAGATCCTGCACCCACCCTTCCTTCACACAGGTCCTTAAGGAGATTTTGATAGTGAAAACTGTTTTGTATGAGGGAAAAGCTGTGATCTTATATTTAAAAAGTGATCTGGTGAGGCTTAACACCATTTTCTCTTTCACCCAGTTACGAGCAAAATTTACATAACAAATATCTTAAAATGCCAACTAAGTATGTACTACCCTGGTAACAATTCAACACGAGTAACAGGAACTGCATTTTTAAGCTAACTCTAAACCCCAAATATGTACCAACTGTAAAAAGGCAAACTGCGATTATTAAAATAATGATGTCTGCACACCCTAGAAACTTGTTGCCATCTTAAATTTAAACACCAAATGGCAACACACAGCCTATATGCATGCTGAATAGTTTGTAATACTCCATAAAAATGCTAACATCTTAAAAATTACAACCCCCAACAGATTTCAGATTTCAAAGCATGAGCACATTTCTTTTAAAAACGCTCTATGGCAAGAATGATAGTCCTTCTAAAGGAAGCTCTTTTCTGATCAATTCTGCATATTTTCAGATTGCAATTTATCTTTAATTTTTAGATATGTCCCCGGCAAAGCCTTTGCAGTATTAAGCAACACCAATGTAACAGAAACTCTGCGTACCGACAGCAACTTGGCCCGGCTTGGCCGGGCCCGCCTCTCCTTCCTACCCCCACCCAATACCTTCCCCGGGCAGTGACTTCACATCCTTTGACATCAGCACAGCTTCGAAAGGGGGATGGGAGAGAGAGCTGAAAGCAGAAAAACCAGCTTTGAACTATGCATGCAAGGCCTCTCTCGAGCGGCAGATTCTGTAAGTAGTTTGTAAAATGCCAAATGGCAGTGACACACCCCATCTGCTCCCGTGAAGCCTGCAGCAAAGTGGAGTGAATTCTGCTGAAGGGACTTCCTGCTTTTCCTATCTGAAGCACAATAGCCATTTATTAACTACCCACGGAAGGTTCCGGTCAGTGGAACACACAATAACTCACCTCGAATGTGGAGAAGGGCCACGGGCTGGAAAGGCCCATTGGAGCTGGCCGCATCCACCACCATCCCGCTGCCCGCCTTATTACATGTCAACATCTAGACTCCTGCGGGGAAGGCAGTGTACTCCTAGGGCAAGAAACCAGCCTCCATTTTAGTTTAAAAAAAAGACAAACTGAAGCTCTCTGCAGCTGGAGGGAACTGGCTGGCTAGTGATGTCAGCAGGCACGGAGCTCGCTGATTGGCTGGAAGCTGCAACTTAAAATGACACTGAAAAAAAAAAAAACCTGCAAATGGAAAGAGCGTTCTGCTTGGCTGTCAGTGTGCACTGAGAGCCTGGGCATTTTCCGGCTTTCTGCAGTCTTCATTTCTCAGTAACTTTCAGGCAGAAAACCCACCTCTCCGGGGACAGACTGGAGGCCACAATCCCCAGCCAGACTGTAAACAAATGATTCTGAGAGAGAGAGAAAAAAAGGTGTGTGCATAGGAGGTGTTCTGTGGGAACTTTACATTTTGGCATTTCCCTGATACCCCAAATTCAGCGGCACTTTATGTCCCCCGTCCATCTTCTCCTTTCTAGTTGTACTTTCACATGTACATCCTATGTATCATGACAGCCAGCCGGTGATTTAAAGCCAATGGCTATTTAAATATTACATAATTCCAATTCATTAGTCCAGACTCTTGTTCAACTTCCGCTACCACCAAGTGGGCAAGTTATGAATTTATAATCCCCAAACACTGGTTTTCCCTGAGACCTAGTTGTTTCCCCACCCTCTGAAAAACATAGATTGAAAAACTATATGAAAAATGAAGGCTGCTTTGTATTCAATAGCTAGAAAGTGCTACAAATTAAAGTCCTTATTCCACATGGTTGTGGGAGCTAAAACAGACATAAAATGTGTGCTTTCTTTTTTTTTAATATTTACTTTGTAGTTGTAGGTGGACACAATACCTTTATTCATTTATTTTTATGTGGTGCTGAGGATCAAACCCAGGGCCTCACACGTGCGAGGCGAACGCTCTACCGCTGAGCCACAATCCCAGCCCCTGTGGTGCTTTCTTCTGGAGCTTAAAGATGTCAACATATCAGATTCTTTTATTTAGGTTTTAGATATTTTGTTTAGATTAAAAATTGATATTTCACTAACTTTTGATGGGAGATTATTAAAAGCAACATTCAGATCCTAGTTTCCTGTCTTCAGACAAAGTTAATGAAAAAGTTGCTCCAAGAAGAAAGGTCACTCTGACCTGGAGTGCTTGGAGGTGGCAGGGAGACGACTCCTACAGAGAGAAGAGCTGACACCAGTGCCAAATGAAAACGAATAAACCTAGAAAAACCTCTTCAGCAGAGCAGAAGCTATCTCCTCACTTCTTTGTACAAACAAGAAAGTTTTCCTTTGTATCATTTCCCACACAATCCCCACCTCACCCATTTGCTCCACCTGTGAATAAGAACCAAAAAGCCCCGTAACTCCAAAACACAATTTGCAGCAAAAGAAACATGTGCTGCTGCTGGGTGGCCATGACACCTGTGGGCCTGGATGCCACACACCTCAGCAGATGAGTGTACCACTGCACCCATTTGGAGGTACTTTCCTGGTCTTCCCTGCAGTAAGAGGGTAGATGCAACCGTGCCAACAGCTGTGTGATGGTCAGAAAAGCAGTGACCAGAATCCTATCCACCCCTTCTCCCCAGGGCTGAGAACTGCAGGACTCCATGGCAGGTCCAACAGCTTCCAGTGGGCCTGAGCCCCAAGAGCAGACACCACCCCAAGGCTGTCTCCCTATGAGTGCACACTGCTGGCCTCACGCCTGCCCTGGCAACAATGCTACCTGAGCAGCAGACGCGGTTAAACAAAAAGACCAAGCCTCGAGTCAGGTGACCTGAACTCAGATTCTGTCTGTCCAAGTGTCTCCAAGGACCTCTCCCCTGCCCGGGGCTTCGAGAAGAGGACCACCACCAGCCCTCAGTGCTGAGGTACTGCTGCACTCACTTCCACTCAGTGCCACCTCCCCTCCCCAGGAGCCACACCAGGGAACTCATGGGGAACAGGGTACTCAGGGGCTTGGGAAGGATCAGAAGCCCGTGCTTACTGCAGTCTGCACTTTCAACAGGACGAGACCTCCAGCCAGATTCAACACTCATGTGAGATAGTCTGGGGAGATGCGCCTGTGCCAGAGACGCCAGGAGCATCAGCGAGAAGCACATGGTGGACAGAAAAGGAAGACACTTTTTCATGTATTTTTCCTAATGATCTAAGATCAAAGGATCTCAACTTTATTAGTGATTCCCCTCCACACTCTTTAAAAACCTTATGCATATAAAGTAGTTCTTTAAAGACTGAGATCAAGAAATTATTGATAAAACAAAATATAGATAAGAAATAATGACTTGAACAAACAAGGCATATTTCTGATTTGGAAACATAAATACTATAAATATGCTAATGTCAATTTTTTCCTAAAATGGCAGATTAATGGCATTTAATGGTAGTTTATCCTGAGTTGCTGGGATTACGGGTATACAACATTTGTACCTGACTGCAACTTCAGATAATGATTTCAGAAAATATTTGGAAATATGTTTCAAGATTTTTTTTGTTTAAGTAGTAAACTTTTGTTTTACTTCTTGGAATTCATTCTAGAAATGTAATAACCATGAATGAGTACCACATTTTAAAAAAATGTATATTTAAAAAATATAGTATTTTTTTAAAAAATACCTATTTTTGAAATTATGCTAAAATAAAGCACATGATATAAAATTTACCATCCAAACTGCTTTTTAGGAGTACAGTTCAGTGGCATTAATTACATTCATGTCCTTGTTTCAATTCTTTTGGGGACACAGCTAGGAGGAACTGTTGGATCACATGGTATACCCTTTTTTTTATTTCTGAAGAACTGTCATGCTGTTATCCCAGTGGCTGTCCACTGCACACCCCACACCAGTGCATACCCAAGAACACATCCGGGCCCCTGCACATCCTCAGAGCACTCACGCCTTTGCACAGTACCCTCTCCTCGGGGTGCGCACTGAGCTGCAGTCCCGAACTACAAGTCATGCTGAGCTCCTCTGCACAGGCAAGCTGACCATTTGTGTATTTCTCTGGAGAAATGTTTGCTTAAGTTTATTACACATTATTAAAACCAAGACTTTTTGGTTGCTGTTGAGTAGTAAGAGTTGTTTGTCTGGACATTAATCGCTTCTCAGATACAGCACTTACAGAAACCTCCTCATTCTGTAGGCTGCCTTTCGCCTTGCTGACTGTGTCCTTCAGTGCTGTTTTAATCAGATGCAGTCCAGTTTACTTGTTTTTACTTCTGTTGTGTACCACTTCTGGTGTCATACTCAGGAAACCACAGCCAAATCTAATGTCATGAAGTTTAATAGTTTTAGCTCTTAACATCCAGGATTTGATTCATTCTGAGTTCATTTTTGTATACGGTGTTAGGTAAGGGTCTAACTAACACCAGACTTTTTCATGTGGATATCCAGGTTTCTAGAGTCATCTGTTAAGTCTGTCTTTTCCTCACTGAATAGTCTTACCACATATGCACAAGCTCTGTTCTATACCATTCATCTATATATGTCTGTTTTGGTGGCAATACCACACTAGTCTTGATTACTGTAGCTTTGTTTTAAGTTTTTAAATGAGGAATGGTGAGTCCTCCAACTTTTTCTACTTCTGGAAAAAACTACATTGGGATTCTTAATTTTATTTTAGTTGTAGATGGACACAACATCTTCCTATCTTCCTCTCTCTCTCTCTCTCCGCTTTTATATAGTATTGAGGATCAAACCCAGTGCCTCACACATGTTAGGCCAGCGCTCTACCACTGAGCCCCAGCCCCAGCCCAACACTGGGATTCTTACAGGTACTACAACTGACTCTCCAGATCACTTTGGGAAATACTGACATCTTAACAACATTAGGTATTCCAGTCTATGAACACAAGATGCCGTTCCATTTATGGGTTTCATTAATTTCTTTCAGGAGCATTTGTAATTTGGAGAGAATAAGCCTTTCAATTCCTTGATAAGTATTTCATTTATTTATTTACTTGGTACACTGAACCCAGGAGCACTCTACTGAGCTCACCCCCTACTCCTTTTTATTTTATTTTGGGACAGGCTCTTGCTAAATTGCCCAGGGTGGCCTGGAAGTTGCAATCCTCCTGTCTCAGCCTCCCAAATCACTGGAATTACAAGCATGCACCACCATGCCTGGCTTAAATATTTTATTCTTTTTGAGAGTATTACATTCTACTCATGGTTCCAAAATAATGGAAACTACCTTAAGGTCAAAAGGATTACCCCACATACTCTGTAAAATTTTATGCATCCATCAAAAATACTTATACAGGGGCTGGGGCTGTAGCTCAGTGGTAAAGCACTTGCCTCGCATGAGTGAGACATTGGGTAGCACCACAAAAAATAAATAAAGATATTGTATATCTAACTACAACTAAAAAAATATTTAAAAAATACTTACACATTTATAAAACTGAAATATAAGTGAAAAAGTCAGAGAATGATTTTTCATAAATAGTATGATCAGAAAATAATCTCAAAATATTAACAATGGTCATCACTGAATGGTAGAGTTATAGATGCCTTTTCTTTTAGAAACTCCCTGTGTTTATTAACACTGTAGAAAACTACATTATTATTTTAATGAGATATAAAAGTAACAATTTTTAAAAGGAGACATATATTAAGTTATAGCAGAAAGAATCTTTAATGCAGTTTCCCCTTAAATGTCAGGCTAAGAACAGGGAAAGGATGGTGATAGGAACCCAAGAAGTCTGATACAAAGATTTTATTATGATGATAAATGAGATCATGGGTGCAAAAAAACCCATAAAACTTTGTTGAAATCAGGCATAAAAAATTTAAATAACAGATAAGGATGATGACTCTTTGTCTCAAAGACTCAATTATGAACTGCCTGAGTTTCTCACCATGAGTTTGTCACCTTTGCATGGAGTCTGGGTTCATCTAAGTGGTCAAGGTTCAAGTGGTCTCTGGAGTGAAGCTCTCTGCCCTGATGAAACAAGTACTGGCAAATGCAACCCAGAGGGGCTCATAATACAGCCATGTCACTCACTCTAGGACATGTTTTGACACCTTCCTGGGAGGGACTGGACAGAGGGAAAAGATCAGCATGGGGCAAGAGACTGCCCTGAAGAACCCCGCTGGTTCTGTCTTCACCTGAAAAGGGATATACCTGATTCCTCATGTTGTTAAGAGGGCTCACATCATACAGGGAGTAGACTCCCTTGCTGGGTAGGAGCAGAGAGTATAGGACCCAGGCGGGATGCCACTAAATGCAGCCCCAGCCAGCACAGGCCAAATGCAGGAAGCAGTGTGCATTACCTCACTCTAAAAACCTCATTGCCCATCAACAGCATTTTGGAAAGACCCCTGGTTGCAGTGCACAGATATCACTGAGCCACGCAAGGCACCTCCACTTAGGGTAATCCCTTTGGGCAATCTTCCTTTTATTTCCTGCTAGGTTCAGCAAGAGTTCCAGCCACAGGTTTTCTCTCTTGGCTTAGACGCTGGACAGTCTCTGGCACCAGGGGGTTCCTGTCAGTGTACTGAATCATCTCCTGAACAGTTACTTTCCACGCCCCTGAAACAGACCCTGTTCCACTCTGGTGCCAGGAGTGGACACCTCTAATCGTCACCTTGACCAGCCCCATCCGCCTGTTAGGCTGGCCTCCCACGATGCTTCCATAACCCTCCTGGCTGCAACTACACCAGGAAGAGCTCAAAAGGCAAGGCTGGTGGCTGGCTCAGCACGGTGCACCTTCCGCTAGGAAACTGGCAAGAAGACCTGGGCTCTCAATGCACCCTCCAGCAAACGCCGAATGTGGAAAATCTGCACAATATGACAGCTTAGCTCTGAAAAGGAATTACCTTTTATTTTCTCATCCCTCCACCACTGTTTTCTTCTCTGTTTAAAAACAAACTGTCTGTAAATACATCCCACTGATTTTATTTCTAGGTAGTATTTCTGAATAAAACTTTCATTTCTAAATTCAGCCAAAGGTTTTCTTTTTATCTCCCCAAGCCCATTTGTAGGCAAATTACATACGCTCACATCTTAGTAGATAAGTTTTACAGTAATTAACAGATTTTTTTTGAGCCTAGAGATCTGTGACACTATAGCCATAATGCAGAGGCATTGGGCTGGCCAGCACTATTTTTTAAACAAAACCCCAAAACCAAAAAACTGGAAACCACACAAGCATAGATTGTTGGGTAAGAAATCTAACCTAAAAAATTTGGCTTCACTTGCAGTTTAAAATAGACCTTTTCCTTAGACAGATCAAAGGTACCTAACATTCAGCTGTGCTCAAAGGCTGCCAGGGAACTTCTGCTTGCCAACAGCAAGGACAAAGGGACAGGCACTGGCTGCCCTGTTGATCTAAGTCCTGTGAGTAATTAGAAAGCCACGGCTGAGCTCACCCACAGGGAAGCTCAGCACAGCTAGGTGGAGGAGCTGCGAAGACCTCACCCTGGCTCCTGGGTGAAGCCTGGGCTCGATCACTGCTCACCACTCCCTGCACTGGGCTGGAAGCCTTGCAGGAAGGTAAGAGCTCTCAGCGCTCCTTGTTCTGACAGCACAGGAAGCCCCCATGCAGTAGATGAAGTCCGTTTATGTCAAAGACTATCATACCAATTTTTTTTTTTTTAATTGGCCCATACCCTTGCCAAACCTACAGTAGGTCAACGGAGCGATAAACCTCGTTTTCCAAGAAGAAGCCTGAGGTGGAGTGATGTGAAGGAAGCGGTGAGTTCAGGCTAGGTTTAGCCGCCCTGAGAGGTGATGCCACAGCAGTCTCTGTGAAAACTGCAAGGATAGGGAGAGGACAGGCAGTGTGGCTGCACTGTTCCCTGGATTCTTGGCAGATGTGGTCATGGATACCACAGACACAGGTACTATGGCCCCTGCCCTTGGTGACAGCACTGACAGCAGCTAACATGGAGAGTGGAGTAGCATGTCGGAGTGTCCTGAGCCCAAGCATCCATCAAGGGATTGATGGATGAACAAAATGTAGTAAGTCTGCAACATGGAATGCCACAGCCTTAGAAAGGAACTGAACCTTTAGTACATGCTGCCACACGGACAGTGTTCAACCAAAGGTCTGCAAAGGCCCCAGCATTTTCCCAATCCCAGAGAACTCAACAGAGAGAGTATGGCCATTTTATTCCTCAGGTGCTCCCCAGGGCAGCAGGCTAGGGCAACATGGAAGGCAGCCCATGCCCGCAAGCAGGGGGTGTAGGTACAGGACAGGCTGAGCCACTGCTCTTACGGTTTCTTCATGTTGTACCAGGACAGTCCTTTTAATTCACAGCCACAGCTTTTCTGCTTTGATTCCATCTAAACACTGGAGGGGAGGAGGTAGCCCACTTTCCTCTTCCTCACCCAGGATACCACGCTCTGTGAAGCTCTTCCTACTCACCACCAGGAAGGACGAGCCCTCCTAGGAACTGAGGAGAGTTAAACCCCAGCAAGAGGGTCTGGAGAAGGTTGTGCTAAGTCAATTAAGGTAGAAGGACAGATAAGACTCCACTTACATGAGGTCTCTGGAGTTGTCAAGCTCTAGAGATAGAAAGTAGAGTGCAGGCTTCCAGGGGGTCGGGAGGAAGGGGAACATCCTGTGTCATGGGGGCAGTTTCTATGGGGTCTGATGAAAAAGTCTTGGTTGCAGATCTATAGCACAGTAAATGTATCTGATGCCCTGAGAGATACAACTATGAATGGTTAAACTGATAAATAATATGCTATGCATATTTCATCACAACTGAAAAAAGAAGATAAGGCAGGCTTGAGCCAAGGCAGTTCAGGGGACACTGGGAGCAGAAGCAGCAGGGTACAGACTCTGGGGAGGGTGGAGCATCAACAGGGAGCCAGATCTCCAGCTGGAGGGAATGGACAGAGAGAGAAATGCCCAAGGAAGTGTGTATGTGTTGATAAGCTGAATTTCAGGTACTGGGGAGGAAGCCTGAGAGCGGCATGGAAGGCCGAAGCTCAATACTTATGTGAAATGTGTGAATGCAGCTGGAAGTTAGAGACCAAAACCCTGGGGTTTCACCCAGAGAGGTCTGAGGCTGACACCTGAGTGACTCAATGGGGCATTTGTGGCTCAAGGGGCATGGAGAGGACAGCACTTGCAGCATGAGTCTGGGCTGGATGAGGGATTGGCCTGTCACATAGGCAGCTAGCTCTCAATTACTTACAAGCACAGTACCGGCTGTACCTCTGCTGCCTAGATGCTGACCAAGGACTGCCATGACTCTGTGATGCCTGGAGGGCTAGGGGCATCTGGTTATCATCCAGCTCCTCTTCAGCTCTGACCAACACAGATGGTCAAATATTTGCTCTGATCTGGGACCTGCCTCACCAAGCATAGGGACTGTGGGTAACCAAAAGAAGGCACCATGTCAAAGACACGATGAAAGAAAGTACTCATCAGAGCAGAGTCTTCCTGTTTGGCCCTTTCTAGGCTGACCAGAGCAAGTCAGCAGTCTGGTAAATTTCTCACACCCCATTCTTAGTTTCTTCAACTAAGAGGCAAGAGGCTAAGCCCTCTGTAAATATATGCATAATTCATTTTTAAGCAGTAAAAACATGCATTGTTATGGCAAAACTTTTAACTGTATTGAAAAGAAACTGCTCTGAATGAGGTGAAATATTGTATTTTGATGAAAGCAGAGCAGGATATATAAAACGTTAACTGCCACTCAAAAGCCAAACTGGGAAAACCAAGCACATTCTCCTACAACATCGCGAGGACTGCTTTCACGGAAGGCCAGAACCTCAGGGTCTCCTGTGCCAGGGTCTCCAGGTAACTGAAAATTACAGCCCACATCATTCCATTATAACTTTGGCTTCTTCCTGGCCTTTTGTTTCTAAAACAAGGAGAATGTCCTCAAGAAACATGATTAGTTTACTGTACCCGTAAGTCACTTTAAAAAATTGATCTCTTCAGTTAACATTTAACACTTCTACCTTTCAAACTAAATATACCAAATGATGGGATCGATTTAGAGAAATCTTTCAGTGAATAGGTCTGAAGACCATACTCAACCTGTTACCAAAAACTAAAACACAAAATACCGTCTTTCACCTAGCAAATGACCAAAGCCTCCGACTTATCACAGTGCCGGAAAAATGCCACCGTGCAGACACCCCACAGGCTCTGGGAGTATGAGCTTATGGTGCCCTCTCTCCAGATGGTATGTGTGCAGAGTCTGGCAAGTTTTTGAAAATCTATCTTCTTTGATCCACTACTTCTTTACTTTGAATCCAGCTTAAGGAAAAGTGCAGAGATGAGAACAGGACAATAATAGATTTACATAAGAGCACTGTTTATAACAGCTGAAAATCTGGGGTACCCACACAATGAAATAATAAACAATGGTTAGAAATCACACCTGCCATTCCCACTGATGTCAGGAACAAGACAAGCATGCCCGCTCTTACCACCACTGTGAACCACTGTACTGGAATTATCAATCAACTCAAGTGAAAGACATGCAATGTGTAAGAATCAAAGCAAAGAGGTGAAACTATCTTTTTATGCAGATGATCTAGATAGCTGGAATGTTCAAAAGAATCAACTGAGAAATATTGTAAGGAGTAAGATGATAATTCAGTAAAGAAGCATGAGGCAAAAGTAAGGGCCAACATTCAGAAATAATGACTACTATGTAGAAGACACATGTAAGAGAAAACTCCATTTCCAACAGCAGCAATAATGGACTATCTGGGTATTAATAAGAAATGTGTAAAATCCACATGAGAGAAACTATAAAATATCCCTAAAGGAAACAAAAGTGGCTTTGGAAAATAAACACGGCACAGTCCTAAAACAGAAGGCAAACACCTTAAGATGCAAACCATTCCTTGGACACTTTATAATTTAATAGGATTCCAACAAAAATGCCAACAGCTCTTTCTACAATGAGATGAGCCAATTCGAAGTTCCAACTGTAATGACAGTAGAATCACTGCTGGATTGTTTTAGTAGACTATATAGCCAAAATTACATTGATGATGTTAGCAAGATTTTCAATATAAGATAGAGGTAAAACTATGAAAATCCAAGAAAAAAAGTGAAAATACTATTATATAATAATGAAATTTAATTAAAGATATCAAATTAAATGCATGATTTAAAAATAATTATACTCGTGCTGGGGATGTGGCTCAAGTGGTAGCGCGCTCGCCTGGCATGTGTGCGGCCCAGGTTCCTCAGCCCCACATACAAACAAAGATGTTGTGTCCACCGATAGCTAAAAAATAAATATTAAAATTCATTCTCTCTCTCTCTCTCTCTAAAATAAATAAATAAATAAATAAATAAAATAAAAATAATTATACTCTAGCTCCCTCCACTGAAAACAATTAAAAGTAATCTCAGTCCTATAGTAATGAGTACTTTTGCTATCCAGATTCTGGTCTCTTACAGCATTTCTCACTGAAAGGAACCAGGGCTATTGAGAACTGGCTGATTCCAGGTTTGGGGCAGGAAAGGTGCAAAATGAGCCTGTAGCAAATCTCACTGCTGAAAACCAAGAAATCAAAAATACATGATCTAAAAAATACATAGGAGTTAGCCTAAAGGACACCAAGGTCGAAATTATGCATTTGAACACAGGAAGAATAATGAGTTTAGATTAAAACACTGAAATAAAAGACAATACATTAGAATCCACAATAATATTCACAGAAAAGAAGTCAGAAAAAAGCTTAAGTTGTCACCATTTCAGGGAAACCAGTAAAACTCAAAGACAAAGGAATTATGCTGATCCTGTTTTTCTATCATGAATCATATTTCAGGATAACTAACTATCCAGTTGGTATGAAAAATAATCATTTCCAAAAGAATGCCAAATTAACTTGTAAAATTGTAGATCCAGGAAAGGTTTATCAACAGCTTTTTAAAAGATTAATGTGGTTGATGGGGAATAAACATCGGCTGGGTGTCAGGATATACCTCACAGATTATTATTAGTGGTTTTGAATTGCAAAGGGAAGCATTTAACTGTATATGGAGAGAGCAATCTGTCCTTGCTCCCATGTGTTAGTGAAGTTGAGCCTCACTTCTTAGGCAACCAGAGATTACGTATCTCCCACAAGGAGGACACCATCTGCTGAGTTATGCAGCACCAACCCTGTCGTAGTCTAGCCAAGAGAGGTTTCCACTTACAGCATCTATAGGGTACACCTGGGCAGAACAACTGGCCTGGCTAACTTAATAAGTCACTGTTGTGGTTTAGACTGGCAAGTCTCTGGCAAAGGTGTCCCCAGGTGTCTACTAAAACGATAACAAATCCCTGTTGAAAACCCTGACTCTAGGTTTCAAATATTTGAATATAAGACCAGTATATAACAACACCAGAGATGATGATGATGATCAGGAACACAAGCAAACAAGACATTTATGCACAAAATGTGACAGAAACTGCAGACACTGGTCTTATGATGCAGGCTGTGAATAGTGATGCTCACTGTAAAGTTGCACGGAATGTACAAAAGAATAGGAAGAGCCTTAAAAATGACACTGCAGATTTTAAAAAGAACCAAATAGAATTTTCAGACATGAAAAAGTATTTCTGAAGTTAAAAGGTCAACAAATGGGTCAAACACATAAAGACAAACCTGAAAATTCTCAATCAGGTAGAAATTGAGAACAATGATTTAGAAACTTTGGTAGCAATTTAGCAGTAATTTTATGTCTGCTAACTATAATAATAAAAAATTATGGGAGTATTTTATATTTCACTTTTGCAATTATTTATTTTTATTGTACTTAATGATAAAATAAAGG
This sequence comes from Marmota flaviventris, assembly GCF_047511675.1. Lineage (NCBI taxonomy): Eukaryota > Metazoa > Chordata > Mammalia > Rodentia > Sciuridae > Marmota > Marmota flaviventris. The sequence goes on from NC_092499.1 coordinate 4,329,169, forward strand.
ACTGATATCCAAGATACATAAAGAACTGTTATAATAATAAGAAAATCAACTTAAAAACATACAAGAGGATTTGAACATACATTTCGTTAAAAATGATAAACAAACAGCCAATAGGCCCATGAAAAGATGCCATTTTCAATCAATAGGGAAATACAAATGAAAACCACCACACACCCACAGAAAGGCTACAGTCCAGTGGCTAGGCTATATCAAGCAAATGAAGGGGACACATGGGAACTGTGATGAATCAATGGTGGGACCTCTTTGAAAAATAATATGGCAGTTTCTTAAAAAGCTAGACAGAAACTTACCACATAAGCCAGCAATTCAATTCATAGATACTGACACAAAATAAATGAAAACTCATGTTTACACAAAGACTTATAACACCAGTATCATTCATACTAGCTTAAAAAAACCAACCCACATGCCCATTAATTGGTCAGTGGACAAACAAAAAGTGGCAATATTCACAATAACAAAAGAAACAAACTACTCAACAGGGACGAGCCTCCAAAACCTTTATCAAGCAAGACATACAAGATCATGTACTGTGCCAACCAAGAATATTACACCCAGCAAAGCTATCTGTTGTGGTTTAGATGTGAGGTGTACCCCAAAAGCTCATGTCAGACATTTCAAGAACACTTAGAGGTGAAGTGACTAGGCTGGGATTTTTAACCTCATCAGTGCATTAATCCCCTGGTAGGGATAAATTGGGTGGTAACTGCAGGTAGGCAGGGTGTGGCTGGAGGAGGTGGGTCATTAGGGCATCCTTTAGGGTATATATTTTTTCCTTGGGGAGAGAAGTCTCTTTCTCTCTGCTTCCTGGTGCCATGTTCCCTGCTGCTTTCTTCAGCCACACGCTTCTGCCATGATTATCTGCCTCATCCCAGGCAGAGCAATGGAGCTGCCATCTATGGACTGAGACCTCTGAAACCAAGAGCCCCAAAATAAACTTTTTCTCCTCTAAAATTGTTCTTGTCAGGTCTTTTGGTCACAGTGATGAAAAACGTGCCTAAAACACTATCCTTCATAAATAAAGAACTGAAGTCTTTCCCAGAGAAGCAAAACTGGAGGAAACTTATTACCAGTAACCAGCATTAAAAGGAACATGTAAGGGACTCTTATATGTATAAGCAAATAGATGATCATGAATAAATGCAAAAGTGGAAAACTTATCAGTAGAGCAGACATACAGAAGAGAAAAAGAATCAAACATCAGTACAGAAAACTATCAAACCACAAAGATAAACAATAAGAGAAGAATATAGGAACAAATAATAGGCAAAACATAAAGACAAAAATTAATAGAATGAAAGGAATATGTTATTAACAATTAATAATAATCCTGAATGTAAAAAGACCAAATCCTACAGTTAACAGATTGGCTGAATGGATTAAAAAAAAATAAGACTCAACTATATGCTGCCTATAAGAAACTTACTTTGGGATCATAGATCCCAAAGGGATCGACTCAACAAGAGGATATAACAATTGCAAATATCTATGTCCCCAACAGCAGAGCACCCAAATATACAAAGCAAATATTATATCTGAAGGAAGAGATAGACGCTAGTACAAAAATATTGGAGGATGCAAATGGGCCTAAAAGATATTTACAGAACATTTCATCCAACAGCTGCAGAATACAAATCTTTCTTAATCAACACATGGTACTTATTCTCTAGGACAGACCATATGTCACTCCCAAACTAAGTCCTAACAATTTCAAAAAACACTCAAAACTATATATCATGTGTCTTCTCTGGCTACAATGGAGTAAAACTAGAAATCAATCAGAGGAATTTTAAATATTGTACAAATGCGTGGAAATTAAACAACATGCTCCTGAACAAGTAATGGACCTACAAGGAAATCAAAATGGAAATTAAAAAAATTTCTTGACAAAAATGAAAATGGGAGCACAACATACCCAAACCTACAGGATACAGCAAACACAGTACTAAAAGGGAAGTTTATAGCAATAAGTGCCTCTATTAAAAAAAAAAATTCAAATAAACAAACTAATAATGCAGCTCAAGAAACTAGAAAAGCAAGAACAAATCAAACTGAAAATTAGTAGAAGAATATAAATAATAAAATCAGAGAAGTAACAAAACTGAGACTAAAAGAACCAAAAAAATCAGTTAAGACAAAAAACTGAAAGTTTGAAAAGAAACAAAATCAACACACCTTTACCTAGACTCAGAAAAAAGAAGAGTCAAACAGAATCAGAGATGAAAAAGGAGACACTACATCTGATATTTCAGAAATAAAACCACAAACACATAATTGGGAACTATTATAAAAAACTGCAGGCCAACAAATTGGAAAACTGAAGAAAAAGATACATTTCTGAACCCATATGACCTATTAAAACTGAACCATGAAGAAACAAAAACCTAAATGCACCAATAATAAGAAACAGGAATGAATCAGGAATAAAAAAATCTCTAAACAAAGAAAAGCCTTTGCTGATGAATTTTATCAAACTTTTAAAGAACTAACATCAATTCTTCTCAAACCATTCCAAAAAAATTTAAAAGGAAAAACCCTTCCAAATTCATTACCTTGATGCCAAAATCTAATAAGGAAAAAAAAATCTGACAAGGCCATAACTGAAAAAAAGAAAACTATAGGCCAATATCCCTGATGAAAAAAGATGCAGAACTTCTCAACAAAATATTAGTGAACTGAATCTATTAACACATCAAAAAGATTATATACCATGACCAAGTAGGATTTATCCTAGGGAGGCAAGACTGGTCGACGCATTTTTGGTTCTCTTGATGTAACACATCACATCAAGAGAATAAAGGATAAAACCCATATGATCATCTCAATACACTCACAAAAAAGCATTTGATGAAATTAACATTCTTTCATGAGAAGAAAAAAAACTCTATATATTAGGTATAGAAGAAACATGCCTTGATAAAATAAAGGCTGCATATACTGAATAGGGAAAAGCTGAAAGCATTTCCTCTAAGATCCTGAACAAGACAAGCATGTCCACTTTTATCACTCTTATTCAATATAATACTAGAAATCCTAGGCAGAGCAATTAAGCAAGAAAGGAAATGAAGGACATGCAAATTGGAAAGGAAAAAAATCAAATTATCTCCGCTTGCAGACAACATGATCTTATATGGAGAGAAACCTAAAGACTCCACCAAGAAACTATTAAAATTGATTTTAAAAATTCAGTAAACTTTCAGGACACAAAATCAATATAAAACTATCAGATTTTTTCCTACACATTAACAACAAACCTATTGAAAAATAAATCAAGAAAGAAATCCCATTCACAATAGACACAAAAATTAAAATATTTATGAACAAAATAAACAGGTAAGTAAAAGATCTCTACAATGAAAATTATACAACACTGATGAGAAAAAAACTGAAGAGGACACACATAAGTGGAAAGATAGCCCGTGTAATTTAATTTACAGAGTCAATGTAATTCCTATCAAAGTACCAGTGACATTCTTCACAGAAATAGAAAAACAGTTCATAAAGTCTATATGGAATCACGAAAGACCCCAAATAGACAAAGCAACCTTGGAGTAAAAAGAATTAAGCTGGAGTCATTATGATACATGACTTCAAAATAAACTACACAAAACTATAATGACCCAAATAGCATGGTAAATAGTATAAAAACTACACCTAGATAAAGGGAACAGAAAATAAATCCACACATCTACAGCTATTGATTTTTGACAGAGGTGCTGAAATACAATGGAGAAAGAACAGTGTGTTCAATAAATGGTGCTGGGACAGATGGATGCATGCAGAAACCTAAAGACTCCATCAAGAAACTATTATCCTCCCCCAAAGGATAATGAAAGTAGACCCTTATCTCTCACAATATATAAAAACAAAACTCAAAATGGATCAAAGACCTAAATGATTTAAAAAATTATCTTGATTTTAAAAATTCAGTAAAGTTTCAGGACTCAATATAAAAATACCAGATTTTTTCTACACAATAACAATAACAACAAACCTATTGAAAAATAAATCAAGAAAGAAATCCCATTATCTAAAATTATCTGAAACTTAAAAAAACAACAACAACAGGGAAAACACTTCAAGACATTGGTATGGGCAAAGATGTTTGGATAAGACCCCCAAAGGATAAGCAATAAAAACAAAAATAGACAAATGGGACTATATCATACTAAGAAGCTTCTGTTCAACAAAGGAAACGATCCAAGGAGACAACTTACAGAAGGGGAGAAATTATCTGCAAATTATTCTTCTGACAAGAAGAATACCCAAAATATATAAAGAACTCAACAGCAAGAAATTACTCCTAATAATTTAATTTTAAACTGGGCAGATGATCTGAATAGGCATTTCTCAAAAGAAAATATCCAAACACAATGTGTAAGTGAAAAATGCTCAATATCCCTAATAACCAGGAGATATGAATTCAAACTATGAGGTATCTTTTCATTCCAATTAGAATTGCTATTATCAAAACACAAGAAATAACAACTGCTGATGAGGATGTGGAGTAACAGGGGCTCTTACTTTTGGTGGGAATGTAAATTAATACAACTATTATGGAGAATCCTTAATAAACTAAAAATAGATCTACCAAAATGATCCAGAAATCCCACTTCTGGGTATATGCAAAGGAAATGAAATCAGTATGTTGAAGAGACCTCCACACTCCTATGTTTATTGTGGCAATGTTTGCAATAGCAAAGATGTAGAATCAACCAAAATATCTATCAAGAATGAATGGATAAAGAAAATGTGGAGTATACATACAATGGAATACTACTGAGCTATAAATAGAATAAAATCCTGTAATATATGGCAACATGAATGTAATTTGAAGACATTGTACTAATACAATGAATAAATCAGTCAGAAAAACAAATGCATTATGTGAAATAAATAAATAAATGAAATAAATCAGTCAGAAAAACAAATGCATTATGTTGTCACTAATATGTGGAAGCTAAAAATGTGGATTCAGAAAAACTGAGAATAGAATTGTAGTTACTAGAGGCTGAGAAGGATAAGGGTTGGGGGACGATGAGAGGCTAGAAAATGGATGCCAAAATAAAATCAGGTTTGAGGAATAAGTTCTAGTGTTCCAGTGCATAGTAGAGGTATTAATTTATATCAAGAAAACTAGAAGAGAGAAGTCAGAAGGTTATTAACACATAACTTTACAAGAAAAAGACCACATCTTGTACAATCTCAAATCTAGAGACAGAAAGCATAGAAATGGTCACCTGCAGAGGGGGCTGGGAGTGGGTGCTGATGGCAAATGAGCACATGAGGTAAGATGGAAATGTTCTAGAACTGGAGTGCAGTAATGGATGCACAACGCTACCCATGGAGTAAGACAACTTTCCCATTCACAATAGGTATGCAAATTATGCCTCAATAAAATTAATAAAATCTGTGACTTGAAAAGTTAAAAAAAAAATCATGAGATAGAGCTAAAGTTATTCTCAGAGGAATATATGGCTTTAAATTCCTTTATTATTAAAAACCAGCTAAAGATAAGTGAATTCAACTTAATAAATAAGAAGGATAATTAAAGATAAAAGTAGAGATGAATGATACTGAACACAAACAAAATAGTCAAAAGGATAAATGAACTCCTAAAGTGAAATAATAACCACAGAGGTGGAAGAGATTAAAATATTCATTAAGCTGGGTATGGATGGAAGGCTGAGGAAGGAGGATCCCAAGTTTGAGGCCAGCCTCTTCAAATTAGAGACCCTGTCTCAAAATGGAATAATAAAGAGGTGGGGATATAGCTCAGATCTGATAGAGCTCTAGTCCAGCAGGCATGAAGCCCTAGACTCTATCCCCAGGACCTCAAAAGGATTTGTTAAGCAGTACTTTGTACTAGTTCCCATGTGACCCACTATAAAAGGAAGCTACGGATTATTACAGAGAAAAGCACTCAGCCCAGCTGGGTCCTATAGCAACCTTCTAACTTTATTTCATGAAGACAATTTTATTATTTCTGAAGTCGATGCATCGATCCTTGCCATGAGATGGCGGTATGAGGAGCTGGGTAGAAACTATCTGTGGACCACCTTCAGGAAAGATCAGAGTGCCAGTATCAATGCACCTAGATTTGATAAGCTATGATTGTACCAAAAAGGAAGAACACTACATGCTAGCTTCAAGCAGTAAATATTGTTTTTTTCCCATTTTTTTATTGGTGCACTATATGTGTACTAATGGTGGGATTCGTTGTTACACATATTCATATGTGCACACAATATAACAATATATAATTATGCTAAAAAGTATTTTTAATGCCTGAACATCCAAGTAATAGATTTATTGGACCTTCATCACATGACTAATCGCTTAATGGAAATACATCTTATTTTTGCAGATTACTGTAATAAACAAAGTTTACTTTTTTCAAGTATGCTGCAATACTTTTTCAAGTATTCTAGAAGCAAGGGAAATAACTACTTGAATAAAATAACTACTTGTAACTGAAAATATACATCTAAGGTGTCCAAACCCCTTGTCTTTTAAATTCTTGATCCTTAAACTGGAGCATCTCTATCAACTTTTGTTGTCTTTTTGTTTCTCCTCAATTTTGTGTTTGAAAGTCAAGGGAGGGGCTGGGCTTGTGGTTCAGTGGTAAAACGCTCCCTTAGTACACATGAGACACTGGGTTTGATCCTCAGCACCACATTATACATACATACATACATACATGCACACACACACACACACAAACATACATATACATATATATATATATATTTTTAAAAGCAAGGGAAATAATTCAGGAAATAAACTTCTTCATCAAAGCTTTAAGAAACTGCACATACTATTCTACTGCAGTAGTGTGCTGTCAATCCTACAAATTTATAAACTCAAGATTTACATCTCCTGTGAATTCAGCTAGGACTTTATTCTCAAAGGAAAACACACACCCAGTATATACTCTCTTATTCCCAAGTTGTTTCCACTTTAATTGTCCCAACACTGTAGCATAGTCACTCAAACCTGTGTTATTTCTTACATCTATATGCTGTAACTGTTAGCGGTTTTATCACCTCTTTGACAGTGACAGAGTCACTACAAACAGATTTAACATGGATTAACCAACTCTTAAGACAAAAATTTGGCTATTTTGCCTTCACCAGGTTGACATTTTCCCAAGGTAGTGTTGTAAAAATTCAAGGAACTCATAAAACAACATGAGAGAAAAAATATATATAATTGGGCCAATTATCACTCCCCTGCACTTACTCCCTCCCCTGGTCACTTTATTCTATTCATCTCTCTTGGACTGTCATGAAATTCCCTCCCCTCAACCTTTCTTCCCTCTTTAGTTTCCACGAAAGAAAACTTGCTACCCCTGACCTTGTGAGTTTGGCTTATTTCACTCAACATAATGTTCTCAAGTTCCATCCATTTTCCTGAAATTTACATAATTTCATTTTTCTTTATGGCTGAATAAAACTCCATTGTGTTTATACATCACATTTCTTTATCCAATCATTTGCTGATGGACACCTGGGCTGCTTCCATACTTTGGCTACTGTGAATGGTGCTGCTTTAAACATGGGTAATGCATGTACCACTGTAGTGTGACAACTTAATTCTTCAGGATAAATACTGAGGAGTAGTATAGCTGGGTCATATGGTAGTTCCACGCCTACTCTTTTCAGGAACCTCCATACTGATTTCCATTGTGGTTGAACTAATTTGCAATCCCACCAAAAGTGTGAAAATGTTATTTTTCTTTATATCCTCTCCAGCATTTATTATAAAATCAAAGATTAAGAAAATTAAGTAAATGGAATCAGGCAATATATAAAAACAATAATATGCTGAAGCATATTATTGAGATTTATTCCAACAAAGATCATGCAAAACCAGAAAGATCTATCAAGATAGCAATTATAATATTGCATTAACATCTTGCAGAGAAAAAAATCACACAGCATTTAATCTGGTTCCGTAATAGCACGTGCACTGGCACAGCACCACCTGGCTTGCACAGCCAGCCAGGGCCATGCTGGTGCACATCCTGGACACCAGCCACCCAGTGAAGATCATTTCTCAGAACCAAGAGCCACTTTCACATTGTATGCGGCAATCCTGAAGCTATTCATCAAAATGGGAGAAACAGGATGCCTGCTATCCCCTACTACCTGGGCTTAACTGGTCCTGGTCAGTGTTAAGATAAAATTAGAATACATCCAACCACCCACCCACTTGTGCTCACCTGTACTGGTATAAATGCTAGGAGAGAGAGAGGAGTGCTGACACACTGTGATCCCAGCTATTTGGGAGGCTAGGGCAAGAGGACTGTAACTTTGCAGCCAGCCTGGGTAACTAACTCAGTGAGATACTCTCAAAACAAAACAAAATAGAGGACTGGGGATGTAGCTTAATGGTAGAGCACTTGCTTAGCATGTGAAAAGCCCCGCATGAAATTCCCAGTACTGGGGCAGGGAGGGGAAGGAAACAGAGATAAAAGACCTGATTAGTTACCTTTGACAGGGCTCTAAGAGCTATATAAGCAGATTCTAGTAAAGACTTACTTAAATTAATAAGAAAATTTGGTATGGTGATGGCAAAAGAAAACATTTAAAAACCAATTGTTTTTAGGAATTTAACGAGAATCAAAATAAATCAAAATGACAAAAATAAATCCAGTCACAAGAGTGACAAAAATTACAAAGTATTTAAAAATAAATTTAATGAAAAGGTGAAGGCTTATAAGAAGCCCAAAACATAGCAGAAAACAAGACCCACAAAAATGGGTCTTCTTCCAGAAGGAGAAAGTTATAAAAAATATCATTCTTATCCAAATTAATAGAGAACTTTAAGATAATGCCAATAAATTCTGATGTTTTCTGAACCAGACAGTATTACTGATGTTCTAGAATACCAGAGAAAGAATTATCAAACAAGCTTGATGAGGCTTTTTTTTTTTTTTTTTTTGGGGGGGGGGAGGGGGTACTGGGGATTGAACTCAGGAGCACTCAACCACTGAGCCACATCCCCAGCTATATTTTGTATTTTATTTAGAGACAGCATTCAACTGAGTTGCTTAGTACCTCAATTTGCTGAGGCTGGCTTTGAACTTGTGATCCTCCTGTCTCAGCCTCCCGAGCTGCTGGGATTTCAGGCGTGTGACACCATGCGTGGCTTCCTGTGAGGTCTTGATCAGTGTGAAATGCTCCTAGACATGGATAGACCATGTAGAGTTTACACTTTTGCAGAACAATGAAAATTTAGGTGTCAGTGGAAGAATACTGTGTGACAGGTATAATCAGAAAAGAAAGAAATGGGGGTTGAAAGCAGCACAGAGAGGCAGAGTGATGGCTGGAAAAAGAGGCATGTACACAGACTCCCTGGAAGACGTGAAGGAAGACCAGAAGAACACTCAAGCCTACACTGGTGCCTGCCCAGGCTCTGACCTGTGTGTGAAAGGGGCACAGCTCAGACCCAATGTGCCAGCTGGGATAGGACTAGGGCAGGGCTTGGTGCTTGAAGGGTCAGTAATAGCTATGCCCAGCCTTTTCATCCCAGACATCCAAGTCATTCTGACCCTGGGCCTACTGAGAGCATTGCATCGAAGGGAGGAGTATCATGCACACATCCCTTCTTTTTGCTAAGTCACCACTGTTGAGTGCCAGAGAGGGGTTTCATTTTGTTTAATGCTGCACCCCCAGGATCTAGAACAGGCCTGCTTCCCTAAGTGTCCAGCTGAATGGGAACAAGTAGCACCAGAAAGGCATGGACTGTTTGGGAGGGGGAAGAATCATCAAAAATGATGTAGTGACCTTATTATCAAATCACAAAGCTAAAGTGAATAAGCCAAACACAGGCTCTGCAGAATGCAGTGAGTGGAGAACCTGGATTTCTAGCAAGCAAATGACAGGAAATTCATGCATAAATCTTCCATCCCTCCATCTATCCATCCAACCACCCACCCACTTCCATCCCTCCAACTATCCATCCAACCACCCACCCACTCATGTGCTCACCTGTCCATGTACCCATTTCCCCTCAATCCCTGAACATTTGCATGGAGCTCCTGCTGTGCCCCATGGTGTGGAAGTGCTAGGAATACAGTTATAAAGGAGACAACCTTCCAGCCCAATGAAGATTAACTGTAAAAGGCCCAGTAATAGAATTTAAGATACGAAAAACACCCAGTGTTTTTTTTTAAATTTAATGTACCAGCTTTTATATTGGCAAATATAGAGGTTTTCAGAGGTTCACATTTTTTCTTTAGGGTCCTTACCCCATTTCCTTGATAAGATTTTCAAAATCTCAACCTCAAAATCTGAAAGAAACTTTTAGGAATTGCACTTTCAAATGGACAGAGGCAGCTGCGCCATTTGGGGGAAAATTTCAAGTGAACTGCAATTTCCCCTGACTGATCCCATGAGGAGCCCTGGTTGGAGGTGATCTCCAAATGATTCATAACAAAGCAAGTCCATGGAGTACCACAGCTACTTCTTCATTTCTTTAATACTAGAAGAATGAAGAGGTTCTACTGTAACTTTTACAACTACTCTACTTGTAGAAACTCCTTTCTGAACTGCTACAGTTCAAAGACTAATAAAAGGGAATAATTTGCAAGAAAAATTGGCTAGCCTACTTGAAACTACTATGAAAAGATGTGAAACTTTTCCTCTTAGTGTAGAATACTTATAATACATTAGTTATTGGATTGGTATCTTAGTAGCTCTGAAACTTAAAATGTTAGTTGAGTAAATAAATCAATGGCATTCCATTTAAGAAAAAACTCAAGTGAGAAGATGATGCCGAGAAATATAAACACAGTGAAGGAATAAGAAGCAGCAACTATCAAAACATTATTTCTTCCCCAAGTATTGAAACATTTAATTTTTAAAAGACAAATAAAAATTACCTTTTAAAGATGGTAGTTTTTGCAGTTCTCTATTATTGCTGGCACTAAACCGTGAAGAATTCTGCCGCTTGTCTTTTTTCACAATGGGCTGAGGGGCTGGTACCTTTATTTTAGAAGATGTTGAAGACTGGACAGCCACAAGGCTGTTCTTCCTGCTGGAAATCTGCTTTCCAAATAAAAACAGAACATGTAAAACAGCTGTGCTTATGGGACAAACGAAATATAGAAAAAACACACACCCCTCAAGTCTTGCTCTGGGACAATGTTCTCTGCTCTGCTGCAGGCGATTCCCTGGAGCTGCTGGAGGGCAAGGCTCACATCCCACCTCCAGTAATGCTGGACTTCAGAGGCTCACAAGATACCTCACTCCTTTCTCTCTCTCCTTCCTTCCTCCTTTTCTTTCTCATTGTGTCTCTTTTTTTAAAAACAGTACTGGGCATGGAACCCATGGGTACTCTACCACTGAGCTACACCCCCAGCTGTTTTCTAAACTTTCTATTTTGAGACAGGGTCTCACTAAAGAACTTGAAATCCTCCTGCCCCAGCCTCCTGAGTAGCTGGGATCACAGGCCTGCACCACCATTTCAGGCTCCAGGAGGGAGGCAGGTGGTTCAGACAGAGGAGGCAGAGGGTTGGAAGGGCAATGGAAGAAGGTGGAAGCAGAAGTCAGAGTCAGAGAGAGCTGAAGACCAAAGAGGGACCACAAGCCCCTTTACAGGCGGCCTCTAGAACCCGGAAAGGTCCAGAAGGCAGGTCTTCCTCTGAAGTCTTCAGAAGCAGCAGAGCCATGCCCTTCCCCCTTTCAGACTTTGGATCTCCAAAACTGTAAGATGCTAAGTTTTGTGCTCCCATAAGCCATTTTGTTCATGGCCATGTGTAACAGAAGCAACAGGAAGTGAACTCAGTCTAGCACCTCCTAAGAGAAAAGGTTTCCCTGCTGGCCCCCTCACTAGGCTGCAGAAAGGCGCTCCCCTGAACCTAGAACTTTTCTTCCTCCTGGCTTTTCTCCTGTGTGCCTATCTCTAGGCTCCTACTCTCCCACTTATCTCCAGATGGCATCACAACTATAAGAGCCATCCCACTCACGAGGCTGGCCTGTAACACACCAGTGAAATACTGGGGCAGAGTAGAGGAGAATCAGAGGGAACATGCAGCAGAGCCACCAGGGACCTTGTCATCCACAAAGGCCTAAAGGGATGTGCTCTCCACTGTGACCCCATGAAGATCATCTGGGCCTTGGGTCCCCCATCAGGAGGGCTCTCTGGGCAATGACCAGCTGGGATAGTTTGTTACCACCAGCACCCAGCAGTTCGTTGCCTGTAGGATTGACACAACATATCCGCTGTGCCCCATCTGTCTGCCCAAAGCAGTGGAGCTCATTTCTGCCCAGATGCACTTTGCAAAGGCCATGAGGCTCTGACCTAGAGCCAACAACCACCCAACCCATTCCCCAGCTGTACAGGGCCTAAGGGAGCAGGAATGTAACTGAGCCCTGAACAAACCTGTTCTCATTTTTAAAAAATATTTTATTTTTTAATTATAGTTGGACATAATATCTAATTTTTATTAATTTACTTTTATGTGGTGTGGAGGATCGAACCCAGGGTCTCACACATGCTAGGAGAGCACTCTATCGCTGAATCACAACCCCAACCCCGAATCTGTTCTCATTTTTGAAAAAAAATTTTCACTAAGCAGTAAGAGCTGCTTTATTTTTCAATAATTTACCTAAGAAAAATTGAAAAGAGTTTTCCAAGATGAGACTGCCCAAAACACAGCAGACAGAATTCTGAACTGGGAGTTCAGGCCTAAGTTACCTTCTCTCACACAGCCTGTTCCCTGGTCAAAATGTACTTTCTTGGCTTTGATCTTGACATCTGCTATGGTGTGAATATAGTTTATGTTCCCCTCAAAGGTTCATATCATGGGAACTTGGTCTCCAAGATGGTGGTGCTGGGAGGTGCTGTGGATCTTTAAAAGGCAGGGCCTACTGGGAGGCCCATGCATCACTGGGAGTGTGTCCTCAGGAGTGACTGTGGGACACTAATCTCTCTCTGCTCTGGATCTGAAATGGGACTGCTGGCTTGGATACACTCCCACCATTACCATCTGCCCTTTGGTCCTCACCAGAACCGAGCTGATGCAGGTGCTATGCCTTTGAGCCTCCAAGTCTGGGAGCAAATTAAACCTCTTTTTCTTTGTAAAGATCCTATATCTTGCATTTCATTATAGTGATGAAGGCCAACTAATACACCATCTATCATTCTTTCTGTCAGATTATGAAAGAATACATATACTGTTCTTAAAAACACCACCTATAACCCACGTCCTCCTCGGAATTCCCCTAGGTAAAACTTAACTGCTCAACTTTCTTGGGATGCCCCTAGAAAAACCTCTAGCATTTACTCCAAAGTCACAGAGATACTTCCAGGACCTGTCCTTGTTTTAAATGGCAAGCTACATATATGTGTTCCAAGAGATCATAAATTTTATTTTTATTTTTCCATAATGCCCAATCCAGTGCTATACACATAATGACCTTGATAAACAATAGGTAGAAAATAGATAAACACAGTTCCATAGCTGCTTCTACCCCAACAGGATAATAAACTGGGCATCTCATGTGGCCACTCTTGTAAGACTACAACCTGGTGATCTGGCTAACTTATAAATCAGGAGCAAAACAAATCCATAGGAAATGAAGCTCCTCACAGGGAACCGGTTGAGATAAGGTTTCTAACGTCTGTGGAAATAAAAAATCACTCAGACTCCATCCCACTGGTTCCTCTCCCCTGAACCCTACCATACTCTCCCCACCCAGCCCCCTCCAGAGCCTTCTCTCAGGAGGCAACAGAGTGAACTTCCGGAAAAGAAAATCTGCTCCCATACTCTAAGCTTAACCCACTGTGGCAGCTCCCAGGTCTTCTGGCCTCAGGGAAATTACCTTCCTCTGCCCAGCCATGTCCTACCACCATGTTTCTGTCCTCTTGCCAAGTGACTACTCTGATTCCTTCAGGCCCCACCCTCCACCATGTTTAGACTCATTCTTCATGGGGCCCACATGGCACTGTCGGCTCCTGTGTCATGTCACATGGTGGACCCATCATCCCTAGCATGTGGTACTTTTACTCTCCTCTGGCAGCAATGAGATAGACACCTTTCTCCCTGACCAGGTCCATGAGTCCAGGAGGGCAGGGCCTGTCTATCAGTTCTTTGGAGGACTTGGGACCCACCAAGCCAAAGAGCCCCCCCCCCCAAGGAAAGGAGCTCTGGGGGTCCCCCAAAGGCTCAGCATGGTGGCAAGCCAAAGCTAAGAGAGAAAGACAAGCACACACAGGCCTCAGAGGTGCAGTGAGTGTGCAGTCTCAAGTCCCTTGTGGCAACTCCGGCTCTCATACGTGAGGAGCCAAGGTACTTCTCCCTACTTCTTCCAGAACCAATTATATTTTATTTTCCTCATTAACAAATCAGCAGCAGGATTTCTCTTTGCTTACTTTCTTGGTTGCTGGCTGTCCTACCCTGCTCCAGAGACAGCAAGATCTCTTCTGCCTCCCTTGCACCCATGTCCCAGTGTCCAGGGCAGTGCTACCTGCCACCCAGTGAACACTCAGGAAATCTCGTCTGGGCTGGAGATGTAAATTTGGAAGTCAACAGTCCCTAACTGGTTCCTGAAGTCTTGGGCATGAACACCCCAGACAGAGGATGACAAGGGAGAAAAGAGGCAAGAGACAGCCTGGGGCTGAGGAGTTCATGGCCAGCTGCAAGGCAGGAAGAACCCTGGGGGCGTGGTCTCCTGAAGAAGGCAGAGAGAGCCTTTCAGGATGGATGGATTTCAATGCCTTGAAATGGCCGTAACCTTTCACACCCCCCTGTTGTGGTAGGCACAAGTAGTAATTAATACTTAGGCAGTACCTACCACCTGGCATAGAATTATCTTTGCACACATTTTTTTTTCCTATAAGATTATAAATTCCTCTGCTGGGTACAGTGGCCCATGCCTGTAATCCCTGCTACACCAGGAGGCTGAGGCAGGAGGATCTCAAGTTTGAGGCCAGCCTTGCAATTTAGCAAGACCCTAAAGAAAAATGGTTGAGGATGAAGCATGATAGAGTGATAGAGAGCCTTTGGGTTCAATCCCAATTATGGGGATTATAAATTTCTCCCTTCAAAGCTGTTAATGTTTCGTTTTCTTCCATTTTTTTTTGTTGTTGTTTACTTGTACTGTCTATCAAACTACTGAAATTAAAATATTAAGGCAAATTTAAAAAAAAAAAAAAGAAATGGCCAAGCGCCTACCAGATTCAGCAGCACAGAGACTGTGGCAGACAGAGATCGGTTTCCTGGAGTGGGGCTGGGAGAAGCAACTAGAACTGAGGACAAGGCAGAATCCATGAGGATTAGCAATATTTCTGAAAGAACTGGTTGGAAAGAAAAGAGGAGTTAGGGCACTGGAAGAAGCAGAGGGTTGGGGAGAAAGCCTCCAAGAATTTAGGGTGAGAAAGGCTGGCGTACCTGGATGCTGGGGGGGATGGGGCCCCAGGAAGGAGTTGCAGCTGAGAGAAGGGCTATGCAGGGAAGACCTGGACCTGGGTCTGCAGGAATAACAGGGCAGGAGAGGAAAAGGATGGTATGAGGTACAGACACCTGCCAGTCTGATGATTTTGTATAGGGAGGGGCAGAGGGAGAGAGGGAAAAAAAGAACCATATGAAGCCATCTGCCTACAGTTACTGTAAAGAGGTGGAGGGAGGAGACTGAGTGAGTGAAAAGGTCAGAGGGGATCACCTGGTGGAGGACAAAGGGCAAGGTGCCTGGAGAAGTGAGTAGCTATGAGCAAGCAGCCCATCAGGTCAACACACTAGCAAGGGCCAGTGCCCCAAGGGAGCACTATGCACACAGAGTCCTCCTATTTACCATGCAAATATCTGTCCAGTGCACGTCTGTGCTGGACCCTGGGAGTGACACAGTTGTGGCCCTGTTTGGTGATGCCATAACCTGGAGGGAAGTGGGGCCAGGGCAGACTCCTGGGAGCAGCTCTTCCAGAACAGCACACAATCTGCAGGCACTCCCATGCCCTGCAGTGTCCTTATTTCACAGACAAGGAAAATGAGATGCAGAGTATGGGGTGATCACCAGTGGCACACAGTACATGGTATCACCACACTTGGACCCTGCTCCATCAATGGACTTTGCGTCCCAGGGTGAGCCCAGCACTGCCTCATCACCTGCCACTGACACCACACACTGGAGAACAATTCTGCTCTGCAGTCTCAAAATTCTCCCCTTCTGCAATTTGATAACGGATTGACCCAACTACCATCACTGTAAGCCAGAGACTATATGATATCCTGTGACATGCCATTTAAGAAGTGTTTTCCAGCCAGAATCTGATCAAGCCTTTATGGAATGGAAAAGAGAAGATGCTGACCAGCACAGGGGTCCACTCTGCAGAGCGTGGCATGGGGAGTGGTGGCAGGCTCTCCACTGCAGCTGCTAACATCTGGCCAGGAAATCCTTCGTTATTTGGGCTGCAGTCTGCACTGTATGAGGTTTACATTGTCCTGGCCCCTGCCCACAAGAAGCAAGCAGCCCCTGCCCAAGTTGTAACAACCAAGAATGTCTCCAGACACTGCCAAATGTGCCCTGGGGGGCGAAATCACCCTTGGTTGACAATCACATCCTTCAAACATGTATGAACAATTTGATTTAACAACTAAACTGCGAGAAAAGAAAAAAAAATCTAAGCAGAGATCTAAAAAGAGAAATGCAGGACACATAACAGCTGATAATATACACAGCTGATCAAGGAAGGCGGCAGGGGCAGCAGTGATTCCAATATTCATCATTAACTTTTTAGTATTTTTTTTAGGTCTGATGATTGTGATTTGGTTTTGTTTTAAGAGTGCAAAAAGCACACGAAATAAAAGCAAAAAGAGACAAATGGGATTATATAAAACTAAAAAGTTCTACACAGCAAGGGAAACATTAAACAAAGAGAAGAGCCAACCTATAGATGGGAAGAAATATTTGCCAAGTGTCCATTGACAGAGGGTCAACATCCAGAATGTGTAAGACAGTAAAAAAACAACAAAGAGCAAGAAATCCAATAAAAAATGGGTCACCGACTTAATAGACTCTTCTCAAAAGAATAAATACAAATGGCCAACAAATACATGAAAATATTACAATGAGATATCACCTCACCCTAGTAAGAACCCTGCCACCACCACCACCACCACCACCACTGCTGGTGAGGATGTGGAGAAAAGGGAACTACACTTGGTAGGAATGGAAATAGTGCCACTGTTACCGAGGATAGGATAGCGGTTCCCCAATAAACTAAAAACAGAACTATTGTAGGATCCAGCAATCCCGCTTCTGAGTATAAAGTCAAAGGAAATGAAATCAGCATACCAGAGAAATACCTGCATGCCCACGATTATTGTGGCACTATTTACAATAATTTAAGATACAGAATCAGCCTAGGTACCTAAGCTTATGAACAGATATAGAAAATATGACATATACACAATGGAATATTATTCAGACATAAATAATAAAACCCTATCGTTTGCAACAACATGGAATGAAACAAGGACATTGGAAAAAAAGCCAGATATAGAAAGACAAGTACCACATGTTCTCTCATTGTGGAAGTTAAATAAAGCTGGCCTGAATGTAGAAGAGGGATCACTAGAGGGGGTAAAGAGAGGCTGAATGTGACCAAGGCCCTGCTGCATGTACTGAAATGTCACGCTGGCCCCCGTGAGCACACACACAGCCAAGGCATGTTCAGGATAAAGAGGCCTGGTTGAAGGATGTGGTATGACCAGGATGAGATGGGCCTCAGCAGTCAGAGGAGGGGAATGGGCGGCAAGCGCAGGGGGACCAGCTGTATCGCTGGCCTCCTCACGAAGATGGGTGACAAGGACCTGGGTGTTTGTCACACTTTTCCCTCCACTTCTGTGTATACGAGAAACCTCACCTCTAGACTAGACCAGTGCAATGGAACAGCCCAGCCTTTGCCGCAACCCTATTCATATTCTGCTACCAGACGTCCCCTGCTGAATCTTTGTTTCAGGCATGCCAGGCTACGCTCAGCTCAGGGTCGAGAATGTTCTCTAACACATCCTGTTTCAACACCTGGTCCTTCTACATGAAATGTCCTCCTCCCCTTCCAACATTTCCATCTCTCTGAAAGCTTCTGAAACGCTCAACCCTCGGTCCTGGCTCAAGTGCCACTTCTGTTCAACATCCCACACTTCCTCACAGGAGTCAGGCTCAGCCACGTTGTCCTTGACATTCTCAAGGTGCTGCCCTGAACTGATGCCATGCCTCAAGTTACAGTCTGCCTCTAAAAGACCTGTCCAGCTTTCCGAGAGCAGGAACCATGTCTCGTCGGTCTCCTCTGCAGTACTCAGGTGCCAGCTGTGGGGCTGGCTGACTACTACACTGACTACACTGCCCCCTGACTCTTACCTCTAGATCTGTCCCCCAGTTGGCTGTCCCAACTACAGCACACATGTGGGTTCCAACGATGCCAAACTGCTTGTCCTCCCAAAGTCTGTTTTTGTATGTTGATTAAGAACTTTTAAAAAGAGAAATTTTTAAGGATAGAATTTTTTTGTTCTAACTAGTTATACATCACAGTAGAATGCATTTTCATATACCATACATAAGTGGAATACTTTAATCAAAATAGTGAGATGTGACACACAAGTCAGTGGGTTAGACATGAGCCAGGACCCTTCCACGGGGAAATTACACTAGCACCTTACTTCATAGCAGCATGACTGTTTTTTAAAAGTGGAAAATAATAATTGTAGCACTCTGTGGAGAAACTGGAACCCTGTGCATTGCTGGTGGCTTTGGGTGTTTGTCACACTTTTTCCTGTAAGACAGGTGGAAAACAGTTTGGGGGCTTCAATAAGTCAAACACAGAATTATCATGTGACCCAGCAATCCACTTACAGGTATATACCCCGAAGAACTAAAAACAGGTGCTCGAACAAAAGTGTGTACACAATGCTCACAGCAGCAGGGTTCACAGGAGGTGAGAGGTGCAAACCACGCAAACATTCATCAGCAGATAAAATAAAATCTATCTGTCCTTACCATGGAACAGGATTCAGCCACAAGGAGGAATGAAACCCTGACACAGGGCCCAACAGAGCCGAGCCTGGACACAGTGCTGAGTGGAAGGAGCTAGACATGGAAGGCCACACAGTGCATGATCCGTTGGTAAGAAACAGAGAGCACGCAAAGCCACTGAGAGGTTGGTGGTCGCCAGGGACTGAGGGCAGGGGAGGAAGAGAGACTGCTTAATGGGCATGGGTTTGCATGTTCTGGATTCTTGTAGCCCTGCTGTCACAAACAGCAAGGGTGCCATAAGTGCCAGCAAGGTGCCTGGGGGTGGGAGGGCCACTGTTCCCCTGCTGAACACTAAGTGAGCAACAGCAGGTCGCTCATGGGGCAGGGTCCCATCACTGGCCTCCCAACAGCTTCCAGATGGCAGATGAAGTATACAGAAGATGATTCTTTCACTAAAGTAACCAGCACTGATTTCAGAGAAGGGTCCCAGAACAGACTCTCAAGGTGGCAATAAGACCTTCTATAGGTTAGGAGTTCCTCATAAAATAAAAACTAGGCATCCATCTTAAAATTAATTTTTGTCATGAAGTATGACACTGTTGTGCTACCTGACTGGGCTAATTCTAAAAAAGATCTGATTCTCCCTTTACTACCACTCTGCTGGAATGTAAGTGATGGGTAGTTCTGCTTTTACCTGTTACTCATGAGGTGAGAGAAGCCTCAGGATTCACTTCAGCTCCTTTCCTTTGGCTCAATGTTGGAAAATCATTGATCAATGCAGTATTATTTATTTATTTTTGGTACCAGGGATTGAACCCAGGATACTCGACCACTAAGCCACATCCCAAGCCCTATTTTATTTAGAGACAGGGACTCACTGAGTTGCTTATCACTTTGCTGTTGCTGAGGCTGGCTGTGAACCCACAATCCTCCTGCCTCAGCCTCGCGAGGAGCTGGGATTACAGGCGTGCACCACTGCTCAACGCCGTATTATTTATCACACAGGTCAAAATGGCTGACCTTCTTCCTTCACTTGAAGCCATTACAGTGAGTGCCCCAGAGGTTTCTAGGTGAGTACCCCAGTCCCCACCTGTCTGCAAAGTAGCTGCATTGCTGGGCTACCAAGGGCAACTCTGGGATGCTGAGATGTATTTGAGGTCCTCAGCGGCCACATCAATGAAAGCTACACCATAAAATGGAAGCCTCCACCCTCTGCCCTTCTCAGGGCCTCCTGACTAAGCACCTGGGCCCTAGGGCTGCAGGAGTCACATGAATGGGGAGGGGTCTTGAGAAAAGGGAAAGTGGAACAGCTGGTCCTGTGGTGAGGTAGGGCAAGGTACTACCCAGGCAGACCCATGACCCTATGTTTGGGCTCAGGCAGCCCGAGGAGTTAGCTCATTGCCCTGTGGTCCCCGTTGCGCACTGCTTGCGTCAGGAGTACAAGGCTTACTCCCCAAGCGTTTCCGACAGCCATGGGGCAAAGCTACCTGAGGACAGGAACAAGATGTTAGAGGATTCCCTCACCCTCAGGAAAAGCTTCTAACATGAAACATATCATGCCTGAATGTTTAGGTACCCGGAGGTCACTGGACTCCCCACAAGGCTCCTCTGTAGACAGATGTCTACAGTTTCATATAAGTTGGAGTAAAAAAAATAATAATAATATCTAGGCAGCAGATTACACGGGTGTTTGCTAGTTTCTACACCTTGAAATTATTCATTCAAACAGCACATCAGGCAACTGGCTTTATGACAAAGCCTCACTACCAGACATTTTACCATATAAGGGATCACTACACTACACAAGCAGCTCCTTCCCTTCATTCAAACTCGAAATTCTAAAAATTCACAACAAGTTGTAAGGTGTTTATTGTTCAATGGAGGCAGGATCCAATCATTGGTCTCTCAACAGCTTCTAGGTGGCAAATGAAGCCAAATTCAAAAGATACTTCTTTCACTGAAGTAACTAGCACTGATTTCAGAGAAGGGTCCTAGGACAGACTCTCAGGGTGACAGTAAGACCACTCTCTTGCCAGACACTTTGTCAATGATGACCCTTACCTGCATTCCTGTAGTTTGTAGCCCCTGGGCTACATCTGACTCCCTCCTGTTCTGAAAATAAGTTTTATTAGAACATGGCACTTATTTGTTTACCACTGACTAAAGCTGCTTCCTCGAAACAACAACAGAGCTGAGTAGTTGCTCAGAGACTGATGTTACAGGCTCACAGAGCTTAGAATTTTCACTCTCTGGCTCTTCACAGAATAGTTTTTTCTAGGCCATCAATTCCTAGCTGAAAGGCAGACGCAGAGAAAGAACAGGAGCACTGTCCTTGATTAAGGTCTTCGAAGAGCTTACAAGTATCAACACAACTCTGAGCCTCATTCCTAGTGATAAGGAAGGCTCAAGAGAGCTATGACCTCCAGGAACACCGGTGCAACAAGATAAATTAACTCCACAGATGTGGCTTTGACCTGGAAGTCACCCAGGGGAGACTGATCTGATTCCAGGCATCCCCAGAGTCTAGGATGTGGAAACCTGGCAGAGCAGAGGAGGAGTACAGAGCAGGAGATTCACTTTACATCTGATACTAATCTTCCCATAGCATCTTCTTCTCCTGCAGCATCTTTACAGAACTCAGAACTGGAAAAAAATAGTCTCCACAGAAGCAAACTGACTAGGAAAACTGAGGCTGCCAGTGTTGGAGCTGGCTCCTCAGGGAAAAGTCTCCACATTCTGGCCCTTGAGGGTCAAAAGCCTGAGAGCCAGCTCCTGCCAAAATCTCTAAAACAAGTGGTCAGCTGACAAGTCCACCAAGTCCAGAGCCTTTGGCTATGGTGCCAGTACCTCACTCTCCTATGAAGGAAGAACCACTCAGTCCTCAAGCTTGTGGCCCTGTTCTACTTCTGCAGCTGCCCCACAGAGCAGCCTGCAAGACATCTGTACATACTGAAATCACAGCATTCTACCTCCCTGTTCCAAACACCTGATGGCTGCCCATCACCTTCAGCACAAAACCCCCAAACCCTTCCAGAATTGCTTGCAAGATCCTGCTCCAGTCTGCTGAACCCACCTCTCCTCCATCCTCCCACACCCTTCCCATCACTTTCTCTTCAGCCACACAGACTTTCCAGTGGACATGCCAAGCTCACTCTACCTTAGGACGTTTGCACTAGCTGCTGCCCTGGGCTAGAATGTGTTCTTTGCGCCACGGGGTCCTTAAGATTCCACTCCAACCTTTAACACTGTGCCCATGTCAAGACCATTCTACCTACCTGAGCAGCCTCTGCTCTCCGCACACAGGTTGCCAAGGGTGGCCCTACCTATCAGGGGGCCTGAAGACTCATGAGGACGGATTTAGCTGTAACTGAGGTGATGAGAGCCCAAGGGCCACTGCTTAGGCCGAATGTAATAAGCACACTCAGAACATTCCTGCTTCACAGTACTCAGTTTTTGTGCCTCACTGAGGGTGACTCCATCATGCAGGGATGTGTTGTCTTGGGGGCTGAACCCCAGAAGTACCTTCTGGGTCACTGGAGGGAGGCAAAGTTAGAGAATGGCCAAGACAAAGGAAAGAAAACATACCAGGAGAGAACCCTGAGGGAGCAACAGGTGTCTGATCCAGAGCTGCCCCCAGCCATGGTGCTGCTTCCCCTGAGCTAAGCAAAATAGTCCAAAGAGACCCTGGGCATTCAGGCCCCACTAGGAATGTGGCCTCCTTGGTGAGACACCTGGACCACCTGAAGCACCTGGGCAGGGGCAGGGGGAGCCACATACCTCTGTACTGTGCTATTATTAGCCATGTGTGATTTCTGACCCAAAAACAAATACATAAGAGAAACTGTCTTTGAGAATAACTGGAAGAAAGTGAGGCCTCCTGGGCTCCCTGGAACCTGACTTGGAGTCTTCCTCATGTGTGGCTCTGGGCAGGCTGCCATGAACCAAAAGGCAGATGCAGCTCCCTTCCTCATCGAGGTGCCCCCTTTACTCCTTGCCTTCCTCCTTTTCTGAATTTTATCTACTTCCTCCTCTTCTGCCAATTTATTTGTCTTCTTTTGCTTTAAATTTAACCTGAAATTTGGTATTTAATATTACAAATAATGCTAACAATAGATAAGTTAAAGACGCTCATGTTAGAATTGGTTTTGGAGAACTTGTTAGGGTCCCAAGGCAGCTCTGTCCCGGAGAACTTTCTGGAAAGCTGGAAATGTTCTATATTTGTGGGCTATCAAAACAGCCACTAGCCACGTGTGGCTACTGAACACTTGACATGTGCCTAGTGCCCTAAGTAACTAAACTTTTAATTTCATTTTCACTAGTTTATATTTAAATAAAATAGCTAAAAAGAATGTCTAATACTTTTCTGGAGCATTCTAACACCTTCAAAGCTTTGAGGTACTTTGACATTACTTAGATATAAACTTTTGCTGGGCAAAAACCCAGCATTTGATCAGTACTAACTAACACCTGCAGGCTCCAGGTGTCTAAAACCCACTCTTTTTAAGGCAGTGACCATAAACCTCATCTTAAAACGTGTATGCACGCCCCCAACATGCAGAAGATGAAGAAAAATCCTAGGTGTCCTCAAATTAAAGCATTTTCTCCCTGAAGTTTAAATTCTATGCTTGTTCTCTGCCTCCCCCAAGTGGATAAAACAAAAACGACAACCCTATTTGGACCTGGAGGCACCACTTCACTACAACACATCTGAAACCTGATCAAGAAGGGTACAGGAAAGTCTTGGCTTATCACAACTCCCTGATAGGAAAATTCATGGAGATTAAATACAGCATGGTGCCAAGCCTGACTTGGGCAGGTTCCCAACATTCAAGGAAACACTGGAGACTCTTCTCACGACTGAGTTCTTGCAGACAAATTCCCCCTGCCTTAGGAAGACACTGCCAGGATCCATGCTGGTGGCTGGCTGACAGCCAGCAACTCCACAAGGGCAGGTGGAAACGTCCCCATTGCTGCAAGGCAGGGCTCAGCGGCTGCCTGACTACAGGAACTCTTAGCTTCCTCACCACCAAGACAACTGAAGACTGCTTCCTACCCTCCTCTCCATGATCTCCTCCTAGGCTGCTGAGGGGAAGAGGAGTGTTGAGTGGTTGTGTCTGCAGCCTGACCCACCACACAAAGCGCTCTCTGAATGCCACAGCTCAGCACAGAGCCTGTGTCTGCTTAGGTGCTTTCAAGCACCTGAGGTTCTTACCCAAAGCTCCAGTGGGCTACTTCCATGGGATGGGTGCCATCCTGTCCCATCCATTCAGTGATGACAGTCTCACTGAATGGGGGTGGGGGTCAAGTTACTCCCAAGTACACTTACATCCAGAGGCAACAGGTGTCACATGTCACAAATAATGCAACAGTCAACTTAAGTTCTTAGCAGGTCAGGACTGTGTGTATTGTTTTGATCCTCACAGATCCTCAATACAGACCTGCGCAGGGCCAGAGATGCTCAAAACAAAGCCGTATCTCACTCTATCCACCTCACAAAACATACTAAAAATACATTCCACTAAGAAACAATCCCCAAATGAATTTAAATTAGGAAATATATTTCAATGGATATCCTCTTTTGAAATGTTTTAAATTAAATAGCTTATGAGACCATATTAGCAAGATCTTATAAGACTACTCTTTTTCTACAAAGTATGTAAAAGCAAACTAAAAATACTCTTTCTTAAAACTGTCACAAGACATTAGAAAAAGTTTTAAGTATCACAATTTTCTGCATTAGTATAATGTTCTTATTTATTAATTTTTTTAGTTATCAATGGATCTTTTCTTTCATTTATTTATGTATTTATTTACATTTGGTGCTGAGGATCGAACCCAGTGCCTCACACATGCCGGGCAAGTGCTCTACCACTGGGCCACATCCTCAGCCCCAATGTTGTTTATTTAAAACAAATAACAATAAATGAACAGTCTGCACTGAAATTCCCTTAGGCTATCAAAAAGGTAATAAAGAAATAAACCTTTTTAAAATTTTTTTTTAGTTGTAGATGGATATAATATCTTTATTTTATCTGTTTTTATTTTTATGTGGTGCCGGGGATCGAACCAGTGCCTTGCGCATGCTAGGCAAGTGTCCTACCACTGAGCCACAACCCCGGCCCAAGGAAAAAACCTTTTAAACAAAAGATTTTTTTTTTTTTGCCAATTTATAGCATCAGAAAAATCAGCAACCTAATTGATTTGAAGTTCTCCTTTTTCCTGAACGTTTTTAAAATCCACCAACCAAATATTTCTTAACTCCATAGCCTAGTATACATGGCAAGTGTAAAGAGGAATCATGGTTTCCTCTAGTTAAGGAGGCAAGTTATGGGTAAATAAAGGTGGTTGAAGCCAACATGAATTACAATTAATGCAGCAAATAATTACTACCCAAGTTTAGAAGACCAAAAAAAAAAAAAAAAAAAAAAACATGGTCTAAGATAGAAACTCAGCCCCCTTTTTGGTAGTACCGGGGAATGAACCCTGGGCTTTAGCACATGCCAGGCAAGCACTTGCCACTGAGCTACATCCCCACCACATAAAAACAAAAAAAGCATCCCTTAAGTTTCAGAATAGATGAGTTCAAGTTGGAGCTAAAAAGATAAAGCGTTCAGGAATAGAAGATGGAAAAAGTATTCTAAAACAGAGGTCCTCAAAGCATGGTCTGAAGCTCTCTCAGTGTGGTCCCCTTAGGTATTTTCCAGAGTCCAAGAGGTCAAAATTGTTTTCATAACACTAGGACCTGACTCGTCCTTTGAGCCACCATGATATAGAACTTTTCACAGGCTACGTATGTGATATCAACGTAGATTTGCAAAACCAGAGCAATGACTCTTCTCAAATTTTTCAAGTTGTTTTTCATACAAATGTTACATTTGTTATTGTGTAATGGGAGTTATCATTAGATGAATTAACATTTAAAAACCTAGTTCTAATTTGAAAAATATCAATAGACAGATATAACCCAACTAAACAAAAACTCTGTGGGGTTTTCAACAATTGAAGAGTGTAAGGAATGCTCTCCCTCTGCTTGGACACTGCTATTCTCCAGGAGCCAGCATAACCAGGTGAGTGTGCCAGTCCTGCTTTGCAGGCAAACACACACACTGTGTGAAGGAAGGGTTTTCTCCTGCAGCAGCTCAGCAGGGGGACTGTCCTCCTGGAGACAGCAATGCCTAGATGCATTTTTGCCTGCTACTGACACCTAGTGGGTAAGCCAGGAGACTATGAACCTTCAACAAAACACAGAACCCCAGGATGGTCCCACATGTCCAGTGTAGACACTGAGACCCTTTGTCTGGAGCTGTGGTGATCCCACAGGGCACTGGGTGTCTACCAGCTGTGCAGCTTATACATGAACAGGAGCAGAAGCCAGGGCTCACAGTAGATCCAACTGCTTCTTGGAGGTCCCAAGGGCAGCAAGCTCAGGGCAGAACCTCCTAACTCCCAAGCTCTACACTTGCACTGATGATCCACTGCATAGCCTCTACCTTCCTACATACCTGGGCTCTGGGCAAGAATGGTGGGAGGCTGGGAAGATCGAACCTAGGCATGACAATTAGGAGTGGGGAATTCCATTCCTACATAATTATTACACAGGACTCTCAAAAGGGATTTTTCAAGTACTAAGAGGACTTCTTTTGGTCCTCTCCGGATTTCAGTTGAGAGTTGTATGGAAAAATGCTGGAAAGAGTGATGGAAATGAGGTACAGGAGACCCCAGTGGAAGCCTGAAGCTCAGGACCCAGTCTACAGATGGTGGCTTTGGTTTTTCATGGAGGGGAATCTCCCTGGAGGCAGCTACACCACCATACCACTTTCCCCAAATGACTCTTACGGCCTTCATCTCACAACTCAAGAGAAAACTCCTGCTACAGAAGCAATGAAGGGAAAGTCAAAAAGCATTTTGAAAAGATACATAACATGTAATGGGTATATTATTAGTTAACAAATTTTAAAATTTCAATTTTAATTTATAAAATTAAAATTACTACCTAGAACCATATAACCTCAGGCAAGTCTGACTCCCTATCTCTGGAAAGCCAGGGTGTGGTGGCAATGGAATGTAAAAAGCACAAATTATACAGAGAAAGAAGTCATTCCTAAAGGTAAGTGTCCAAATAAGCTCCCTGGTTGGAAAGGACTGTTCAGACAAGCAAAACACATGACCAGGGGACAGTACCAAAACACCTTTAGTGAGCAGAAAGCAAAGTACTTCAGAAAAAGCATTAACACTTCTGAAAATGCAACTCTGGACCCAGTATACAAATGAAAAAACAAAACAATGCAGCAACAACATCCTCTGGTCTGACCCTATAAAATGAACTTGAGGATCTCAGAGGAATTTCTGAAGATTTGATATGTTCATAAAATGTGCCTAGTCATGCTTTTCTTGAGGCAAATGTTCCTGAGATCAGCTGCTCAAAAACATGTTCCCTCTGTCTATATCCACAACATTTTCCAACTTCAAGTGACCAAGGAACACAGTTATGGCCCCATTCCTTAAAGGTGTGCTATAAAATAAACCAAGAGCAAGTGCAAGACAGAAACTTTTATTTCCAGAAATTGTGGATAAGTAACAAGTCAAATTTAAACATTCTATTGAAAGATGGGCGGGGAGGGGGATATACCAATGTCACTTAAGTAGAAATTTCTACAATGAGCAAAAGTTGCTCAGAAGCCAGTATGACCTTTAATGTTTTGTCACCCCGAAAGATATATCCTGCTGTACATCTTGTCAGAGGAATTTCTGAAGAAAAGCAAAACCTACTCAACTGGGTCACAAAAGTTAAGCAGTGTCACTTACGGCATTTTTTTTTTTTTTAATTTTCTAACCCCCAGGCTGAAACACTGTCACTGTCCTACTCTATTCTCTCTCCCACACTTCATCTTATGAAACACCCATGCCATCTAATGTTCTCTTGTTCTAACCAAAAGGCCTTCTGCAACATAAGCCAGGTGTTACCTGGTCTGCTGTGAGGCTAGAAGACAGCCAGCCAGGATTCCAAAGCACAAGGACGCTTTACATACTAGAGGTAGCACATTAAGTCAGCCACAGGCCAAGATCTTGGAATATTTTGTCTGCTGGAAATATTTCCCAAACCTGGCTGGTCTGCCCTGGAAGGGGACTCTTGCATGTGCCTCCAGGAGTGCTTGTGAAGGTGATGTGATATCAGAAAGGCTTGAAAAGCAACATGGGAATATCAAACCTATTTAAATTGTTCTGGTTAAAATATTCAAATCCAGAGTAACACTGAGAGACATAAGAGGAGAAATGTGTGCAGAAATGGTTCAATTCACCTGCATGAGTCAATCATATTTGGTAAGTGGGTGGAACTAGAAGTGAAGCAGTGAGCTGAGGGGGGGAAGCAACAATCAAACAGAGTCAACTCAAAGTTCACATGAACTGAAGAGCCTCAGTTTGTACTCCTGCAAGATAACGACACAGTGTCATGCTTAATGTGCCATGCTGCCTCTGGTCTCCTTATGAGGAAGTAGTGAAGGACCCAATATTTCAGGGTTTTTCAGTGGTAATTTCAACTCTGTGGCTCCAGCTCCTAGACAGTAGCACTAGAAAAAATACAAAAAGACAAGTGGGGCATCACACTCAGACACTGCAGGCCACTCTAGTCTACTCAACTGACAGCCCAAAAACCCAGTTCATCTCACAAACACACACAGCAGCAGTTTTGGCATCTTTGAATTACTGATGGATTTTTCAGGTTCAAACTTAACATTATTCATTTTTATAGCCAAGTTCTTTCCACTAAAATGGGAATAAAATAAATGTGCAGATTGATATTTCTTTGTGATCCTAACAGCAAGGGAAGACAGG